>NC_143142.1:86628000-86982000 GCF_059928025.1 Delphinapterus leucas
ACTAAGAGCCATGATAAGGGAATACAACTTTTGGTCCCAGATTTTTTTCCGATAAAGGACACTATTAGGAAAACTGGTGTTTTGAATAAGAGCTGTAGATTAGCTAATAGTACAATACCATTATTAAATTTCTTAATTTTTATATTTGTACCAAAAGAGAATGTCTTTGCTTTTAGTAAGTGACCATTGGAGTATTTAAGGGTAAAAGGGAATAATATCTGTCATTTACTTTCAAATGGTTTAGAAAAAGAAGTAAATACAGATACAGATAAAGATACAGAGAGAAAAAATGATAAAGCAAATGTGACAAAATGTTAACATTTGAGGAATCTGGGTGGGGGGAAGGTCTACAGGTATTCGTTGACTCATTTGTACAACTCTTCTGCACGTCTAAAATTATGCCAAAATTATAAGTAAAAAACATATAAATTAGAACTTGTCACTTCCATGATAAAATAGTCCAGTCCAGTGACTTCCCATTGATTTTCCATTGAAATAAATTTCCCATTAAAATAAAGTCTGTGAGATTATTTCAAAAGTATGCGCAGGGCACACTCTAAAATATATACCATTTTTGTGTAAAATCACACATATGAAAAGATTATTTCATTGCCAGTTTTAGACCAAATACCAAAGTTGCTGCTGCTCCATGGTTGTTCTTCCTCTGTATTTCCACTTCTAAAATTTCTTCAATTTCCCTAACATACAATAGTTTGATTTTTGTTGTTGTTTTTTTTTTGTTTTTACCATTTTCTGTAATCATTTCCAACTGCTTTAAAGCCAGGTGAACGTTTACCAGTCTTTATTCAGATCAGTAATATCTCTTAATTAAGTACCATCTGTAAACTTCATGAATTTGTTGTTTTATCTTCTTCTACTGGATCATAAATTAAGAGATAAATTAAAGCAAGTCCAAATAGCAAGTGTAGAGGTAGACCAGGAACCCTCCTCACTACTGAATACAAGATCATTTATGATTGTCCTATGTTTATAGCCTTTCTGAGCTGTTATTCTAATTATTTACACAAGACTATTTGTGTCAATGTGGGCTGTGTCTGCATCTTCCATAAGAAAGTATTTGGTACTTCCCTAAAGTACTACATGTAGAATCACACCAAATCCCTTAAACAATCCCTTGTTTTACAGTATGATGCAAAAACGAAAAAAGGAAAGGAAACAAGACATTTATTGGCACTTCATAATTGGCTTTTATATTAATTAAACTACTCGTCAACTCTCTTTTTCTGGAAATGTGATTACAAGTTCTATCTCTACAACATCCTCTCCAACTATTTTATTCATCACAAAGGTTTGTGAAGTACCTACCATGTTCAAGACATCTTGCTTGATACAAGAACTGAATGAAAACTGTGTAAGACATCATTCCTGCCCTCATGAAACATTCTTTGGCTCCATATGCTGGATGTATCTCTTTCACAGCATTTATCACATTCCTTTATGAGAGTTTATTTCCATTCCTGACTTTCCCATTTGATGGAAATGTGCGGATTTTGGTCTTTTATCTCTGCATCAAGTGGTCCTTTATCTCTAGTCAATGTCTCATTCCAGCATTAGAAAACTTAGTTAAAATTAAATGAAATAGAGTGAAGTAAGTCAGAAAGAAAAACACAAATACTGTAGATTTCCACATATATATGGAATCTAGAAAAATGGTACTGAAGAACCTAGTGGCAGGGCATAAATAGAGACACAGACGTAGAGAATGGACTTGTGGACACGGGGGGAAAGGGGAGGGTGGGACGGACAGAGAAAATAGCACTGACATATATACACTACCATATGTAAAATAGTTAGCTAGTGGGAAGCTGCTGTATAGCACAGGGAGCTCGGCTCAGTGCTCTGTGATGACCTAGAGGGGTGGGATGGGTAGGTGGGAAGGAGATCCAACAGGGAGGGGATATATGTATACATATAGCTGATTCACTTTGTTGTATAGAAGAAGCTAACACAACATTGTAAAGCAATTATAATCTAATAAAGATGTAAAATAAATAAATAAAAAGTAAGACAAAAAAATTAAATGAAATAAATGCATGAGGGTTCTTCTTGGCTGGGCAGAAGGTAAGAGATCAAAAGGGCTGATGCAAAGAGTCTGCTTGCATGAAAGTGAAGAGTCTACGAGCACACGAGTGTTTGTGGGACAGGAGAAGCAGAGACAGCACAATTCCTCTGACACAGCCCCGTCCACCCGACCCCTCCAGCAGGAATCAGAGAGGCGCCTCTGCAGGGTGTGTAGGGCAAACACACCTCTGGAGAGGAAGACATGGTGCCCAAGACACACAACAATTAAGGGTCTGGTCTCAAAAGTTTAGTACCTCTGATCTGGACTGGTGTGAGGTGAGGAGTGGATGGTGGGGTGTTGTGTGGGGAGGGGACCAGGCATCAAAAAGCACAACTTCCCCTTCTTCTTCGGGACCTCCTCCCACCCTCCACCACCCCCTCTTAGAATAAAGCAGAAGAGGCAGAGCTCCCCTAACAGAAATGCAAGTCTAAAGAAGATGGGTAGAACCATGTTTTACGTTCTGTTTTAAAGGAATGGTGTAGACAGTGTGTAGGGATGGCTGGTCAGAGAATGAGAAGGTCCCGGACATGGAAAATATTTCTCAACTGCTTACTTCACTCAGAGTTTCTGGGAAAAAAGACTGACTCCTATATCATCAGCAGTGAAGTATCATCAGGCCACTTGGGTCTCCACTGTGACGAGCTGAAATCCAGACTCCTTACTTATATCTGGGTAAAAATATAAATAAGCTTCAAAGTCAATATGCCTCCTTTCCCATTAAGACATTAAGACATCCTGGTACATTTGATTTTTTAAATAAGCAAATCATATACGTGATTATATCCCATGTTTCATGGGAAAGTCCTAGAAACTATGGATAAGTATGACCCAAATCTATAACAAAATTTAAATCTATTAATTGATTTATTTATTCAACGAGTATTTATTAAGTGCTCATTATGTACAAGGCAGTCTGTTTGCAACTAGGAAAACAGAAATGAATAAGAGCATATAATTGAATTTAAACCTCTCCTATTTTCTTATATTTTGAAGGAGAAGAGGAAGGTTATGGAAATGACAATGTATGGGAGACTGGATTAAATAATTTCAGCTATATTCTGCTTACGTGAGATATACTTAATATAGGATACTGCAACTTAGAAAATAAAGGTATTATAAAAACATACCAGGGAAAGAGCAAAGTCAGTATAGTTTTATTAATATTAGACAAGATAGGTGATAACACACACACAAAAATCACTAGATATTTCAATTTACTGGGTAGATAAAAAATATTTCTAAATTCATATGCCTCTAATAACATTGTTTTTGAATTTATAAGGCAAAGTTGTTTAACAGCACTACAAGAAGAGATTTACAAATCTACCATCATAATGGCAGTGTTAATATATCTCTCTTAGTATACCATCAGGCAACAATTTCAGCACAGCCAAGTTAACAAGTCTCATCTAATGAGTATGCGTCAAATGCCACAGCCATCATCAGAAGACCTGGTATTATTTTCAGCGATGTGTCAACCATTTAGAAAAATTAACTATGTATTAATTTATAAGACTTGGAATACAAGGGAACTTCCTGAACCTTGACAAAGGGTTTATGAAAACCACTACTAAGCACCATTTAAACCATAAAATGTATTAGAAGAATTTCCTTTAAATTAAGAACAAGACAGAGATGCCTGCTAACGCATCTTCTATTTAACATTATTTTGGAAATCCTAGCCTGCCCAATAAGTTCAGAAAGCGAAAGTAAACATATAAGGAAAGAAAACTTATTGTTCTTAGATTATATTATTTCCTCCATAGAATACTACTGAAATCTACAGATTAATTTTTTGAATTGACGGGATGATTTAGTAAAACTGCTGGACAAAAAAAAAAAAAAAAAACTTACAAAAATAACTTGCATTTCTACACATAAGCAAAGTTCCAGACATTAGAAAGAGATGTCACCACGATGTCAATAAGAATATAAGAATTCTAGAAACAAATCAAAAAAAAGTATTCAAGATTTGATGGAGAAGATTAGTAAAGGTAGGACAATTACCTAAATAAATAGACATACCACATTTATGAGCAGGAAAACTGAACACAGGCCATCCTCACTTTTAATGTTTCTCATACGCACACATTTTTTATGACTACAGTTTAGTTCAAAAGCACCCATCCACCAACCTCACAGTTCAAATGACTGTTCCCACCGTCTATTTTCTGAGAGTAACTGAATAGATACAAACTGCTACTAGGTCTTCGATCCACACATCATGACATACATAACAGATGCGCATCATGGTCAGTGACCAATCACATAGTTTCTTCCAAAGTCTGTTAGTGATTAGTCACTGCACATCTGTCACTCAGTTCACGCACAGAGAGCAGGGCTCGGGCTTGTCTACTTGGCTCCCAGTAATAAACCCACATGTCGTTTTACAAAAATGGATAATTGAAGGAGGAAATTGTCCAACAAAGATAAAAGTGCAGTGTATTCATTTCCTGTTGCTGCTGCAACAAATTGCCACAAATTCTGTGGCTTAAAACTACACAAATGTATCCTCTTATGGTTCTGGAGGTCAGGAGTCTGCAATGAATCTTACAGGGCTGACATCAAGAAGTAAGCAGAGCTGGCTCCTTCAGGAAGCTGCAGGGGAGCACCTATTCCCTGCCTCTTCCAGCTTCCAGAGGCTGCCTTGCTACCCCCTGGCTCACAGCCACATCGCTTCAACCTCTTCTGTCTTCACATCACCTTCTCTCTCTGATCTCCTGTCTCCTGTGATTCCATCAGGTCCACCTGGATAATGCAGAGTCATCTCCCCGCCTCAGGATCCTTAACTTAATCTCACCTGCAGAAGCCCTTTTGCCATAGAAGGTAGTATTCACAAATCCTGGGGATTAGGACGTGGGTAGCCAGCCTGCCGTGCAGCAAAGAAACAAACGTGAAACTGGATGTGATTAGAAGACAGCTGACCATGGGAATGTTGACACTGCCACTTTCTGAGACGTTTTAGATAGGCAGCCAGAGGAACTTAGTGGAGGTAAGTTATCAACATAAGTGAGGAATATGGTTGTGACACAGTCCCAGGAGAAGTGAAAGACCTCTCAGAAATGTTCCACAACAATAAGAGTGTGTAGAGCAAAATGTTGGACATCTATCCAAACTTAGAAATGAGGATGAAAATCCTTCAAGGCATGGATGAGATACTTCCTCCAAATCATAAGTTCTATGATGAGAAGTAAGCATACACAGTTCCACCTATTAAGATTTTTAGGAGAAAAAAGAAAAAACACGTTATTTCTCAATGTTTCTCGTGTTTCTAATTACTATGTACTAAGTAAACATTAATTTTACAATTTTCTGACTTTCTATATATTTACAATTGGCAATGAAAGAAGTTTTAATGTTTCGACACAAAGTTTTAAAGGTCACAGAACCATCATGATTATCAAGATGGCTTTGCAAGTTTCAGCTGACACCCCCAACATTTTACACCTCCAAAGCCCTGCAAAGTCAGGGCTGCCCAAAGTGTAAATGCCAACCTGGGGAGAGGCTGGCACCGCTCATAATAGATCTTAGTTTAAGGTAAACAAGATGGCATGATTTTGGTAGACGGATAACTACAGGTCTCGAACAGACCACACAGGTATGGAAATTGATATTGCATATTTCCTAGGAAAGGATAAATTACTCCAGATGGAAAAAGTAACTAGACTTGAAAGGCAAATCTAAAACTTTCAGAAAAAATGTACAAAAGAAATCATTCTAACAAAGATAAGAAATGGTTTCTTCATAAAGCCCTAAGGGAAAACACTGATATACTGGACTTAATTAAAATTAAAAATTTCTGTTAATCAAAAATCACAGTAAGGAGAGTGAGAAGACAAGGTACAAAATGAATCCATACACAGCAGATGCAACTTAAAAAGTCTTATTACCCAGAATATATAAAGAACTTCTATAAAACAGAGAGAGAATATCCACTCAAAAGAAAATTGTACAAAAGGCCCTAACAGACAGTTCACAGAAAAAGAAAGCTAAACAGACAATAAACATATGCAATCAAGAATATATGCCTTGGGCTTCCCTGGTGGCGCAGTGGTTGAGAGTCCGCCTGCCGATGCAGGGGACACGGGTTCGTGCCCCGGTCCGAGAGGATCCCACATGCCGCGGAGCGGCTGGGCCCGTGAGCCATGGCCGCTGAGCCCACGCGTCCGGAGCCTGTGCTCCGCAACGGGAGCGGCCACAACGGTGAGAGGCCCGCGTACCGCAAAAAAAAGAAAAAAAAAAAGAATATATGCCTTAATACCACATCATCCAGAGTGGCAAAAATTGTGAAGTTCTAACAACAGTTGACAAGGAGCTAAAGCAATGAGAACCCTCACGTACTGCTGATGACGGTGTAAATACATCAAAGAACTCTGGGGAAAATTTGACATTACTTTAAAATTTTATTATCTGCCTACTTCATGATCCAGCAATTACATTCGCGGCCACACACCCTCGAGAATGTCACCCAAAGGTACACCAGGGGACCAACAGAATAAACAGAGATCCCTGCTGGTATTCAAAAAGAGAGGCAGAACCAAGCGTCCACGCAGAGGGATGGACAAAATAGACACAGATGCATCCACGCAAAGGGCCAGTGATGGGAAAGGATGGTGTCATGGCTACAGGTGCCCTTTGGGATAAACAGGGAAACAAAGATGAAAAGGGCAAGTCAGAGAGAATACCTATGCGATTCCATTATATAAGGTCCCAAAATAGGCAACGCTAAAGTGTATGTTGCTTAAAAAACTCATACACACACACACACACACACACACACACACACACGCGCGCACACACAGTAAAACTCAAACAAAAGAAAAACAAACATAAAATTTACTGTGGTGGCCCCTGGATGGACGGTAAGAGTGAAAGAATTCAGAAGAGGTGCACAGTGGGTTCAGAGGTGTTGGTGATGTTCTATTTCTTAAGTTTGGTGGTGGGCACATAGAGGTGTGTTTCTTTTATGTAATAGATATATATATGCATTTTTATATATAGCATAAATATATGCATATATATGGATAGATTATATATATACTTTTATATATGAACTTTTTTCAAACCAAAAAATATGTTTTAAAATTTTGAACGCTTAATAAATCATTCTGCTTAGAAGGCTCCCCAAATATAATGATAATAAGCACAGGGTTTTGTGGAGACTGAAAAACCGCGTCATTGCAAAGGTCCTGGGTAGAACACTGAGCCGAGCCGGGCCACCAGGAACATCCATCCCTCCCGGGTGGGAGCCAGCCTGGGGCAGCTCTGCCTTTGGATCCTTTCCCTTGTGGAACAGAGGGTTGTGCTCTCCATAATTTAGAAGTCTCTAATGTTGCATGTTTGGCTGGTTTTGTAACCCAACAGATGCAGCTATCTCAAACACCTGCATTCCCCAGAGGATGCTAATCCACTTAGAAAATGTATAATTGATTTTTTGGTGAAATATGCAACAGACCCCGCCCTGTTTCAAACCAAGTGTTGTGCATTCATGATCACACAGGTTGGACCTTAACTAGCCTGATTCTTTCAGTGCAAGTCTCACATTTAGACCACTTAAAGGTGAGTTTGAAGTTCTGTTCTGATCGGCCACTTGGAATAATCGTGTCTTGACCATGGAACCACCAGCTGTCCCAGGAGGTCAGGTGAGATGAGACCACATAAAATCACGGCTGGTCCTTTGAGTGAAACTCCCACACATTTCCTGGAGCTACTAAGTAGGTTCGTATGCATAGATCTGTTCAAGGCTTTGTGGAAAAAGTATTTTTTGCTGAATGAAATGATGTGACTTCCATGTGGAAATTTTACTCAAAACACAGACGCTGAGTCTGGAAACCATTTGAGCGAACACTGTGGGTGAAGCCCCTTGAAGATGACACTGGCCTCCTCCTTTATGTCAAACCATTTCTCTGCTACCTTTTAAAACTTAGCAACTACAGCGGGCACCGTCTCCTAGCTCTCAACTCTACTGCCTCTACCATGGTAACCGGACACTGCATAGCACAATCTTATACGTATACTATTGTTCCTAAGAGCCCCCATATTTGTGAGACTGTCTCCCCGATAGGACTGAAAGTCATGGAATGTAAATCAAGCTACAGGATAGTGGCTCCCAGTAAAAGAACTTTTATGATTAAAATACACACGCCCGGGCTTCCCTGGTGGCGCAGTGGTTGGGAGTCCGCCTGCCGATGCAGGGGACGCGGGTTCGTGTCCCGGTCCAGGAGGATCCCACATGCCGCGGAGCAGCTGGGCCCGTGAGCCATGGCCACTGAGCCTGCGCGTCCGGAGCCTGTGCTCCGCAACGGGAGAGGCCACAACAGTGAGAGGCCTGCGTACCGCAAAAAAAAATAAATAAATAAAATACACACGCCCTTCTGAACGCCCTGCACTATAAAGCACGTGGAATCTCTGAATTAATCCGCACGACCTAATTCACAGGGGTGGAGTGGGTGAGGGGTGATAAACTCAGCCCCACTGAACAAACTCTCCTGCAGCACCGTCAAGGCTTAAGACCACGGGCCGGAGAGTCAGTGACCTCAGCCACTCAGACCGGCTTGTCATTTTACTTCCCTACCCAAGACGTTTCGTTTTCCTCCACCTACGTTTCCTCATCTCTAGAGTGGAGATGATCATGCCTATGTCACAACATCAAGTGAAATATTTATGTGTGCACGCATGTGTTCATACGTGTGTGTACATGTGTTTGCATGTGTGCATTTATGCACGTGTGTCTGCATGTATGTGTGCACAGTTGTGTGTGTGTTAGGGGTGGCTGCTGTTGCTTTCTGTTGTTACCGACTCTGCTCCTTTGAACTTCATGCAGATGCCAAAGCAACCTGAAAATTCATGTTTGGGACGAAGCCTCTGCATAAATGCTCTTCTTTAATATATTCTTGACTGTTTCTCTAGAGCCTAGCACAAGGCTTGACAGACAAGAGTCCCTCGATGAATGTGTTTGAAAGGATGTCTTTACATGTATAGAAAACACACACACACACAGTTCCATCATTCCAGAGATTCGATAAATAAAGATGCTACTCAAGAAAGTGGCAGAATGAATTGCATGGAACAATTAAATTCCCCATCAACAGACCTGGAAATGCTACTGACACACTCTTTCACACCCTTGTTGACATACATGGATTTCCATAGCATTTTGTATTTAAAAATTATGACACCAGGGGGGCCTTCAAGATGGTGGAGGAGTAAGATGTGGAGATCACTTTCCTCCCCACAAATACATCAGAAATACATCCACATGTGGAACAACTCCTACAGAACACCTACTGAACGCTGGCAGAAGACCTTGGACTTCCCAAAAGACAAGAAACTCCCCACATACCTGGGTACGGCAAAAGAAAAAGGGAAAAACAGGGCTTCCCTGGTGGCGCAGTGGTTGAGAATCTGCCTGCTAATGCAGGGGACACGGGTTCGAGCCCTGGTCTGGGAGGATCCCACATACCACAGAGCAACTAAGCCCGTGTGCCACAACTACTGAGCCTGCACGTCTGGAGCCTGTGCTCCTCAACAAGACAGGCCGCGATAGTGAGAGGCCCACGCACCGCAATGAAGAGTGGCCCCCGCTTGCCACAACTAGAGAAAGCCCTCACACAGAAACGAAAACCCAACACAGTAAAAATAAATAAATTAATTAATAAACTCCTACCCCCAACATCTTCTTTAAAAAAAAAAATAAGAAAAGAAAAAGGGAAAAACAGAGACAAAAGAATAGGGAGGGGGCCTGCACCAGTGGGAGGGAGCTGTTAAGGAGGAAAAGTGTCCACACACTAGGAAGCCCCTTCGCGGGCGGAGACTGCAGGTGGCGGAGGGGGAAAGCTTCGGGGCCGCGGAGGAAAGCACAGCAACAGGGGTGCGGAGGGCAAAACAGGGAGATTCCCGCACAGAGGATCAGTGCAGACTGGCACTCACCAGCCCGAGAGGCTTGTCTGCTCACCCGCCGGGGCGGGTGGGGCTGGGAGCTGAGGCTCGGGCTTCGGAGGTCAAACCCCAGGGAGAGGACTGGGGTTGGCTGCGTGAACACAGCCTGACGGGGGCTAGTGCACCACAGCTAGACGGGTGGGAGTCCAGGAAAATGTCTGGACCTGCCAAAGAGGCAAAAGACCATTGTTTCCGGGTGCGCGAGGAGAGGGGATTCAGAGCACCACCTAAACGAGTTCCAGAGACGGGCGTGAGCCACGGAAATCAGCACAGACCCCAGAGACGGGCATGAGACGCTAAGGCTGCTGCTGCCGCCACCAAGAAGCCTGTGTGCGAGCACAGGTCACTCTCCACACCCCCTTCCGGGGAGCCTATGCAGCCCGCCACTGCCAGGTCCCAGGATCCAGGGACAACTTCCCTGGGAGAACACACGGCCCACCTCAGGCTGGTGCAACATCACGCTGGCCTCTGCCGCCGCAGGCTCGCACCCCATTCCGTACCCCTCCCTCCCCCCGGCCTAAGTGAGCCAGAGCCCCCGAGTCAGCCACTACTTTAACCCCGTCCTGTCTGGGGGAAGAACAGACGCCCTCAGGCGACTTACATGCAGAGGTGGGGCCAATCCAAAGCTGAGCCCCGGGAGCTGTGCAAACAAAGAAGAGAAAGAGAAATCTCTCCCCGCAGCCTCAGGAGCAGCGGATTAAAGCTCCACAGTCAACGTGATGTACCTGCATGTGTGGAATACCTGAATACACAATGAATCATCCAAAAATTGAGGCAGTGGGCTTTGGGAGCAACTGTAGATTGGGGGTTCGCTTTCTGCATCTAATTTGTTTCTGGTTTTACGTGTATCTTAGTTTAGTATTTAAAGCTTATTATCATTGGTAGGTTTATTGATTCGGTTGCTCTTTTCCTATTTTTTTTAATATATATATTTTTTTCCTTTATTGAGTGTGCATGTGTGTGCTTCTTTGTGTGATTTTTGTATAGCTTTGCTTTTACCATTTGTCCTGGTTTCTGCCTGTCCTTTTTTTTTTTGTATAGTTTTTAGAGCTTGTTATCATTGGTGGATATGTTTTTTGGTTTGGTTGCTCTCTTCTTTCTTTCTTTCTTTTTTCTATTACTTTTTTATTTTTAATAGTATTTTTTATTTTCATAACTTTATTTATTTTATTTTCCTTTCTTTCTTTCTCTTTCTTTCTTTGTTTCTTTCTCTTTCTTTCTTTGCTTCTTTCTCTTTCTTTCCTTCTCTCTCTCTCTCTTTCTCTCTCTCTCTCTCTCTAACTCTCTCTCTCTCTCTCTTTCTTTCTCTCTTTCTTTTTCTCCCTTTTCTTCTGAGCCGTGTGGCTGACAGGGTCTTGCTGCTCCAGTCAGGTGCCAGAACTGAGCCTCTTAGGTGGGAGAGCCGAGTTCAGGACATTGGTCCACCAGAGACCTCCCAGCCCCACGTGGTATCAAAAGGTGAAAATCTCCCAGATACCTCCCTCTCAACGCTAAGACCCAGCTCCACTCAACAACCAGCAAGCTACAGTGCTGGACACCCTATGCCAAACAACTAGCAAGACAGGAACACAACCCCACCCACTAGCAGAGAGGCTGCTTAAAATCATATTAAGTGCACAGACACGCCAAAAGACACCACTGGACTCAGTCCTGCCACCTGAAAGACAAGATCCAGCCTCATCCATCAGAACACAGGCACCAGTCCCCTCCACCAGGAAACCTACGCAACCCACTGAAACAACCTTACCAACTGAGGGCAGGCACCGAAAACAATGGGAACTATGAACCTGCAGCCTGTGAAAAGAAGACCTCACACAGTAAGTTAAGCAAAATGAGAAGACAGACAACTACACAGCAGATGAAGGAGGAAGGTAAAAACCCACCGGGCCAAACAAATGACAAGGAAATAGGCAGTCTACCTGAAAAAGAATTCAGAGTAATGATAGCAAAGATGACCCAAAATCTTGGAAATAAAATGGAGAAAATACAAGAAACGTTTAAGAAGGAACTAGAAGAACTAAAGAGCAAACAAACAATGATGAACAACATAATAAATGAAATGAAAAATTCTCTAGAAGGAATCAATAGCAGAATAACTGAGGCAGAAGAACAGATAAATGACCTGGAAGATAAAATACTGGAAATAACTACTGCGGAGCTGAATAAAGAAAAAAGAACGAAAAGAATTGAGGACAGTCTCAGAGACCTCTAGGACAACATTAAACACACCAACATTCGAATTATAGGAGTCCCAGAAGAAGAAGACAAAAAGAAATGGACTGAGAAAATATTTGAAGAGATTATACTTGAAAACTTCCCTAATATGGGAAAGGAAATAGTCAAGTCAAGGAAGCACAGAGAGTCCCATACAGGATAAATCCAAGGAGAAATAGGCCAAGACACATATTAATCAAACTATCAAAAATTAAATACAAAGAAAAAATGTTAAAAGCAGCAAGGGCAAAGCAACAAGTAACATACAAGGGAAAACCCATAAGGTTAACAGCTGATCTTTCAGCAGAAACTCTGCAAGCCAGAAGGGACTGGCAGGACATATTTAAAGTGATGAAGGAGAAAAACATACAATGAAGTTTACTCTACCCAGCAAGGATCTCATTCATATTTGACGGAAAAATTAAAACCTTTACAGACAAGCAAAAGCTAAGAGAATTCAGCAGCACCAAACAAGCTTTACGACAAATGCTAAAAGAACTTCTCTAGGCAGGAAACACAAGAGAAGGAAAAGACCTACAATAACAATCCCAAAACAGTAAAGAAAATGGTAATAGGAGCATACATATTGTTAACTACCTTAAATGTAAATGGATTAAATGCTCCAACCAAAAGACACAGACTGACTGAATGGACACAAAAACAGGACCCCTATATATGTTGTGTACAAGAGACCCAATTCAGAACTAGGGACATACAGACTGAAATTCAGGCGATGAGAAAAGATATTCCATGCAAATGGAAATCAAAAGAAAGCTGGAGTCGCAATTCTCATATCAGACAAAATAGACTTTAAAATAAAGACTATTACAAGAGACAAAGAAGGACACTACATAATGATCAAGGGATCAATCCAAGAAAAAGATATGACAATTATAATTATTTATGCACCCAACATAAGAGCACCTCAATACATAAGGCAAATGCTAACAGCCATAAAAGAGGAAATCAATGGTAACACTATCATAGTAGGGGCCTTTAACACTCCACTTTCACCAATGGACAGATCATCCAAAATGAAAATAAATAAGGAAACAAAAGCTTTAAATGATACATTAAACAAGATGGACTTAATTGATATTTATAGGACATTCCATCCAAAAACAACAGAATACACTTTCTTCTCAACTGCTCATGGAACATTCTCCAGGATAGATCATACCTTAGGTCACAAATCAATCCTTGGTAAATCTAAGAAAATTCAAATTGTATCAAGTATATTTGCAAACCACAATGCTATGAGACTAGATATCAATTACAGGAAAAAATCTGTAAAAGATACAAACACATGGAGGATAAAAAATACACTACTAAATAACCAAGAGATCACAGAAGAAATCAAAGAAGAAATCAAAAAATACATAGAAACAAATGACAATGAATACACAACGATGGAAAACCTATGGGACAGCAAAAGCAGTTCTGAGAGAGAAGTTTATAGCGATACAATCCTACCTCAAGAAACATCTCAAATAAACAACCTAACCTTACACCTAAAGCAATTGGAGAAAGAAGAACAAAAAACCCCCAAAGTTAGCAGAAGGAAAGAAATCATAAAGATCATATCGGAGATAAATGAAAACGAAATGAAGGAAACTATAGCAAAGATCAATAAAACTAAAAGCTGGTTCTTTGAGAAGATAAAAAAAAATTGATAAACCATTAGCCAGACTCATCAAGAAAAAAAGAAGACTCAAATCGACAGAATTAGAAATGAAAAAGGAGAAGTAACAACTGACACTGCAGAAATACAAAGGATCATGAGAGATCACTACAAGCAACTCTATGCCAATAAAATGGACAACCTAGAAGATATGGACAAATTCTTAGAAAAGCACAACGTTCTGAGACTAAACCAGGAAGAAATAGAAAATATAAACAGACCAATCACCAGCACTGAAATTGAAACTGTGATTAAAAATCTTCCAACAAACAAAAGCCCAGGACCAGATGGCTTCACAGGTGAATTCTATCAAACATTTAGAGAAGAGCTAACACCTATGCTTCTGAAACTCTTCCAAAATATAGCAGAGTAAGGAACACTCCCAAACTCATTCTACGAGGCCACCATCACCCTGATACCAAAACCAGACAAAAATGTCACAAAAAAAGAAAACTACAGGCCACAATCACTGATGAACATAGATCCAAAAATCCTCAACAAAATACTAGCAAACAGAATACAACAGCACATTAAAAGGATCATACACCTTGATCAAGTGGGATTTATCCCAGGAATGCAAGGATTTTTCAATATACACAAATCAATCAATGTGATAAATCATATTAACAAATTGAAGGAGAAAAACCATATAATAATCTCAATAGATGCAGAAAAAGTTTAGACAAAATTCAACACCCATTTATAATAAAAGCACTCCAGAAAGTAGGCATAGAGGGAACTTACTTCAACATTATAAAGGCCATATACGACAAACCCACAGCCAACATGGCTCTCAATGGTGAAAAACTGAAACCATTTCCACTAAGATCTGGAAGAAGACAAGGTTGTCCATTCTCATCACTATTATTCAACATAGTTTTGGAAGTTTTTGCCACAGCAATCAGAGAAGAAAAAGAAATAAAAGGAATCCAAATTGGAAAAGAAGAAGTAAAGCTGTCACTGTTTGCAGATGACATGCTACTATACATAGAGAATCCTAAAGATGCTACCAGAAAACTACTAGGTCTAATCAATGAATTTGGTAAAGTAGCAGGATACAAAACTAATGCACAGAAATCTCTTGCATTCCTAGACAGTAATGATGAAATAGCTGAAAGAGAAATTAAGGAAACACTCCCATTTACCACTGCAACAAAAAGAATAAAATACCTAGGAATAAACGTACCTAAGGAGACAAAAGACCTGTATGCAGAAAACTATAAGACACTGATAAAAGAAATTAAAGATGATGCAAATAGGTGGAGAGATATACCATGTTCTTGGATTGGAAGAATCAACATTGTGAATATGACTATATTACCCAAAGCAATGTACAGATTCAATGCAATCCCTATCAAACTACCAAAGGAATTTTTCACAGGACTAGAACAAAAAATGTCACAATTTGTATGGAAACACAAAAGACCCTGAATAGCCAAAGCAATCATGAGAAAGAAAAACGGAGCTGGAGGAATCCGACTCCTGGACTTCAGACTATACTACAAAGCTACAGTAATCAAGACAGTATGGTCCTGGCACAAAAACAGAACTATAGATCAGTGGAAAAGGATAGAAAGCCCAGAGGTAAACCCATGCACATATGGTCACCTTATCTTTGACAGAGGAGGCAAGAATATGCAATAGAGAAAAGACAGCCTCTTCAATAAGTAGTGCTGGGAAAACTGGACAGCTTCATGTAAAAGAATGAATTTAGAACACTCCCTAAACACCATACACAAAAATAAACTCAAAATGGATTAAAGACCCAAATGTAAGGCCAGACACTATAAAACTCTTAGAGGAAAACATAGGCAGAACACTCTATGACATAAATCACAGCAAGATCCTTTTTGACCCACCTCCTAGAGAAATGGAAATAAAAATAAACAAATGGGACCTCATGAAACTTAAAAGCTTTTGCACAGCAAAGGAAACCATAAACAAGACAAAAAGACAACCCTCAGAATGGGAGAAAATATTTGCAAATGAATCAGTGGACAAAGGATTAATCTCCAACATATACAAGCAGCTCATGCAGCTCAATATCTAAAAAACAAAGAACCCAATCCACAAATGGACAGAAGACCTAAACAGACATTTCTCCACAGAAGATACACAGATTGCCAACAAACACATGAAAGGATGCTCAACATCACTAATCATTAGAGAAATGCAAATCAAAACTACAATGAGGTATCACCTCACACCGGTCAGAATGGCCATCCTCAAAAAATCTACAAACAATAAATGCTGGAAAGGGTGTGGAGAAAAGGGAACCCTCTTGCACTGTTGGTGGGAATGTAAACTGATACAGCCTCTATGGAGAACAGTATGGAGGTTCCTTAAGAAACTAAACATAGAGCTACAATACGACCCTGCAATCCCACTACTGGGCATATACCCTGAGAAAACCATAGTTCAAAAAGAGTCATGTACCACAATGTTCACTGCAGCTCTATTTACAATAGCCAGGACATGGAAGCAACCTAAGTGTCCATCGACAGAGGAATGGATAAAGAAGATGTGGCACATATATGCAATGGAATATTACTCAGCCTAAAAAAGAAACGAAATTGAGTTATTTGTAGTGAGGTGGATGCACCTAGAGTCTATCATACGGAGTGAAGTAAGTCAGAAAGAGAAAAATAAATACCATATGCTAACACATATATATGGAATCTAAACAAAAAAGGCTCTGAAGGACCTAGGGGCAGGACAGGAATAAAGCCGCAGATGTAGAGAATGGATTTGAGGACACGGGCGGGAAGTGGGAAGTGTAAGCTGGGACGAAGTGAGAGAGTGGCATGGACATATATACGCTACCAAACGTAAAATAGATAGCTAGTTAGAAACAGCCACATAGCAAAGGAAGATCAGCTTGGTGCTCTGTGACCACCTAGAAGGGTGGGGTAGGGGAGGTGGGAGGGAGACGCAAGAGGGAGGGGATATGGGGATATAGGTATACATAGAGCTGATTCACTTTGTTATACAGCAGCAACTAACACAACAATGTAAAGCAATTATACTCCAATAAATATGTTTAAAAAAATTATGACACCTATCAGAAAAAAATAATCGGTTCTTGGTTCTGAGCATCACGAGTTTTCTTCTACTGTTCAGGAGATATTTTATGCCTTACCTTTTCATTTTCCCAATCTGTCTCATGTATCAAATATTTGTTTAGGTTGGCAGGCACCCAGAGCACCCTCCTCTTCTTGGTTTCCTTCCCTCCCTTACACCTTTATGCTGCTTTTTAATTAAAAGAAAAGTTTAAGATGTACTTCAATGTGTCACAAGAAAAAAAGGAGAAAAGATCCATGAGATGGAAAAAGAAAGTCTCCTATTTGCAGGTTTCTAATGAAGAGGTTTTTAAAATATTTTCTTACGCACACAAAGTTAATGCTTCGGTAGGTGAGTTGTAAATGCTTCTTTTCGTTCCATAATTATAAGTGAAATGTTCTTTAATGTGCAATAATAATGTTCAAGCTGTGCTATTTTGCAGCTAATAATTACACACAACAGCGTGGGGTATTATGGTGAACAGAAGTTTTCCTTCTCAATGTAATACCCTCATCTCTGCTCTCCCTGGTCCTGCCTTATTTGCAGTGACTACGCTTTTTAATCCACTCTTTATTCTAGGAATAGAGGCACTAGTTAGTTACTTTCTTAAGGAAGGAATGTGAGGCAATACTGCTGACGGGGGAAAATCGCTTCCATACAAAGTGAAGTCTATAATGGGCTTGCTTTAAAGAAAAGAAAGAAAGAAATATACAGTCAAACTCCAGCTAAGCTTAAAATGTGCGTGCTTGAATCCTCAGTATTAAAAGGTCAGAAGTTTGCTGTATAGTTTAACACAGTGTTACTGAAACAAGACTTGAAGTTGGCAGTGGAAGCCGAGGTCATCAAGCCCTGGCCCAGATATCAATTTCTTCACAGATGGAGAAATAAATTTATCACTGCACACCCACATTTGTTCTTGTGGACATGCACCATTTCCGAAATATCTTGAGGTTAGCCAGCTGTGTATCCCAGTCAGCTGCTCCATTAGCTTTTCAACCATGTTTCCTTGAAATTGCTGAATATATTATGTAATTTTCTTTGAAAAAATGAAAGAAAGAAAGAAGATGCCACATGTATGAAGAAACGCCATACCAGATAAAATGAGATTTGGTGCGAGACATTTGAGGACACCACCTTACCTCAAATTGAGTGTTCTAAAGAGTTTAGGTGAATTGATTTCTGCATAAATTTGAAGAACCATAAAAGGAATGTAACCCAGATCTAGGAATTGATTCAGCAGAAGTAGGCATTCCTGACTTTCAGTATACCCAGTGCTCATTTGGACAGCTGCCTGGACATCTTCAGCTAACATTTAGCTCATGTCCAGCTGCTCTAAACATACCTCCTTCTTAATGGTTCACAATAAACTGACCGTATGGGTTAATATTGAGTCCATGCTTTATTTTCCCTTGGTCTTATGAACTATGAAAGAGGATTCTTTGGCATAAACTGGTCAGCCATAATCCGAACAGATTATTGGAAAACGTATACATTTTACTCAGTATTTCCAGGCAATTAGGAACACAGGTGAGAAGGCCATACAGAATCTAGAAGTTACCCCTGTTTCTTATTGGTAGATATAGCTTGGGTTTTCCAGAAGCTTCCACAGGTTTAGAGCACAGTTGAACTACTTCACAACTAGTTCAACTGTGCTATAGTAGAATAATATAACGTTATAATAATATAATATAAAGTTATTTATATTACTCAACTGTGAAATACTAGAATACTATAAAGTTAGAACTTGATGGGAACTTAGATATCAGTCCACTCTCCCCTCATTTCAAAGATGAAGAACACTGTGCTTCAGTGCATAGTTTGCCCAAGGCTGATACAAGGTTGATTTGATTGTGACATTTGTCACCCCAAGAATCACTAAAATAGACCCCAACGCCTAGACAAATTCTCGATTATTTCTCTATGTGCGTGCTTAGCTTGGTGTGTGCTTTGCTGAAGGGCAAGAGTTGGATTCCCCTTCAGGTGGATTATCTGGATCAACCCGCACACAACGGAACACAGAATGGTAGACAATGTGTATAAGCATCAAAGAGTTGACAAAGCAAGGAAGACGGACACCTTGGAGGTAACAGGAATACGGGTCTATTTTTGCTTTGGGAGCGCATGCTAAACCTGAAGGCATATGTGAGGGTCTGAGCTGAGTTTCTGGTGCCTACGTAGCCCTCCGGGAACAAATCTTAGAGTCTGGGGCACACCATGGGTAAGGACCCTGATATACTACCCCCGCCTTGATCTAGAACTCAAAAAAACTGCTCCGTGAGAGTCAGAATATACCAGAAGTAAACTGTCCCATTCATTCACAGACTGCAGAGCAGATTTAAACCATCTGGATGGCCCAAAGTACTTAAAGTAATCCCAGATATTTAATAGTTGCCGGAAGTAAAAAAAAAAAAAAAAAAAAATGTGTCCAGAGGAAGATAATGTTATCCTCTGCCTCATATTATTTCTATCAATAATTTCTAAATAAATGTGTAGCCTAAATTCAGAGATAACTCAGCACATGGGGAGATAAGCCATCATGAGAAAGAGCTGTTGGAAACCATGGGCAACAGAGACAGACCTCTGAGGGCTGCAGATACTGGAATCATCAAAGACTCTGAAATCACCGTGTGTACTCTGTTCAAGAAGATAAGATCTAAATTGAAAATCTGGAATACAAAACTGGAAACTATAAAAAATAACATCAGAGTTTTAAATGAACTGGCTATAAATTTTAGAAATAAAATATAAAATAATTGAAATGAAGAAAATAGACGAATTTAACTGCAGATGAGAGAGAGCTGGAAAATGCTTGAAAGTAAAATGCCTGTGATAACAATGGAATAGAAAAAGAGAAACTTCAACCAAGAAAACAGAAATCACTCAAGTATTTTTCTTTAAGGAATTTTATGTAGGGAATTGGTCACACAGTGAGGAAAAGCTGAGAGTCCAAGCAGGACATGTGAGATAACTCAGAGATCAGCAATAGAGGAAATCCAGTAATCTTCCCCCAAGCCAGACGATCAAAGGAAAGATGTGGGTTGCTGGACCCCAGCGACCCTGGGTGGAAGAACAGCTCGCCTTCCCAGCAGGAGCCAGAGTCAAAGAGCAAGTGCAGTCGTTGCCAGAGACGTGCCCTAAGGAAGGTGGGAATGACCTACGTGCATCAACCCCATGCTTTCACACTCGTTTGCCAAAACCAGCCCAACTTACCCAGAAGTTAACTGTCCCGGGAATCTGGGATCTGAACCTTGCAGTGGCCAGTGACTTCGTGAGATAGAACAGAGCAAGGAAAGGCCAAGGAGTAAATCCAACAGCAAAGGGTCCAAGAACTGGTGGAGGAAAAATGAGTCACAGAAGATTGGAATGGCAGGGGGCGGGCAGGTCTAATCTATTTAACTGGCCAACAGAAGAAGAGAGAAAATGTGGTAGAGGCAATATATTAAGGATAAGGACTGACAGTCAAGATCTGACGCAAAACTCAATCCACAAATTCAACAGATGCAACTAAAATCTTGAAGGAGAAAAAAAGGACATTACTTTTAATGATGTGACAGCTCGCTAACATGTGACATCCCTCTAATCAAAATAAAGTATAGGACTTTCCAAGACTCTTTAGCCTTTATGTGTATTAGTGTCCCACTCTGGTCAATGCAGTGCTGGGTTTAGAGAGCTGTGGTTCTCAGCCTTGGCTACATGTTAGCATCTACTGAGGAGCTTTAAAAAAAAAAAAACCAAGCCTATACACATGCCAATTACATCAGGATCTCTGGGAAAGGCCCATGCATTCGTTTTTGTGACATTTACGGCTGTTTTAAATCTCTGCAGCTAATTACAATGTGGAAATTAACTGAGAAGCACTGTTATAGAGGCATTCTGATGTGGATCTAGGAAAGAGTGAGGCCCAGTATAAATGAAGACACTGATGTAAAGGAATTAAGAGCACCATAGATTCTCCATTTATTTCTGCATCAAATTCTTCTGTGTTGGCTACACTGATTTACAACAGTGTAGAGCCATGGTGCTCATTATCTCCTGAGTGGGCCCCATCCAATCAACAGAAGGCCTAAGAAAAAAACTGAGGTTTCCCTAAGAAGAAGAAATTCCAATTGTGGGCTGAAGTGTCAGCTCCTGCCTGAGAGTTTTCCATCTGCTGGCCTGCTCTAGAGATTTCAGGCTTGCATAGCCAGCCCCTATAATTGTGTAAGCCAGTTTCAGGAGATAAATCTCCCTCTCTCTGTGTCTGTCTGTCCCTGTCTGATGTAGCCCCATCGGTAGAATCATCTCTTTGCATAGGACAGCAAAGGCAGACAGAGATTTTAGGATTACACTGTTAAAATGCTTACAGATAATCTGTAATGTAAATAACATCTTTAGGAAATCTTGACTGCTCCAAAAAGGATGTGGGTATTAGATTATTAAGGTATAACCTATTTGGGAGGAGATGGGTTACAGATAGAAATATTTTGGTAGGAAGTGCAGTTGGTCAGCACAGGAACAAGCTATAGAAAATACAATAGGAAATGGAATATGAAAGGCAGTTGCAAACAGAAATACCCCAAGATGGACCTGAGCTACAGGAGGCACTGAGGTCTAAGTCCTACACCATGGGGTACCAAGGAGTACCAAGAGATATGCCTTAGGAAAATGAGGGATAGAGGCAAATTCAAATCTGGACCACTTTGGTACATAGCATTTGTTCATAATCTCTCAACCTTCCCCACTCTTGACAAGTCTTCCCCATCCCATTAACTTTGGGTTTGGTGATATGACATGCTTTGAACTATGGGGTGTGAGCAAATATGTTCCAAGGCTGAGCAGAAGCTTTAAACTTGATTGCATTTTATGACTATGACTCTCTTGTTCCTACACTCTGTCATGAGAAGACAAGATATAAGAGTTGCAGGATCTCATTCCCTCTGCTTCTTAGTATAAAAGCCAAACCATAATAACCCATAGCCTAGAACAGAGCTACAGAAGCACAGAGCACAGACTAAGAATTAGCTGCCATCAGATATGTAACCTGGGCAACAAACAAACCTTACTGTTATAAGGCATTAAGATTTGGGGGAGGGAATGTGTTTCTTATGCAGCATTACCAAAGCAAAAACTGACTGATACATCTTCTTCACCATTTGTCTTAGGATTCTCCGTTCCCAATTTTACCCCTCATAAGTGTTCAAATAAAGTGATCTTGAAAGTTGTATGTGTTTCCACAAATGTAGTATTAACATTTTTATGATCTTTTAGCCTTAAGAGAGTCTTAAGTTTGAGGAAACAAGACAGTTCCTCATTTCAGAACAGCTGTGTTAAACATATTGTCCAAATTCTACTCAAGGAATAATGATAAATGTAGCATTAATATTTCAAATTGGTCCCACTGAAAGGTTCGTCTTCTAACACCCTTCCAGCTTCCCAATATCCTGCAGGGAAATTAAAGGAAGGTTGGACTAAGCAGAACTTGGACGGAATGAAATGTCTTTAAAATACTTTTTAAAAGATGTGACAGACAACATGCAGCTGAGCAGTTAAAACAATACTGCAGCCATAATACAATAAAGGGCTGGAAAGCAAAACTCTTACAAAAATGGTTTCGTGGCAAGGACTTTATGATTAAAGAAGTCATTTAATCCTCTCCTCATGGTTTTGAATAACCCCAGTTTGATTTTTGAAACTAAAAGCTCAAATTCAACCCCATTTGTACTGTCGAGATGAGTAAATGAAAGAGCAGGTGTGTCTGGGAGGCAGTGAACGCGCATGCTCATTGCTGACCTGGTGGAAAGAACGAGAATGCTCATGCAGAAAGAAATGCTTAAGGATGTTGAAATAACTATAAGGGAGTAGAATAGTTTTATTAAGTTTTAACTGTATTTTGATATAATTTCAAATTCACAGAATAGTTTTGGGAATAATAAAGGGAACTCCTACATATTCTTTAGTCTGAAACAATTGATTTACCATCCTCTCTCTCCCTCTCTCTCTCTCTGCCTCATATATATATTTTTTTCCTGTACCAGCTAAGAATAAATTTGAGACATGTTGCTTCTTTACGTTTAAATATTTCAGGCTATATTTTCTAAGAACAAAGACTTTTTTACCTAAGCACAGTAAAATTATTGAAAGGATGAAATTTAATCTTAATAGAATACTATCATCTAATGCACAATCCATATTGAAATTTTGATAATCACCCCAATTGCATCTTTTATAGCAATTATTTTTCCAGTACAGGACCATGCAGTGCATTTTGTTGTCATATCTCTTTAGTCCCCTTCAAACTGGAACAGTTTCTCAGCCTTTATTTATTTTTCTTGACCTTGATATTTTTGAAGATGACAGGATGGTTATTTTGTACAAGTCCTTCAATCTGGGTTTACTGGATATTTCCTCATGGTGAAATTCAGAGTATGCACTATTAGCAGGAACAGTACAGAAGGAAGGTTGTGTCCCTCTAAGTGTATCACGTCAGACATCATGATCTTGCTTTGTCTCAGTATAAATGACGTCAGTTTGGTCACCTGATTTCTGCCGGATTTTAGCACTATAATGTTGGGTTTTTTCCCTTTGTACTTTGTAAGTAATTTGTGGAGAGTTTCATTGTTATTGTGTACGTATTCTGTTTCTCATCAAACTTTCACCCACTAGTATTAGCATCCACTGATAACTGCCTAAACTCCCTTATTCCTTCTACATTTTCTTAGATTGTATTCCACTAGAAGGAAGAGATTTGCCTTCTCTTCTATTTATGTACACACATATATATATGTACGACAGCATGTATGTATCACAGTATGTATACATGTGTGTGTATATATATATATGTATGTATATCAGTGTAGTCTTACAGAGCTTTAAGAAACAAAATTAGACTGTTTTCATAAATGAAAATGACCAAAAAGTTATGGAATAGTATTGAGATGTGTCACAGGAACCAGCCAGTTGGAACCATCGATTCAAGATGCCTCTCTGAGTAGCAGGCATTGAAAATAAATAAATAAAAGGGTATCATAGCTTTACCTCTCTGGTTGTGACTGCCCTTAAACCAGCTAGAATTACAAATATCCTAACAGAAAATTCTCCCTGAAAACCAGAATCCCTGTCATGCTTCCATAATCATTTTATCATGCGCAAAAAGATGTGATGGAAATAGCCCAGCCAAGCCAATGGCTTAATGAAGACTCAGAAATCCATCATCTCAAAATACTGCAGGTGCCACTTGGACCAAGTGTTCCAGTCAACTCGACATTCATAAACGCTGTCTGGTCTCACCGTGTTTCCCCCCGTGTTGCTCTGGCGATGTGAAATCCACCGCAATGTCAAGGGAGACTTAGGTCTTGGTCAGTGGTTGAAGTGTGGAAAAATTTTGCTTCCAACATCCAGTGGACTTTTACTCTCCTGTACCCTTAGTCACTTGAACTCACTATCACGCCGCTGCTCCTTCAAGTTCAAGGAGCAAAATGACATGCCTTTTCAGAAGGATGTTTGCTTCCTTTAAATACCAATGACTCTTGAATACGTTCTTTAAATATTTGAATAGAGTTGTGTTTTGTGACATCTTAATGTGTTTCTGCATAATGAATAATCTCTCCCATTCCATTCCTAACTCATCAACTTGGAAGGCACAGGACAAGAGTCAGACCCCGTATGATTTGATGTCCTGAAGTTTCAGCTCTGCAAGCCGAGAATAAAATGTAAAGATGCTGAAGAGTAAAATCACTGTTGACAACACATTTTACCTGGCCGTCCAACATTGTTTATCAGCATAATAAAATGTGCCAATACTTATCACCACTCTAAAATATGCACTGATAATACACAGAGATAGAGGGCATAATATGGTCAATGATGAGATATGATTTTATGGCTCCTGGGGAAAGAAAATGATGGGCTACCTCACAAAGGGCAGATTTGGCTCTAGATAAAACTGAGGGCTTTTCTTCTTTGATAAGCATCAGATGAAAATAGCATTGATTTTCTTTCTTTCTTTCTTTCTTTTTTTTTTTTTTTTTTTTGCTGTTGTTCTAAAATAATTTTGTAAGACCAAGAAACAAAAAATATCCAGGATTTGCTTTTCGGCTCTGTATCTCCCACTTCATTTTTTGCACATCGTGTTGATGGTTAAAAAAAAAAAAAGGTTTTATCTGGAGGACAGAGCAGCGTTTTGTACATGCTGATCATCAATCTGACAAGTCATCAACTACAACGCTGTCTTTCCTCCATTCTTTAAGGCAAAGGGAAAGAAATACACTCAGAGTCACTACTCCGCTGTGATGTTCTGTAATACCTGGATTCTCTGCATTTTCCGCAACTAAACATTCACTCTTATCTGAAGAGACCATCATTGAAAGGTTGCTCATCAGCTATCGAGGACAAGGCCACAGTCCCAATTCCCCTTTCCATGTACAGTGGCAGGTTGGAGCCGCTACGGGAAAATAGATAGATGACCTGACCACTCTGACTTGTGTGTAAGTGCTTCAGTGTGACATTGAGCTTTTTTCACAGCCTCGGTTGGAACTCAATGCTTAAATATTACTGTTCCATCTTCCTTTCCTCTTAACAACCTTTTAACTCAACTTTGAACTTGTGGAATACTGTGGCCGCTAGCTCTTTCTCTAAACCACATAAGCAGCATGATCATTTCACATTCGATATTTTCTCTGTTTTCCTGTTGCAGGTGAGTCAACTGGCACCTGTATCCGCTGAACTTCTTCATGTTAAGTTTTTAGTTGGTCTTCCCTGTAAATGTCATTTTGGAATTCATTATTTTTTATGTCCCCTGATCGTAATATAGTACATATGTTAGGTAGATACATTTATTAGCCCAGTTGTCATCTCTCTACCTCGGGTAGTTTCCGCACCTAAATGTACAATCGTTGGTAAAGAGGTAAAATTGTTCCAAAACCACCAACAACCAGGATAGAACTACCTAATGCAACTACATTCATCACCTTATCTTTATTCCTCCCAGAACTAAAATGATAAACACAACAATGTAAAACAATTATACTCCAATTAAGTTGTGAAAAAACGTCTTCTTCATTGGAACAACACTAAGAGGGAGGACCACGTCCCGGTACCAGAACTAGAGAGGAGCATAGAGATCAGTGCACCCACTCGTCTTTCGTGAAGGTCCGATGAGAGGCAACAGGACTCATTCAAGGTGACAACACACAAACCAGGACAATAACTCAGGTGTTTTTGCTTCCCCACTGCGGGAGCAAGACGGGCTCCCTCTAAACCATTAAGAAGAAGACATAAGTTATCCTATTAATAGCACCTAACCCTAGGATAAGTATTGCTTCTTCTAAAACCGCTAATCCCTTGCTCCGGTGTTGGAAAATTCTCATAGTCCGACTGTATTTAAACTTCAAAAAAGATGTGCACTTTGTTCAACAGAGTCCGAGGCCTTCGGGAGGAATCCTGTAGGAAACCTTGGGCGACGTGACTTTCCTCAGGATGACCCCCATTCAAAACAGCAGAGCAGCGGACTGGAAGGTCTCTGTCACTTATTTTATCCCAAGAGAATTGTCGCCATAGGAAAGAGTCACACCGCAAATAAGGGGCCCTTTTCCATGGGCCCGTGGACTCCAGAAAGCTCCCGACCGCACTAAATTAAATGCCAAATTCTAGGTGTATGTGAACGTGCCCACTGTGACGATCGGATCTGCAGCTCTCATCAATTTCTTTAGAGGAGCTTGTAACCAAAAGAAAAAAACAGTTTGCTGTCACCACCCAAATTTATACCCTCACCATGCTTGCTTCTATTTATTTACAAAACAGTCTCACTTTTCAATTCTACTTTTATTCTATTATATTAAGTTTTTTTAAACATCTTTATTGGAGTATAATTGCTTTACAATGGTGTGTTAGTTTCTGCTGTATAACAAAGTGAATCAGCTATACATATACATATGCCCCATATCCCCTCCCTCTTGCGTCTCCCTCCCTCCCACCCTCCCTATCCCACCCCTCTAGGTGGTCACAAAGCACCGAGCTGATCTCCCTGCGCTATGCAGCTGCTTCCCACTAGCTATCTATTTTACATTTGGTAGTGTATATATGTCCATGTCGCTCTCTCACTTTGTCCCAGCTTACCCTTCCCCTCCCTGTGTCCTCAAGTCCATTCTCTACGTCTGCATCTTTATTCCTGTCCTGCCCCTAGGTTCTTCAGAACCTTTTTTTTTAGATTCCATATATATGTGTCAGCATACAGTACTTGTTTTTCTCTTTCTGACTTACTTCACTCTGTATGACAGACTCCAGGTCCATCCACCTCACTACAAATAACTCAATTTCATTTCTTTTTATAGCTGAGTAATATTCCATTGTATATATGTGCCACATCTTCTTTATGCATTCGTCTGTCGATGGACACTTAGGTTGCTTCCATGACCTGGCTATTGTAAATAGAGCTGCAGTGAACATTGGGGTGCATGTGTCTTTTTGAATTATGGTTTTCTCAGGGTATATGCCCAGTAGTGGGATTGCTGGGTCATATGGTAGCTCTATTTGTAGTTTTTTAAGGAACGTCCATACTGCTCTCCATAGTGGCTGTATCAATTTACATTCCCACCAACAGTGCAAGAGGGTTCCCTTTTCTCCACACCCTCTCCAGCATTTGTTGTTTGATTTTTTGGTGATGGCCATTCTGACTGGTGTGAGGTGATACCTCATTGTAGTTTTGATTTGCATTTCTCTAATGATTAGTGATGTTGAGCATCCTTTCATGTGTTTGTTGGCAATCTGTATATCTTCTGTGGAGAAATGTCTATTTAGGTCTTCTGCCCATTTTTGGATTGGGTTGTTTTTTTGTTTGTTTGTTTGTTTTTTTATTGAGCTGCATGAGCTGCTTGTATATTTTGGAGATTAATCCTTTGTCAGTCACTTAGTTTGCAAATATTTTCTCCCATTCTGAGGGTTGTCTTTTTGTCTTGTTTATGGCTTCCTTTGCTGTGCAAAAGCTTTTAAGTTTCATTAGGTCCCATTTGTTTATTTTTGTTTCTATTTCCATTTCTCTAAGAGGTGGGTCAAAAAGGACCTTGCTGTGATGTATGTCATAGAGTGTTCTGCCTGTGTTTTCCTCTAAGAGTTTTATAGTGTCTGGCCTTACATTTAGGTCTTTAATCCATTTTGACTTTATTTTTGTGCATGGTGTTAGGGAGTGTTCTAATTTCATTCTTTTACGTGTAGCTGTCCAGTTTTCCCAGCGCCACTTATTGAAAAGGCTGTCTTTTCTCCATTGTATGTTCTTGCCTCCTTTATCAAAGATAAAGGAGGTAAAAATGTATGTTAAGTTTTTAAAGATCAATTACAACTAAAGGTTTGGAAAAGACAATTTTTATTATAAAACTTAAGGCTAGGGCTTCCCGGTGGCGCAGTGGTTGAGAGTCTGCCTGCCGATGCAGGGGACACGGGCTCGTGCCCCGGTCCGGGAAGATCCCACATGCCGTGGTGCGGCTGGGCCCGTGAGCCATGGCCGCTGAGCCTGCGTGTCCAGAGCCTGTGCTCCGCAACGGGAGAGGCCACAACAGTGAGAGGCCCACGTAACGCAAAAAGTAAATAAATAAATAAATAAATAAATAAAACGTAAGGCTATGAGAAGGTGCCAGTTTAAAAAAAAAATAAAGATTAGGAAATCATAACTAAAGATGTATACGTTATCACTTCAGGTAAAAATATCTTATGAATAATAGAATCATTGTCTCTGGTTATTGGATGTGAAGGAGGTAAGTGTCCCCAGCCTGGTGTGACAGAGGGCCAGTAACAGTTTCCCACTGACTAAATACAGACTCAAAAATGAGTTAAGAATCATCAGGTCATCTAAGTGGAGGATAATTCCCCACGCAGGCCCCCAGGTCAGTTTAAATTATTAAAGTTATCTCAGGGACCCCAGGGGCCCAGCTGTCATTGTGTTTGCTCTTTAACTTTCAGTGTTGTTAGCATGAGCTCAGCAAAAGGTCAGAGATGACAGGGGAAAAAAACCAAAGAGGATCTGAAACTCCTACCTGGGCGTTTAGGTGGTTAATGACTGAGTCATAAGGAATCCACCTAGACTGTGTCAAGGGCAATTTCCTGCTGAACAGCCTTACTGATGCTTTTTTATTTTTATTTTGACAGTGACACACTGAGGTAACGATTGGTGCCCACGGGCCATTGGTTCACAGGCAAGGAGGAGAGGTGAGGCGTGGTCCTTCATGGGATGCTTCCCACATCCAAGGAGGTCGGCGCCACCGTATTTCAGGGTCTGATGGGTCTTCACTGTTCTGTTTTCCTGTGTCCCTTGACTGGGCGCTTTCTAACTTAAATTCCTGTGCACGAGTGAAGCCACGCTCCCTGGACAAACAGCCTACCACAGTCCAGAGAACTCTGACCCAGCCCAGAGCTTTACAGGACCAAGCCTGGGGCATACATACCACCTGTCCTAACCCTAACCCCCAACAGGCTTTCATTTCTGACACACCAGGTGGCTAGTATCAGAATCATGGGTCCTGTAGCCTCTCAGAATCCCAGGGAAGTTGAGAGAGAAAAAAAATCTTAAGAAACTGTACTGACATCATGGCATTCAGGAAAGTATAGGGAAATACCAGGCCCTGTTGTTATTCTCCTGGAAGAAGCAAATGTTCTTAAAGATTCTGGAAATCCTAAGACTATGTTTTCCTTTCTCTCCCCCAAGGAAACTCACCCACTCCTGTGGATGTAAGCTTCATCTCTATAGCACATCTGCCAAAATTCTCTCTTCAGCCCAAACCTCTCAGATCTGCAGATTCCGCGGCACACTCGACACCCCATCTCGAAGCTGCCCCGTGTCCCTGACTAACCAGACTGACACAGTCTCTTGAACTCTCACCTCAGGTCTGCTCCAGGACCTGGGTTCCATGCATCACAACCCCACCATCTGCACAAAGGCCCCGTAGTCATCCTGGAAGCTTCCCTAACCCTCTGTAGTGGGTTGAATAATGTCCCCCACAAATTCACATCCACCCAGAACCTCAGAATGTGATTTTATTTGGAAACAGGGTTTTTCCAGATGTGGTTTGTTCAGGATGGAGATGAGGTCCCACTGGACCAGGATGAGCCCTGTATCCAGTGACTCGTGTCCTTATAAGAAGAGGAAACACCTGGTAGGAGGCTGTGGGGAGATGAAGGCAGAGGCTGGAGTGATGCTGCCACAAACCAAGGGACACCAGGAGCCATGAGAAGCCAGGAGAGAGACCAGGAAGAGTCCTCCCCTAGAGCTGGCACAAGGATCCAACACTGGTTTTGGACTTGCAGCCTCCTGAATAATGGGATTCCATTTCTGTTGGGTTTTTTTTTCAATTTATTATATTTTTTGCTGCGTTCGGTCTTCGTTGCTGCACGCGGGATTTTCTCTAGTTGTGGCGAGCGGGGTCTACACTTCGTTGTGGAGCGCAGGCTTCTCATTGCAGTGGCTTCTCTTGCTGCAGAGCACGGGCTCTAGGAACATGGGCTTCAGTAGTTGTGGCACACAGGCTCAGTAGTTGTGGCTCATGGGCTCTAGAGCGCAGGATCAGTAGTTGTGGTGCACAGGCTTAGTTGCTCCGCGGCATGTGGGACCTTCCTGGACAAGGGCTCGAACCTGTGTCCCCTGCGTTGGCAGGCAGATTCTTAACCACTACGCCACCAGGGAAGCCCTCTGCTGTTTTTAGAAAGTTCATGGTACCAGTCTGTGGTATCTTCATATGGCAGGACCCTAATACACTCTCACACTCACATCAAATCCATATGTAAGTTCTATCCTTTCTACCCTAAAGTGTATTTCAGATACATGTTTTAGAACTGGTGCTTCTCCATTGCCATGGCCACTGTGACCAGCAAGCCTTGGGCAGTTCCTCCCAGCAGGTCCTCCTGCCATTGCCCAGGGATCCCACATCCACCCTTGACTCTGCCCCATCTGATTTCTGCAGATCACATGTGTGATCGTGGGAACCACAGATTGGATTGTGTCGATTTCCTGTTTGAATCACTTGGCAGTGTTGTGTTGCTCTTACAAGAAAATTCAAGATTCTTAGCACAGCTTCAAGGTTCCAAATGTTGCGGGCCTTCCTACCCATACTCATTCCGCTCCCTTCATGAAGCTACAACCCCAGTTGCCTTCTTCCCATTTCTGATCCGACCAGGAAGTCTTTGTCTCCACTTTTGCCTCTGATGGAGACGCCTGCCCCGTTCCTCATCTGATCAATTTCTACATCTCTAAGTCTCAGGATAACTACTGGCCTTACTTACCTCTCCACGCAGACAAACATGATATCCCTGTTACACTTTCTTAGTCCTCTGTAGTTCTTCTTTTCATACTTTTTCAGAATTATGGTCATACCTTTATCTTGACAGTGACTTGGTTGGTATCTCCACCCACTACCAGGCTGTGGGCTCCAGGATGGCAGTGACCTCATGCTGTGTCTCCAGTCCGTAGCACAGTGCCAGGAATGCACGTAGTGTTTGCTCCGTAGACTTTGTTGAATGGATGTTCATTGAAAACTTAAGTCCTCCCTCAATTCCATCCATCTTCCACCTTATAACCCACCTCTATCAAAAGCAGCAGAAAGGGAAATGTTTGCTACCATCTTTCTCAACCCCTACTTTCTCTCTAATATCTGAAGTCTGCAGCATCAATGGGGGCTCCTGCCTACAGCTCCACGGTTGTGCACACCCCCTGGACTCCTGCAGCTTATACTCCAGGCACAGACAAGGTGGTCCGACCACCACTGACGTCCTGGGCCCCAACCATGTTAGACATCTGGTGCTTTTCTGCTTAATTCATGTAGGACATGTCTCCTGAAAATCTCAAGTTATCTAAATCAAACCTGGGAGACCATGAATCTCAAGCACCAGAGGAGACAAATCTGTATATGTAGAACTGATATTCTAAGCAATTAACTAGAACCAAAGAACTGCCATTGTGTAAACACCAGGCACCTTAGCCTATTCTACTTTGAAAATATAATATTGTATCTTTGATTTGAAGGTTTCAAAAGTGTCAAAGGGGAGACATTTTATCATTTTCTGCCACTGAGCACCAATGAGGGCAAGGTGGTGACTACAAGGTCTCTATAATCAACATTCCTAATAAAACTACACACTTAATAAAATTGTATAATTGTATAATTAAACAATTCTAACCTATATTCACTCATTCACAAATACAACTTGTTTTGTTTTGTTTCTTAATTTGGGGAGGTTTTTTTCTGTCTTTAATTTACAAATATTTCTTGAATACCACTATGAACCAGGTATGTAACTGACATCTGGATATGTAAAAGAAAAGGAGTGAAAGATATGATGAACTATTGAATAAATTTGGTAGTGTCAAGCGTGCTATTTTGTAAAGGATATTCACGGCAGTCATGTCTGAAAAGGTGATGATTGATCTGAGACCTGAAGCAAGAGCAAGAACTACCAGCAAGACCATCTGGTGATGTGATTTCAGACAGAGGGAAGAGCCAGGCCCTGGGGCAGAAGCAGATTTGTCGCCAAAAAGAACAGGAGGCCGGTGTGCCCAAGAAACAGGAAGGAAGGAGCAGAGTCACGGGAGTGAGATAGGAGGAGCCTCTGGGAACGTCTCACTAGGGCTCCTCGAGCTGTGATGAGAGCCTTGGATTATTGACATGAGTGGGGACAAGCAACAGGAAGGAATGATAGACATGACTTACTTTTTAAAGGATCTCTGAGTTGCTGCACGGGACAGGCTACAGGGAGCAGCTCGTCAGGAAGCTAGTGCAATAGCCCAGGTCAAACGATGCACTTGGGTAGGAGCAGCAGATTATGAGAAGAGATTTGATTTTCATTCTTTCAGTGTATTTGTAATTCTGATTTAAAGTCTTTGTCTAATAAGTCCAACATCTGGGCCCCCTCGGGGCACTTTTCTATGGTTGCTTTTTTTTTTCCCTGTGTACCAGCCATGCTTTCCTGTTTCCCTGTGTCTCATCATATTTTGGAGAAGACTAGACATTTTAGATAATAGAATGCAGCAACTCTATCTGAATCTGATTGTGTCCCCTCCCCAGGGCTTGTTAGTACAGCTGTCTGTTTGTTTAACTATAATATCTGAATTTCCTGATATGGATGACTACTGAAGTCTTGGCTTGGTTAGCTTAGTAGTAAGATAAAAATTGGTCAGAGATTTCCTGAAATGCCTGAGCCATTGAGTCTTCCAGGAGCCATTTAGTACCCTGTGTGTGTCGGGCACACCTTCAATGCTCAGGGCATTTACAAGTCTTCCTTAGCCTTCACTGCCTGCTTCTGCAGTATCAAAGTCAACCAGGGATGGGTCACTGCGGACCTCTTCAGGTCTCTCCCGAGTGTGTGCACAGCCCACACGTATATGGCTTTCTAAACCCCCAGGAACATGCCAGAGCTTTCCAAAAACCCCCATCTCATTCCCCAGATATTTCTTTTAAATTTTGTTTAAATTTTTGTTTTCCCCAACTGGTATTGTAACTTTAGGCAGGTGTGATGTTAAAAAAAAATGCAGCTAATTATTTCTGACAAATGCCCTGGAGATAGGATTTCTCCCATGGAGTTCGGAGTCAGGTCAATAGGACAATGCCTTGTGAGTGGGGCTTTTCCAGGGACCTCTGAGACAGATGGATTAGTGACAAATGCTTTGTGGTTGGACCATTCTGAGGAGCTCAAACCTACTCTGCTCCCTTCAGCTACAGTTTTTCATGGATTCTCTGATGGGAAGGCTGCTGGTTTTCAAGGCTACTGTGAACTGAAGAGAGGGAGTGGGAGGGGGCCAAGTTAAAACACCACAACCCAGCTGTTCCTACAAAAGGTCAGTAGTTTTTTCTTGAATAAGTGCTCTTCAGGCTGTTGTAAGCCTTCCATTAATTTCTAGAGTTCTGAAAAAGGATGCTGTTGAAAATTTTACCAGTATTGTCATTACTTTCATGGAGGAGGGGATTTATGGAAGTCCTCATGCTGCCATTTTGAAAGCTCCACCTCTGAGAAGTGACTAGATTTTAAAGGTGTACTTGAAACTGAGTCAGAAGGACTTCCCATAGATTTGGATGTGGAGTATGAGAGAAAGAAAGGAGTTAGGCTAATTTCAAGGTTTATGTCCTAAGAAACTAGAAAAATGGAGTTGCTACTTACTATGATGGATAAAAATGGGACGAAAGCCGATTGTTTGAGGGAGATCAAGAGTTCAGTTTTGGACATATTCAATTTTAAGTGCAAATTAGTCATTCAAATAGAGAGGTCAAGTGGGCTGCTGGATATACAAGTCTGGAACAGAGATACTAGTGTGGAAGAGATCACCATAAATGTTCACAGCAATGGATGGAATGGTAACCTAAACAAGATAGAGTTTCCACACAGACGTCCTACATCCAGGAGTCAGGAAAACAAGGAGCCTCCAGCAGAGAGAAGTCGGGAGTGAAGCAGAAAGAGAACCAAGAGGGAGCGATGCCAGAACAGTTTCAGTGGAGCAGAGGGAACAGATCTCCAGATGGATTCAAGGGAGACTTGGAGGGGGAGGAAATGCAGGCAGCTTTTCAAGGGATTATTCTGCCCGGGATCGGGGGCGGGGGGGGCGGCAGAGAGGTGGGTGGCGTCCATACCGCATTGCTCTTTGAGATGGCTGAAGTGGACCCTGGGCCACCGTGGCCAACACAGGGCAGAATGGTTTCACTCAGGGAGCCTCACGGATTCTGTGGGGCTTGATCCGCACTTAAACTCCCAGCAGAAAGCAACTCTTCCTACATATGGGAAGAGAATGTAATGCCCACACCACCCATCTTGACAGCAAGCATCTGTGCAGGATGAAGGTCTTCAGTAAGAAAGAGGGACAGGCAAACAGAGCAATAATCGAGCCTGTGGACGGTACTCTGCTGTAGGGAAGGATACAAGCTCCACAGAAACCGATCGCTATAGCGGAAACCCAGAGTGATCTTTGGGTGAACGTGGTGCAATGCAAAACTAGTAACCAGGCTCCAACCGAAGAATATTTCACTATCAGGGCAGGATACCCAGGACAGGTCTGGTATGAGGGGCAGAACAGGGGCAGCGGTAAATGAGGTTTGGAAACGGACTCAGGCTGAACCAGAAGAGAAAGCGCCTTCAGCAACCCTTTCCAATCTCCCATGAAGGGTTTTGAGGGGTTTTTGGTGGATTCTGTTTGTTGTCTATTTTTACGCATTTATGGATTCTATACTATTTATTTGGCGGGGGGGGGTCCAGTTCCTTAGTGAAAAGGAAATGAAATTTACATCAGAGCCCATGGCTCCTTCTTCAGCATGGCATGCGTTTGTGGTTAAGTTCGTAAATGATGATCTAAAGAAAATCAGCATTAGAGAGGCATGCATGGTCCCTCCTGCCAAATACTGAGGTCACGCTAAAAAAAACTCTGAACTTAAAACATCCTCCCACTGCACCAGGCACGCTGAGTATGAATACCAGAACAGGTCCACCCCACAATTACAGTCAAATCCTCACTCCTAAATCATGCAAACCAGGAAAACGGTCAGCCCTCGGGTCACTGTCTTAGCTCTTTTGCCTCTGGACATCCACACCTTACAAGCCCCTCCCCCAAGCAATCTCCCTGAAAGCACATTGTGTTTGCAATGTACATCCCCCCAAATGTGTTTGATAAAATGAACTTTAAGATTTTTTAAACCGCAAATATTCTTAAGGATATTTTTACTTCTCTCATCTCGGAAGCTGCCTATCTAATCTTGCTGCCCAAGTTTCAGGTCGCCTTTCCTCTGCTGTAGACAGAACTGAAGCTTGTAAGCACAGGTGCCGCACCCCAGGTTTCTAATCCCCAAACACACCTCACTTACTGCCCAGTCAAACCCAGTGGTTACAGCAGTTACCTAGGCAGGCCCAACCCTGGAGTTTAAAAATCCCCTTCTCCAATATATATAGTTAGTCTTAATAAATAAATGACTTGGACTCTGCATTATATATCACTCAAATCCACGAGGACACAAATTATGTATAATACATCGGCTGTGTAATTTATTTATTAAGCAAAACGTGAATTTTCCATGCTTGTGTTTGGAGGCACAGTTTGTCACACACAGCTAAATGATGTATTCTTGTTAGTCCCACTCAATTACCAAGTCATCCCTCTGTGTGCGGTGTATTTGTTAATGATAGTGCCGCAACGCTGCGTCTACAGTACCTGTGATTTTAGTGATTCATAACCGCTCACTAAAACTGTGAAAATGATAAATTGACTGCTGTTGATTAAATGCCGCCAACAGTATGTTTCATATGTGTTTGTCGCAGTCAGGAGTTAAAGAAACAGCATTGCTCGAAATCATTTAAATATCTAATTAAGCCCAAGCCCTCAGTCGATATAAAGAACCCATCAGAATACAAGAATGAAAAATACAAGAAAGCTCGCTGGGGGACAAGGGAGGAAATACAACCCTCACCATCAGGGCCTCATTGATGATAAGGAAATTGTCATCATCACAGTTGGAAAGGGACAATAGCCACATCCGAAAAGGCCTGCGTGTTAGTCCCTCCGCTCCCCGGCGCGGCTGTCTGATGCCCTTGTCTTGTCTTTGGGATTAGTCCTGGACAGCAGTGGATTTCAGTCAGATATAAGGAAGCTCTGGGTGATGGCCTTTGAAATGGGAACAAATTCATAGATGTTGGGAGAAGGGGGTTTAGGGGGTAGAGAAGGGGAGGGGGATTCTCAGGCAGTTTCAAACAGCATCCCTTTGGCTTTCACTGCAGTGAAGGGGCTTTTGAATGCTTCTGCATGACAAATGGCGGCAGAAAGAAAAATATCATTTCAAACAAAGATGAATTATCTTTACGGCTTCAGCTAACTTTTTCTCCCCTTAGATGAATCCATTTAGAGGTCTTAGAGCTAATATTCAAGGCAGGGTAGAAGGAGCCCAAGCACGGGGGACGTTCCCGTGCCAACGCTCGGCTCCTGAACCAGGCTGCCAAAGCGAGTAGACAGGATCATAAAAACAGACACCGGGTGAAGCTTGGTAATCTTATTAAGACCAGCCAGGAGGTGTTTATTTTCTTCTTTTGCAGTTTTGAAATCAACTGAGAAATGTACGTGATATCTTTGGCAAGTCAATCTTCCTAAATTAGACCATGTCTCCTGAATGTCTGAAGCAGAGAGTCAAACAAAAGGAAAAAAATAAGTGGACAATTTTGAATTTCAGAATCTGCGTGTCTTTCATGTGGGCTGAAGACCCTTCTTTGTTATCTTTTTATTTTTTAATAATTTCTATTGGCGTATAGTTGGTTTACAATGCTGTGTTCGTTTCAGGTGTGCAGCACAGTGAATCAGTTCTACATAGACATGTACCCACTCTTTTTTACATTCTGTTCCCATTAGGCCATAACAGAGTATTGAGTAGAGTTCCCCGTGCTGTGCAGTAGGTCCTTGTTGCTTATCTATTTTATGTATAGTAGTGTGTATATGTCAGTCCCAATCTCCCAACTTATCCCTCCCCCCCTCCACTAAACATGTTTGTTTTCTACATCTGTGACTCTATTTCTGTTTTGTAAATAAGTTCATTTATAAAGATAAAACTCTGGGCAATGTCCCGGTGGTAACTTTGCCTTAAAGTGTTATTTTAAAATTAAGGTGGAACATTGATCATTAGCCACAGAATCTATAACTGACCATGAAGAAAGCACCATGTTTTCTATTGTCTTTGCAAAAGCCAATTTCACTCTTAAAACCTGAAACTCATCAGAGGGTGAGATGCTGAAATCTTAGAACTTTGAACGGTTCACGATGACGTTCGTGGTGTAAACTTTTATAGGCATAGCCGCGGTCATTTGCAAATTCTAGACCAGAACCCAGAGTCTAACACATATGTATCAATTTAAACACTCTTCATCTAGGAAGTTGGGATGATTTCCTTGATGTCAAAAATCCCTAGGGTACTTTTAATGGCATTTAAAAATTTTATTCCCACATCTGAAAGCCATTCCACGGTGTCCTGGCAACCAGGATCTCAAGAATCTCTGTGCACCCGCATGAGTTCCTCGATCCTTGGATGGAATATGTAAGTCAGTCACTCACCTGTTTATAGGGTTGTGTTTGGTTGTGTTTTGTTTGCTCGATTTTTACTTGCACTCAACCACAAAGTAAGATTATGAATTTGTTATCTGAGAAAAGAAACGCATGGACACGCAAGTTCACAGGATGGTAGGAGGGCACCCAGGTGTAGAAGAGCTTCTCCAAAGGGACGTTCCCTCTAAGTTTCTCTGCAGTGAGACGTGGAGAGACCAATGTGCCCACGTGTCTTCCTAGCTAGCTGCATGGCTTTGGGTACCATTATGAGATTTCAAAAATGACAAAAGTGGGCTTGGAGACAGTCCTGGTTTCCATCCTTATCTAACCTTTAGGGTCCAGACCACTGTGCTGCCTCATAGCAGCACCAAGACCCCCAGTTTGCACATCAGCATCCTTGGAGCAGCTCCCGGTGCCACAGCCGCCCCCAGTTCTCACGTGTCGGTGTGGGGAGGGGGGCAACTTAGGTGGCATCTCAAGGTAGGAATCATTCCAGAAGCTCCTGACCCAATGAAATTGACTCCCCAGCCGGTGGAAGACGTGCACAGTTTACAGAGCTCGGGGGCCCAGGCTCCCTTTCCTCCTGTGGTCCTGCCCCGCTTGCTCTGCAGGAGAAGAAGCCTGCTCCCTCCCCAACTTCTGCAGCAGGTGGTCTTTGAACTGTGATTTCTTTAACCTCTAATATTTACAGGGACGTTCTCATGACCGAGAAGAAGACAGACAAGGCACAGTGAAGACGACACAGGGAAGGACTACAGAAACACAAAGCCTCCTGTCTTTCTTTCTGCCCCCATTGGATGAAAATGTAGCCATGTAGGCATTTTCTGGAAACTTCTCCTTCATCAGCAATGCCATGGACCAATCCTTATCAGGTCTTCTGCTTTCTTTACCAAACTTATAGAAGAACTTTTAAATACAAAGTCGAGTAAGGGGGCAAAAACCCTGAGTTCTATTAAACGAAAATCCCCAAAGCATGAAGTAATGTCATACAAGAGTGCTGTCATGTTCCACAAATAAAGTTGTTAACTAGACCTCGTGTGAGACAATTTCTACAGTGAAATGGAAATGGACAATTTCTCAAAAAATTGTTCCGTGGTAAAGAGTAAATCTGTGGGGAAAAAAATCCCTTTTTACCGCTCACGATAGCTATACAACTAAAAGGTGTCTGTTTTACCTACCAGCTGTGCAGAGAAGCAAATAAAAGTTATGGAGCTCCTAGCATTACAAGTTGATTTTATAAGAATAATAATATTTTTAAAGTCCTTTGGAACAATCATTTTGTTGGTCCTGCAGTAAAGTTCTCAGGCATCATTTTTGAGATAAGCTTTTGCTGGAGATCTCGGGTTTCAAATTGAAGGGCAGGGATCTTGAATGTTTCATTACTTCATAATGACCTAGAGTTGCAATGGAGAGGCAGGACTTCCCTCCTGAGGGTGCCAGGAAGCTGTCTGAAGGGGCTTTGGGGCCATCTCCCAAGTCTCACAGGTGTGGCGGATACAAAGGCTCGAGGTCTGGAAGAGGCATCACAGGCACTGCCTGAGGTGACCTTGAGCCCACGCTGGGTTCAGCTCCCCCATTAGCCAGGGTGGGACAGAGTCCACCTGTAGAGCAGAGGTAGCCCAGAAAAGCAATTGTTTTTATTATTTCTTTAATACTGGGTAAAGTAACACAGTATTATACATCACAGATGCAAGAAAGAAAAGAACAATAGCACAGATCAAGAGGAAGTGGGTCCAAGCAACGGGACCCTTTTGAATAAGCACCAGCCAACACAGTAACATGTTTTTTTCTTACTTCTTTGTGAGTTAATATTAGAAGATATGGTGTTTCTGGGGCCCTTGGAGGTCAACCATGGTGATGGTAATAATACTTTCCACATGAAGCGATACAGACCAGCATGGACGAGGGAATCAGCAAGATTGAAAATTAAAGGGAGATTGTGTAAGAAGATCTGAGTTATGTAATGACGGCAAGTATCGTATAATTTGCACATTTTCTTCTTATGAGCACTTATGATACCGCATCTAACTGGCTGAGTGAAGAATAACAAAGATATGAAGGTTATGATAAAGAGAAACAATAAGAGAATTAAAAAATGCAAAAAGGAAGGAGAAAGAAAAGGAAAAACGGAAAAGGAAGAGAAGGAGAAGAAAAGAGAAGCAATTTTAAAAGGCCGTTCTTGCTGCCATCAGTGGGGCAGAATGCATATTGTTCGGGAGTGTGGAAAAGGGGCAGAAACCAAGAGCAAGCCATGAAATTCTGATGACGGGGATGAAAAGACGACCTTGGCCTTGAAACCTGCCAGGAAGGAAGGTCTGAAAATTCAGCAGAAATGCCTGAAAAGTCCTTGGCAGAGAAGCATTTCAGGACAACTGCACATCGATGCTTTGCTTCCAAGGCCCAACAACATCTGTTCAGTGTGGAAACAATACTGCTGGTGGTAAAATAAGCAGGAAGCACAAAGTCGCTAATTTGGGAAGGGGTCAAGCCAGGACTCATTTTTAGATTTAGAATAAAGATGTAGAGACCAAACCACTCTCCTGGGCCCAGGGAGAAGGCATTTCCACCCCAGCGCTGGAGAGTGGAGCCTAACATCCGCGAGATAGTGTCTTAAGGAAGGGTGTCCTCCAGGGCAGTGGATGTCAAGACGAGATCAGAGGATTAAAGCCCAATTCATGGATCAAAGGGTAGGAAGCAAGGATCCAGAAAGAAGACTAAGGATTTTATATCTCCACCGAGAACAGAAAGGTGATAACGGCGTGAAGCTGGCGAGGGAGACGGCAAATCGCTGAATGAAAAGAGAATTGTCAGGGCAATATTTTTGTTAGGAGAGAAGATGATGAAAGGAGACCCATGGGATGGGAAGGAGCTGGAATTCAGACACTGCTTCCATCAGCTTCTGACGGATATCTTCCATGGAGACCGAGGGTCACCGAGAGGGCAAGGTTGGAAATTTGGGGGGCATTTAATAAGAATACAGAATGGACTGGAAGTAAAACATGGCAAGGCAGCTTCTCCTAATAAGTCAACGTAGCCCACAAGCATGATCAGCAACACGAATGTAGGTTCAGGAGTTTATTCCTCACAGCTTTTCTGCAAGGATGACTTCTCATTGGTCCTGAACAGCCACTTGAGGGTCAGCTCCATCCCCAACTCAGAGAGAACACTGATCCTTCCAATGTCACTCCTGAAGGGGCGATGCCAGGATTGACAAGTTCTCTCCTGGAGTTTCGGGACCTCTGCCCTGAGTGTGGCCACCGTCACCCTCCCATCTGTAGACGTGGGAAGGAGAAAGGAAATGACGCGGTTTATAAGACATAAGACAAGAGAAACACAAAGCGGTAAGTGCTCTGGTTCCTCCTGGTTTGTGGCTCGACCTCCTGTTCTGTAAATGTGTAGCAGCCGGGAAATGTGCTCACTACCGAAGGTGGCAGCAAAGCCTACAGTCTCCCGGGGACCGTCAGGAAAAGAGTGCCATGTCTGGGTTCCAACCTCCCATCTAGACTGTAACTGACTCACCTCTAACAATACCTGAGCTCCAGGTGGATTATTTAAAGCTCTTTCATCCCAGTAACCTCACACAGCACGAATAGGACCTGTAATCTTACGAAAGGGGAGTAAGGCATCACCAGACATTCTTCCTGGGTGAGTGGGCGAAGATGAAGGAGGAAGGAGGAGGGCTCTGGTGGTGCTGGCGGTGGCCAGGGGTGCCTGGGTGGCCACCAGGTCCAGTCAGTGGATGGATAGCAGGGCTTTGGCTGCTGTGGTCTGAAGCACGTGGTGACGGAAGAGAATCAAAAAGCTCAGTAAAAGAATAGACTGCTGGGGCTTCCCTGGTGGCGCAGTGGTTAACAATCTGCCTGCCAACGCAGAGCACACGGGTTTGAGCCCTGGTCCGGGAAGATCCCACATGCCGCGGAGCAACTAAGCCCGTGCGCCACAACTACTGAGTCTGCGCTCTAGAGCCCGCGAGCACGTGAGCCACAACTACTGAAGCCCATGCGCCTCGAGCCCATGCTCTGCAACAAGAGAAGCCACTGCCATGAGAAGCCCACCCACTGCAACAAAGAGTAACCCCCGCTCGCTGCCAACTAGAGAAAGCCTGTGTGCAGCAACGAAGCCCCAACGCAGCCAGAAATAAATAAATTTATTTTTTTTGAAAAGTAGCGGAAAGTGTCACCCCAGCTTAAAAAAATAAACTGTCATAGGAAACGCTAAGCCTCCCCTCAGAGCTTTGCGGGAATAATCAGCCAGAAGGCGAGGGTGGTTCCCTTCTCACAGTGTCAGTGCAGGGGAGAGATGAAGAGGTAGGTGGACAAACACCCGGACACAAGGGACAGCCCACAGCCGGGATGGAGGGTCATAGACACCGTGACCACCCCCAGAGGAGCAACGCAGAGACTGCCATGCACCCTGAACAGTTGTCTAAGGCGCACACTGAAAAAGTCCGCCTCTCAGCCCCTCCACAGGGATCCTCACGCCCACCCCTCGGGGTCCACAGTTCTTCCAGGGGTCTCCTTGATCTCAGTATTTGTCAGACTGAAGTACTATTACAAAAGAATCAGCATCAACGGTCCAAGGGGCTGGAGAGTGTGGTACACAGGCCAGCAGGAAACATCAGCCGGGTAGTGTCAGACCAAGTGCCAAGTACACAGTCAAGGACACGGACCAGACGTCACAGCCTCCTGGGACAGCCACTCCGTGGGGCCTCTGAAGAAGGATGAAGGTCTAACGAGTCTGTCAACCCCCCACACCCCCCCCCCCCCGCCGGGAATCTGACTTGATCTAACCCACTGCAACGTCAGGCAGCAGAGCCAGGATCACACCGTATGCGATTACACTCTGCACAGCGACCCAAAACCCTCCGATGGTGTAGAAAGCATCACCATCAATGACTGATGGTGCAAATATCACCACGTCAAGAATGAGATGGGTGAAGCCTGCCATAGAAGACACAGAGAGTTAACAAATTAGGCAAATATGTCTTTGGTGGGTTTTGTATCGTATCATCCCGGTTGGAGAAAAAGAACAACAACGTCAATGTAACATGGGGCATTGGCAACGCTTGGTGAGCTAAGTCCTGTGTGTGCGCGTCTACTTTCGTCCTCGAGTGAGCCTGCAACTAGGTACAGCCATTACTACAAGTGGAGAAACTGAGGTTTGCTGATGTCTGTGAAACTGTGCCCGCGGTCCCACGGCGAGTAGGGGCACAGCCTCGATGTTTACTCTAGCTCCCGAGCTTTCTATCACTGTTTTACACGGACTTGTATTATTTGAACCTTTGTATTAAAACCAAGCATGTGCCAAGCTGTCTGTGAATGCCTGGTCTTGTACAGATCACGTCTTTTTATCTCCTCCCCTGTCCGGAGTGGGTGACAGTCCTACAGAAGCCGAATCGGGGTGAGGTGCAGACCAGGTAAGACCAGAAGGCATTGCATCAGCCTCTGGGTCAGGCAGAAGCAGCCCCGTGGTCCAAGCCAAGGCCTCTGCAGGCCCGCCTCCTCAGACACTGGGGAAGGACCCAGTGATGCTTCCGCAGCTCAAAATCCACCATCGGTGATGGAGGTACGGCTCTGAGGAGGGGCAGGTGTCGGAGAGGACCAAAAACCTTCCTGTTTAAGGGGCTGTTCTAAACATCAGGCACCTACAGTGCAATCCTGAGTCAGGCTTTTACTCATTTAAACATTTTTTAATGTTCTTTTCTTCTTTGCACTGGATAACTGGCCTCTTGCAGACACGACCTTGGGTCTTTGAGTGATAACAGAGCTGGAGCAGCTGGGGCAATAAATGACCCATAAGCATCGTCAGAAACGTGTTCTGAGCAGGTGGGAGCCCCATCACCTCCCCAGGCGCACCTGTCACCCCAGGAAGGGGAGCTCCCGTTTCTCCTCCGATCACCAGTTGCCATCCTGGGAGAACACAAACCTTCGAGAACTATTTACACGCGCACCACTGACTGTCCCATGTTTTTGGTAAAACTGTGCAGCAGAAACCAAGTGCCCTTCAGCCGCTCTACTGAGAAAGAGGAGCCCTAACTCTGGGCCTGGGGGACCAGGGACAAGAGCAGGGTGGGGCGTCCAGACCCCTGTGAGCAAAAGACGTGGGACACCGGGGCCACACTGACCCACCCCAGCCCCTTTGCGTGAGGTCGTGTTGCCCACAGAGCTAAAGGTCTTGCCTTCCTTGTTTCCCCTTCTCACCCTCTTTTTTACCTTCCAAGGAGAGACTAAAAGGAAAGGAAGAAAGCGTGGAGGCAGCAGTGGCCGCTCTCCTCTGTGCCCTGGGTGTCCGCGGGGCCTGTCCTCCCAGTGTCCTTCCCCGGGCCCCGAGTCAGGCATCACTCATCTTGTCACATTGAACTCCAGATGCTCCCACCCTAGAGAATGCTCTGACTCCGGCCATTTTTCTTCATTCTCGCTAACAATTTGGTAATGAAATATTGATTTTTAGTTAGATTCATATTGATGCTATTAGGTTTGCATTGATAAATCATGCTGGGCTCCTGTCTGGGCCGCTAGAAAGTGCCACACTGAGCCCTGGAGATTACAATCAACTCATTGATGTGTTAATTTGATGGATTTTTCCGTTCTCTTAGAAGGAGTGGGAGGGTAAAGGGAGATTTTTCAGTGCGGCCATGGTAAAGTTTTCACAGTGAAATCGGGGACAGTAATTGCAGCCTTCACAGGGTAAGTTCGCTTCCAAAGAGTCCTCAGGCTTATTTGGCCAGAACCCGAAAAGCGCGAAAGGCGGTGGGGCTGCAGGGCCGGCATGGGAGGGGTGGGGGAGGGGTGGAAAGGACGTGACACACCTTGTAAACACTGGCCTGTAGCCCCACAGGGCAAGGGGAAATCATATCGGTGAAATGCTAATTAAACCATTAGAGGCCGTCATGAAAGAGCATTTCCCATCTCCAGGAGGGTGTGTGTCTGCAGTCTGCCCCCAGGAAGTGGAGGTGGGCCGTGGGTGCCCGCGGACCACCTGCAGGCAGGCTCGGCCCCTCCCTCCCCGGGGGCTGGCTGGCGCCCCGGTGGTTTCAGGGACATTTCTCGGGTTCTTTCCCTTGCAAAGTGCCACTTAGCCAGCAGTGTCCTCAGCACCTGCACCCTATTTAAAACAGCCTCTCGGCTTGATTTACAGTCCTGTGCAGACGCGATGTCTGTCGTTAAGGGGCAGGGCTTGGCTGCACCAAAGGATCATCTTGTGATTTCCTTCCGAGACCCGGGACTTAGCGGCTCCGGAAAGAAAGGGCTCTGAAAATGCTTAGGTAGAAACTCATTATGTTTTGTTTCGTTTGTTTCATTTTTCCATCAAAACTATTTCACATTCAAGCCAGATGTGCTTCACCTCTGCGACCTTTCCAGCCCCTTCCCTCTGACGGGCACCAAAGAGCAAGTCACATCAACCAAGTTCATTCAGCTACATTCATGTGTGTGCACACGGGTGTACCTGTGTGCAAAGCAAATGTAAGGCCGGCTTTCTGAAATACATACACACACACACACACACACACACACACACACACACACACACACGGAAAGGAAGAGACCGCTCCAGAGCCCTGCTGTGTTTGGCGAGGGAGCCTCTGGCCCGGCCGAGGCCGACAGGAAGGAGGCAGGGGCATTTGTCAGCTTCTCTCATCTTAGCATCTTAAAGAGCTTGAATAAGGAGCCGCGCCCACTGTCTTAACCCAGAAGCTGCTGCTTGAGAAACAGCCCAGCCCAGGGGGCTGCCAGCCGTCCTTGTCAGGACAGCATGTGGAGGAGCCCTGCAGTTACAGCAGGTGCGTGGGGTCAGGTTAAACGTGCGTGTCTGCCTGTCTGCCTGTGCAGAGCGACAAGGGGTGAGAGAGAGGCAGCTGGACTTCACACCTCCTTGTAACCCAAGGGTATTTTTGGTGGCACTCAGTAAGGCTTGGGACAGCAAGAACTTATAAACCACACCTCCTTTCAAGATCACAGTCATAAATAACCACTTTACGTTTCCAACTATTGTCATCCACTCCTAAGCTCACCAGGGTTCACAGGTTTAATCCTCTCCTTCCTTTTGAAGGTTGGTCATGTGTCACTCTGAAAGGAACCAGCTCTAGTCAGTGGGACAAATCCCCATCGCCCCAGGCGATGTCCTCCATCACCCTCATCCCCAGTGTACAGATCTTTTTTTAAAAAAATATTTATTTATTTTTATTTACTTGTTTGGTTGCACTGGGTCTTAGTTGCGGCAGGCGGGCTCCTTAGTTGCGGCATGCATGTGGGATCTAGTTCCCTGACCAGGGATTGAAGCCAGGCCCCCTGCATTGGGAGCGTGGAGTCTTATCCACTGTGCCATCAGGGAAGTCCCCAGTGTGCAAATCTTGACTTTGCTCTTTATTCCACGATGGGGCCTTGCACATATTCATTAAGGAGACTAAGATTCAAAGAATCTATCTGCAAAATGTGCATCCCTCCTTGTGTTGCTGAGAGCATTGACACGGGATCCCACAAGTAAAACACCTGCAGAGGTACCCAATGGATTGTAGGCACTGATGCACCCCTGGCCCCTTCTCTGACTCAGTCACCCCTGGCAGAAACACCCTCTTCATCTCAAGTTAGACAAGCCTCTCCAATCCCGTCCCTCCAAGAAGTCTTCTCTTCCCAGGGCACTCAAGCTCACTAGGACCTCGGGCTTCTCCAAGCTCTTGTTTTGCTGAGTAGAGGTGGGGGAGCTTCCTGGGAGACCAGTTGGGAGTACAGGTGAGCCCAGGGTCCACAAGGCACATGTGATGCTAAAACTGGCACTGGTGATGCGTCTCCTGTAAAGGGATGCTAATGGTAGGACCAAGGTGGCCACCTGGGGCTCCCGGACTCCACATGGTCCACAGTGCTTCGTTTCATATTTGAATTTGTATTTTTAGATGATTTCCAAACTGCGGTCAGTTTCTCATGAATATTCATACCTGACTTCTCTTTAAAAGCCTGGAGGAGGGTAAGGCTTAGAAACACATGCTCTGGAGCCAGACTGCCTGGGTTCAAATCCCAGTGCTATCCTGTCCTTGCTGTGCAATTTCAGGTGAGCTTCTCTGTGTTTTCCTTATGAACAGCACGAAGATCCTAAAAATGCATACCTAACAGAGTTGCTATGAGCATTAAATGAGTTAATATACATGAAGTACGTTGAACAGTGCCTAGAGCACAAAGGTCACTCTCATCTACGTGTTACATTTTTTCTGGCAAGTTGGACCCTCATCCTTGCTCGGGGGGAAACCTGGGGGCAGCAGAGTCGGCCTCCTTTAGGCTGATCATGACCACTCCTGTTACATCTGGTCAGGGTCCCTGGGGCTTTACTCATCTGGCCATTGTAGACAGCGGCGTGTGCTGCCCTGGACGTCAGAAATGCGTCTCAGGATGGCGCTGTCAGATGTAGCTCTGGTCAGGAACGTCACACCAGGTGTTGGTCCGCAGTCAAAGGGGCCAAGGAAGGAGGGGAGCTGACGGGGCTTTGAGATCAGGAGAACAAGGCCGCGGTGCTGTGAATCAGCCAGTGCAGAGACAGGCTGGTGAGAAGCCAGCCCTACAGAGGAAGAGGCAGCCCAGCAGCAAAGGCCTGGGCAGCAAGACGGCCTCAGAGTTGTGCTGTCACAAAGGAGAAGGCAAACGTAGAACTGCAAACAGGGGAGCCAGCTGAGAGATCTGGGGAGCGGGATGGAAGAGGAGACATCCAGAGAAAGAAAGCCAGCACACCGCCACGCCCGGCACAGGGGAACCAGCTAACAGGCCCACAGCTCAGCCCAAAGACACCTGTGAGGTACATCACGGGAGAAGGTCAGCCTAGTGTTTTGACCGCTGATCACAGAGCAGGGGCGACCTGCCATCCCCCCTGGTTTTATGATCCCTGCTCCCAGGATAAGCTGCCCGGGAGCACAGGCCAGAGGAGGCCACCACTCCAGATATGGGCCACAGGCTGGGGTCGCAGCATCAGGACCAGAGCTTACAGAGATTTATAAAAGTTTGCATCCATGGTAGACATCACACAGATTAGTCCAGGCATCTAAGCAATTTCTTAATCAACCACAAACAATCCCCCAGGTCTGGAATACCAGCTCCTTCTGTAACATAGAAACAATTCCAGCCAAAGTGTTTTCTAAACTCCAAGTACGAGCCTCAAAGAAAATACAAGTTGCTATTTAAGTCTTAGGGCTAAACAGTAGTTCCCAAGATCATTGACCCTACCTAACAGAACATGAAATTCTAAGCTCCAGAAAGTTATACAAAGTGCAGATTATTTTCCTTTCAGGGCGAGGCAGGTTTCACAGTCCCATTTACTTTGAGTTTTACCCACACGGTGAAGTTTTCAACAAGGCGAAGGAGGGCAAAGTATATCCAATAAAACTTTTTAATTGAAAATCACGACCAGACAGCTTTCTTCTAAGACAAGCAGGCTTCGGAGCTAGAATCTCTTGTCATTCTCCAATTGTGACTTTTTGTAGCGTTTCCTGGCAAGGGCAGGTCAAGGCGACTGACAATGGTGGGTCTGACTTCAAGGCCAGCTGACAATTCCTTACCTGACAAAAATAACTTCTTTCACAGGGAATTTGAGAATCTAAAACTTGGCGAGCGAGCCCGCTCCATGGGAGACAAGCACAAAGCAAGGGCTCCGTCTGAGGAGGGGCCGTAACACTGAAGAAACCGCTTGGATGTGCCTGGCCCTACCTCGGGGCCCTTCTGCAGACAATCACAATCAAGGGCTTTGTCACCAAGAACAAGGCATCTCGGTGGCAGAGCCTGTCCTGTACTTAGCCTAGCATGCACCTGTCAGGCTGTTGACACTGTTTCCAGGGAGGCTTTTCTCCTAATGCATCCTCCCCTGGAGGGGTCCCTCTCCTTGACATCTGTGACAGCCCCATGGGGGATCATTTTGTGAAACGGCCTTCAGCGTGAGGTTTGCTCTCCGATCCGACCTCCCCTAACTGTCTGCGTCTTCCATGTCCTGGTTGTGTTGGGGCCACGGTGGCACATGGAGCACCCCACATGCACCCCAGGGAGGCAGGTGATTCACCAGCCTGTGCTTCACTGCGCTCCTTTGCCTCTGGGGACTAAGTTCAGGATGTCGGCGAACAATTCCAAAGCCCTATGCAGCTCGGGTCCCAGCGGCCTCAGCAGTGAGCCCTTCACCTCTTTCATTTAATGGCAATGATGTATCCATCCTCTAGAAAATTCCAAGACGAGAAATGTGGGAGCTGATGTCGGAGCTCTTTGTGGTGAGGACTCCAGGGGCAGAAGAGACACTGAGGCACAAACGTCAAGGTCCTCTGCAGGGGATGCAATGCTCAATATTCCTCCCCGTCTCCCACCCTCCCTCCACCGCCCGAAACGGACAGCCCAGGTCCCCATGTAGGCTGTTTGCCCCACGCAGCACGCTCCTTTCTCCCTGTCTACGTACCTAGCAACCCGCTACCTGTCCTTAAGGACTGGGACCAAAGGCCACCTTTAGCAGAGGGCATTAGCCGGGGCAGGGCGGGGGCGGGTTTCTAATCTGAGCATTGACGGCATTGCCTCTACATCCCATCTCCACTTCTTCTCCTCCCATCCTCTCTTTCCATCGCTCCAATCAAGCTTGTGTCTCACCAACCACCAAAACTGCTGTGAGGACCACTGCAGCCTGAGGAAAGCCCATGGTCTGACTCAGCCCACGCGCCTGCCCCCCGGTGAGCAGCAGTGGGCGGCCCGGCCTCCCAGTCCTCATTAGTTGGCCTTCTCCACTCAGCATCTACTCCCCAAAGCAGTTGGATTTCCCTCTCCTCGTCGGCCCTCCTCTGCGGCTCCTTGGCCGATTCCCCCGTGTCTCCTGGAACTCCTAATATTGAAATTCGCTGGATCCCTGAGCTTGGTCCCCTCACGTCCACACTACACCCTGGCCATCGGTCCTCACCTCACAGCTTGAAATGCCACTGAAATTCCCATGCCTAGCGAATCTATATCTCTAGCCTGACCTCTCCCCTTAATTCTAGACTGATTTACCCCATTACCTACGTGCCAGAGCGTCTGACCATCTGATCGATTATCCACACAGACTCCTATCAATGTTGAAAGAAATTCAATTATTGGAGTTGCTCAGGAAATCCTGGCCCTAATCGTGGACTCCCCTTTTTCCCACCCTTCCCCCAATGCATCAGCAAATCCGGTTCACTGTGTCTTCAAAGGCTCTCCAGCCACTCCTGACAAAGTCCACAAGCAACACCCAGGACACCCCAGCCATCACTTTGAAACAGGAGGGAAGGGGGCCAGGAACAACCTTTAAAAGAATGACATAGTCATAGTACATGACGAAAACTAGTGAGAACCAACTGGGTCCAAGATGGCGGAAGATTTGACTTCCAGTAGACACTGAGCCTCACTATACACTCACTGTGATACATTAGCATCTAAATGACGCACCCACCAGCGCCATGACAGTTCTGAGGCCGACCCTAAAAGGCCAAAAAGGGGCGGTGGCCCAATTCCTAGAAATCCCCACCACTTCCCCAAAATAGTTGGAATAATCCTCCCATTCATTAGCCTATGACATTACCCAGCCCATAAATATTAACCACACCATATTTCGAGGCCTCTTGCCTCTTGCCTTCCGAGATGGCCCGCCCACTGTCTGTGGAGTGTGTTTCTCTCTAAATAAATCTGATTCTTACATATCACTTCATCTCGCAATTCTTTCGCAACAACCAGCAACAACTTCTCTCCTGCATTAATGCAGTTGCCTTCTCCCTTCTCTCTTGCTCCCTTGCCCCCCTGCAAATCTGAACACAGCACAGTAGGGACATTAAATACTTAAGTCACACCTTACCTCTGCTCTGCTCTGATCTCACTCAGGAAAAACACCAAAACCCTTCCATGGCCAACAAGACGCTACGTGCTATGGCCTCACGATGTCCTCTGGCCCCTTTTCCATTGTGCTCACCTCGCTTTCTGAGCTCCTCCACACGGGGCTCTTCAGGGCCTTTGAACACACCAGCTACACGCCCTTAGCGCCTTGGCACTGGCTGTTCCTGCTGCCTGGGATGCCCTCCCCAGCCTTTCTCTGTCCCCAGCCCAGTGTTCACATGGGCACCACCTTCCTCTCTTCCTTCCTTTGTGACTCAGAGACCTCCGTGCCCACCCCATTAGCAATGCCAGGTCCCCCATCCAGCACACCTCACCCTGCTCTACCTCTTTCCTCCAAAGGCTTAACACTTTCTGACACACCCTGTATACTTAATTCTTGCATCCACTATCCACCAATTGTGTCCCTTCCCTAGAATCAAGGTGCCCTTGTGCCACAGGAATCTTTATCCTTTTCATTCATGGATACATCGCAAGCACCAGCCAGAGGCTTGACACACAGTCGGTGGTTAACGGATCCTCGCCGAGTGAGCGAATACCCTTCATTCCTTACATGTTAACAATTTGCATCTTAGTCATCAGCCCACTGGACAGAGAGTGGGTCTTGTCTGGCGCTGTGTCCCTTGCCTTCTTCCCTGGCTTGGAGCAGGGAGGCAGCCGGTGCTTGAGAAACAAATACATGAACAAACAAGCAAGGAAGCCAGTGTGCACGCACTCTGTCCTGCACTGACCTTGTGCTTCTCCTCTCCTCTCGGACAAGGAAACTGCCCTGCCTCTCTTTCTCTTGTCGAAAATGAACACCAGAATTCATACCCTTCTTCCTATGGAATGGAACATTTTTAATAGGTTTGGAACAGAAACATCCAATTCCTTTTTAGTACTGTGGAGGGGAACAGCAGGAAATAAAAGAGTCCACGACACTGGAGTTCTACTACAGGTCTTACTTTCTGATGGTTTGCAATGTCTTATGGGCTGAATTCTGTCCCCCCAAAACACATATGTTGAAGTTCTAACCCCCAGGACCTCAGAATATGACCTTATTTGGAAATAGGCTCTTCAAAGAGGTAATTAAGTTAAAATAAGGTCATTAGGGTGGGCCCTAATCCAATATAATTGGTCGCCTTATAATAAGGGGGGATTAGACAGAGATACATACAGACCGAAGACCACCTGAGGACCCAGGGAGAAGCCGGCTGTCTGCAAGCCAGGGAGAATCAGGAGAAACCAACCCTGCCAACACCTCAATCTCCGCCTTCTAGCTTCCAGGACTGTGAGAAAATAAATATTCGTTGTTTGAGCTCCCCAGTTGGTTGCACTTTGTTACGGCAGCCCAAACAAACGCATCCACGATGATAATCATATTAGCCATCAGAGCATGAGATTTCAAAATTAAACCACTAATATTTAGAGTCCAAACTCAGAGGGGCTCTTTTCCACCTTTACAAGGAAATTGTCATGAAGGAGAAAATTCATGCCAATAAAGGACCTCTGTTCATTCTACACCCAAATCCAAATACCAACCACAGCTGCTATTCTCATCCTATAGCAGATCACTTGCTTCAATAAAAGCAAATGTTCTACCACAAAATGGTTTTATCATAAATGGCAATTTCTCATCATAATTAATTAATCATTAGACAACATTTTGCACTGTATTGACTATTGGAATTTGTTTATTCATTTTTTTATCCTTTCCTTTGCTACTTATTTACTTCCCTAGAGAAGACAGGACATTTCCTGACCTTTATATGACCCTTGCCAACTATTCAAACACAAAAAGCCATTAAAAAATTATGATGGGTCAATTTAACAGAAATCCAAAATTCTCTCTGTCTTTTTTTCCTAGCTACTGAAGAAATATCAGAAATGACACATAGAAACTGGAAATCAATTCCCACTTGCCAGCATATCTTAACTTGACATGGCCAAAAATATTCCTTGTAATTGTTAAATGAATTTAGATATTCTTGATGCATTGTTCTTTGCGTGAAAATCACTCATCATTCTTCTTTGGCTATCCGCCTTTTTTTCCAAGAATAGGGAAAGTTGCATAGGACACACCAAAAAACTATCTCCTGCACACAGGGCATTGGCCAAGGACCACTTTTAACCTCACAACTCAGGGGTGCTTTTATTACAAAGGTCATGTCACACCCAAAGCACAACACTGAGCTCTGCTCCTGGAATCTTAAAGTACAGGAGGGAGTTTGAATTTTCCTTAAAGGAAAATAGAGATAAATAATTACGCCTTTCGGGGGAAAGGCCTCCTACAAAACCTCCTGAAAAAGTCTCAACAGCTGCAGTCCCCCTGGCTGGCAAGCAAATATTAACTAAATGTCAAGACAACCGACAAATATTTAAAACCTAATAAGTCATCTCTGATGAGTTTTACCTACGAGTGTAGAATCATATTGGGCCTGGCTTAAATGTTATAAGACAACTAGAATAATTCAAAAGAAATCCAGCTCTATAGATTTTCCCCCATTTGAAAAGTCCATTCTGAATGATGCAGTTTTCTTTCTGCTCTGTACCTCAGTGAATGCTGAGTGAGTTCAAGTGATCTGTTGCCCTACTCTGTGTCATAAGGACTAAAATAGGGAAGGTAAATTTTTATAATTCTGCGTTCTCTTAAGCTTATCTAAAGAACATCTATCGTTTGTTAAAATAGAAAGTGGGTTTACATTTTGAAGCAATTTGATTTGGACATTTTTATTTTTTGAACAAAATGGAGTTTCTGTTAAATGCTTCATGCAAACCATAAATAAACTTTGTTTCCTCTTTTGTATTCTAAACCTTTGCGGGACTGTTGATATCCTAGTGGTGCATCATGATGGGGGATATTTGGACCTTAAGCCCCGTGGGACCACACTAGCAGTTTACAAGTCATTCAAGACGCCTGCCGTACAGTCTCTACCAGGCCGACTACCAGGTGTTTAGAATCTCACCCCATTATGTGCATATGGGCCCCATAGGATACAAATGCTCTCCCCTGTAAGAAACTTACTTCATTACATGGCAGTAGCATCATCTCCTTCAACCGGCATCTCTGTATCTGCTGGGTTCATGTCCTCACAGGACCAGACCTGTCCCTGGTGGTCTAGCAGCCAGCATGCCATGTTGGGATGCCGGCCATGCGCCATCTCCAGATCCGGGGTCTCGGGACAAGGGCAGAGGCCCTATTCACACACTAGACACTGAGATAGGACCATGCCACTGATGTAAGGTGGCAAATGTTCTCTCGTGAACAGAGAACCCCTCCATAAGAGCAGAATCACCGAGTAAACCAAGGAAGTGCAGTATTTTTATCTGAAACCAGATGCATTTTGACAGAGAAGCCTTGAAAACAAAGCGTCAAAGCTCCACTATGGAATAAAGATGAACAGGAGTGATTTACCCAATCGGAGTTACCAAGTCCTGGGAAAGCCTCTGCTAGCTTAGGAACGGGCTGAGGAATGGGCCCCTGATCTCAACATCTAATTACTCGGGGTGTCAGGACAAACTGTTAACCCCACACTGCGTGCCTCTAAGGAAAAGGAGTTAATTTACCGTGAATCATGACTGTATGGTTTCCTGCAGAAGACTCCTAATGGGTCCCACTAGCTAAATGTCCATGCTTACTTAAAAAATTAAATAATGCTACCCACTTCCTTTTCATGGCTTTTTTTACTATCTTCTCTCTTCACAATATACTATAAATATATATAGTTATACAATATATAAGTGGTATAAATATATATTTAATAAATATATAATACAAATACACATATATACAGTCCCCGACTTAGGATGGCTCAACTTAGATGTTTTGACTTTACGATGATGTGAAAGCAATACTCATTCACTAGAAACCATATTTCTAACGCTGAATTTGGATCTTTTCCTGGGCTCGTGCTCTGTGGTCAGATCCTCTCTCATGATGCTGAGCAGGGCAGCGAGTCACAGCTCCCAGGCAGCCCCGCGATCACGAGGGTGAACAACCAGCACACTGACCGCCGTTCTGTACCCAGATCACCTTTCTGTTTTTGACTTTCAGTACAGTATTCAATAAATTACATGAGATAGTCAATGCTTCATTATAAAATAGGCTTCGTGTTAGATGATTTTGCCCAACAGTAGGCTAACAAATGTTCTGAGCACATCTAAGGTAGACTGGGCTAAGCTGTGATGTTTGGAAGGTTAGGTACATTAAGTGCATGTTTGATTTATGACATTTTCAACTTATGAGGGATTTATTGGGATGTAACCCCATTGTAAGTTGAGGAAGATCTGTATGTTTAAATATTATATATATGACATTTACTAATAAATATTTATGTATGTGTGTGTGTGTGTGTATATATATATATATATATATATTTATATATATTTACTCATGGTCCAAGAGGAATTGTAAACCCTTTTCATATCCAGGTGTGCTGGTGTCCATATGTGCTGGGTTTCCAGGTGTGCTGGTGTCCAGGTGTGCTGGGGATGGACGTCAGTGAGCTCCATATCCAACAGCTTCACAGCCAAACACAAGCTCCAGGGCAGGACAATTCCAGCTACACCCTCGCCAGGCCCTCCCCTGGCTCACCTGTGCACAGGTGAGAGCTGCACACGGCACTCATCTGCACGCACACGTATACTATGCGTCACATTAGCTCTCTGCTGGCGGGTCCCTGAGGAGTTTTTCAAGTCACAGTCCTTACCTCCATCCCTTACCCATATGTCTGACTGCACCTGGGCTGCCTCTATTACCTCTATTTCTGTAATTCTGCCTCTAAAAAAGGTACAACTCCCTAAAACACAGCATGTTCATTGGAAGAAGAGCTCCTATCTTTCCAATGTACATTTGCACCAGCTGAATTAATGGGGTTCATAGTGAGACCAGAGGGAGGAGGCTGTGTCTGGAGCGCCATCAAAGGGGAAACCACTGCGGATTTGGCTTCTTTCACGACGGGGGAGCGGCTGGGGGTGCACGGGGATGGGAGTTGCATTTTCTCTTTCTTTTCTGAGATTTATACGGTGCTTCCACTTCAAAGAGCTCCCCTCAAGGGCCCACATACTAAACATCTTTTAAAACAGAACAGACACGACTGAACAGAGGTGTAACCCTGAGAAGAGGAAAGAAAATGATCGAAATCTGTCCAGCTAGTTGGCCTCGGTCTGTGTGTCTGCTTCAAAGAAAGCATCAGCAGTTGCAGGAGAGGAATCTCGGAGGGTATTTATTTGATTTCCTTTATCCTGTTTCCGTGGGGAGTGGAAAGGGAGGTCATTTTTGCGGTTGGGGGAGGATGGCAGCTTGGACCTCAGGAGCCAACGGACATCACAGAGCAGGTTGAAATGCCAGCTCACCCCATAGCGCTACGGAGCTGAGCAACCGTCCCAGGGGCCTCCCTCGCTCCTCTCTGCCCTGTGACTTTGGTGACAAGTACAAATAGCAATTCATTCAGCAAAGCCTGGTCAAGGGCCGAATAAGGCCCAGGAACAGGAAGAAGGAGCACACAGATGGAAAAGCACAGATGTGGAAGATGCAGACCCCGCTTCAAGGCGCTGCCCACCACCAAGCGGCTGAACTCACAGGACAATGAAGCAGTTCAGAGCCCTCACCCCACCTGTTTCCGTGAAATGCAGACAAAGCACCTCAGAGCAAACTCCCATTTGAAACAATGAACTCTCAGAATGTGAGAATCCATCACAGCAAATCTTGAGTCTTAATAAACATACCTTCATCCATTTAATGAACATTCATTAGCTGTCACCTTCTACGCAGACTGGAGATAAAAGGACACCCTTCCCTAAAAAAAAAAAAAAAAAAAAAAAAAAGACAGAAAGAAAGAAAAAGAAAAACACAACTGCCAACAAGCACAAACACCCAAAGACCAGCAACAACAAACCATCCCCACCTGGGTCACAGGGAGGTAGAGCCCACAGAGACCAACGGGGCGATTTCTGCAAAGGTCGCTGTGGGACAACACGTAAAGGCAGCCCATCCTTCCCACGGGTGACCTACAGGCAAAGGCAGGAGGTAGGCAGGGGCCCCTCCATCAGAGAGTCAGACCACGGGGATGCCTATAAAACAAGGGATGTGTAGGAGGGCCAAGAGCTTGGGCCATCGTGCGAGCTGCTGCCCTAGACGCAACTCGTGTCTCCGCTGGGCCCAAAGTCCCAGGAGAGAACTCGCAGGCCGAGTTCCCAGGGGTCGAGCAGTCAGAGGAGATACAGGGGGAGCCCCTCGGGATTGAGGAACCAGGGGCCTGGTTGCTGCCGCAGGAGCGCGATAGGCCAGCAGGTCACACCGGCGGCTGCCGCCCTTCCACCCTCCAAATAGTGGGGACCACAAGTGCCTCCTGTGGTCCCCACTCACCTGGAACCAGGCACCAAAGGGAATGCTGGGACCATCAATCTCGCTCAGCTGAGATGACCCAGCACAGAGCCACCGCACCTCGCAAGAGGGCGCCCAGGACGCATGGGCCGGATCCGGCCTCTTGCAGCAGGGCTGCCTGTGCACAGGTGAAGGGATGCCCCTACCCCGTTCACACACAGACCCCAGGCCCAGCACTGCCTCAAGCAGGGAGCACGGGCAGGAGACAACATCCTGGGTAGCCCAGACAAAGAACAAAGTTGTTAAGACCTTGTCCTGTAAGTGTTTCTAAGTTGTGCACACATGCATTACATGGAAAGGACTTGTAAATGTTTATGTAATTTGGTTTCATTTACTTCTGCAAAGTTTTATCTACCCAAGTGCCCTAAAACCAATGGCATAAACACTGGCAAATGGCAAAATGGCAAAACCAATGGCATAAACACAGGTATCCACTGAGCTATTTATATGAATGGAAATCATCTACATTGAAAAATAACCATTTCTGGGCTTCCCTGGTGGCACAGTGGTTGAGAATCCACCTGTCAATGCCGGGGACATGGGTTCGAGCCCTGGTCCGGGAAGATCCCACATGCCGCGGAGCAGCTAAGCCCATGTGCCACAACTACTGAGCCTGCACTCTAGAGCCCGCGAGCCACAACTACTGAGCCCGCGTGCCACAACTACTGAAGCCCGAGCACCTAGAGGCCGTGCTCTGCAACAAGAGAAGCCACCGCAGTGAGAAGTCCGTGCACCGCAACAGAGTAGCCCCTGCTCGCCGCAACTAGAGAAAGCCCGCGCGCAGCAACGAAGACCCAACGCAGCCAAAAATAATAAATAAATAAATTTATTTTAAAAATGACCGTTTCTGTTTTCAAAAAATAAAACTGGATAGTTTTCAAATAAAGGGCATTAAAATGATAAGCTTCTTAAAGCCAGGACCCTGGGATTCTCAACCTCCACTGCACATTAGAATCATCTGAGAAGACTAATGAAAACAGAGCGTCTGAGTCAGGGAGCGGCCTCTGCATTTTTTAAAGTCCTCCAGGTGATTCCAGCGTGCAGCCACATTTGAGGACTGGCGTCTGCAGGTCTCTCATTTTGCTTGAATGGGACGGAGGCCTCAAAACATCTTGGATAAACTGATGATGGCAACTCCAGACTCACTTTCTTCAACAGTTTTGTTGTCCTGTCCCAGCTGTGAGCCCACAGTTACTGGCACGTGGATCCGCCCATTGAAGACACAAACCACACAGATTTCACTGACAAAGGATGATAAGAAAAAGGCAAATTGGATTAAGCCACATTTAAAGGCACATGCACTCAGTGTGGCAAAACAATCAGAAGTGTGTGGCCTGTTCCCTCGTCTCTGTGCCCTATAACCCTGTTACTTAAAAACATGGCTTCCTGAAAAGGTTACCAAGGCCCGTAATGGACATAATGGATGTCTAGGAAAACTCATACGAGAGGAACACAGCTGCTGTTTCCATCACCTTTCCCTGCAAACCCCTCACTTTTACAACCAGCCAAGTGAGGAGGCCAACTTCACTCCGAGTCAAGGACAAGAGCTGTGAATGTCAAGCCTTAGCTGCTTCAGTAACTCCACTCAGCCAACAAGCAACACATAAAACTCATTCCTAATAAAGCAATGAATAAACACTACTTATTAGCTTTGGTGAACAGATAGAGGTGGAGAAATTAGGGTCTAATAAGAAGACCGTGCGGCCCTTCCCCTCCACGTTTCCGGCTGCAGAGAACCACACCTGGTTTAGAGCCTGGTTTACAGCATCGATCAGCCGGAGCTCACGTGGCCATGGACCTCCACCACCGTTCCCACAGCCTGGGTTCCCTTCAGATGCGCAGGCACAGCACCACTGTTTACTAGCTCTGTGGTCTTCCACCGGGCATTTCACCCAGGGTTCAATTTTCTATCTGTAAAATGGAATTAATGCTCGTAGCTTCATCACAGGATTGCGAGGATTAAATGAGGACGATCCATGTCAAATGCTGACACTCGGCATTAAAACGGCAGCTGAAAGGTCCCCCTTACCCTGTTGTCCATGCATTTTATATCCCACCAACATATTCCTTGAGGGTGCATACTCTTTCACACCTTTTTCCCCTTTTTGGCATCCTCCCTGCCTCTACCAAGGAGGCACTCAATAAATCTTCATTGCATTGAATTGGCGCTGAATTTTTAAAGAAGTCTGGAGATTATTGTTTTAAATAATGTATCATCTTTTCCCAAGAGACTCAAACATTCTCCTTTCAAATAGCTTCGTCAGGTGCCCTAATAGTTTTGTACGCTTTAATGTAAAAAATGTATTAACGATAGAGTACGAAAAGGATTCTTTCACATCATCTCTGTGGCTTAATATTCAGTTGAAACATTTTGGTATAATAAATAGTGAGAATAATAAAGAAAGCCTGAAGGATTGCGAGTGCTCTTCTCTAAAGATGTTGCAACTGTTGCGTTCTCAACGCCCATTTCTGGAAGAAAATAGAAAAGTTCCTGAAATCAGGATGTTAAGAAAAAGTCAATCGGGAAGAGTAAAGAGAAAGGAGAAAGAGGTTTCTACTACTTACGGAAACAAACAATGCCTAAAAAATAAACTAAAGCTGGTTGTCAACAGTCCCTTCTCCCCAGGGATGGATATGTGTGTGATAAAGATCTCCAGAAGCAAGCGTCCACCCATATGGTTTGGTAAGGGTGCTCTGAATAGGCTACTTTAAATTCTACCAGGAAGAGACTGAAGTGATTTAAAGTTTACATTCCTGTTGTAAATGGGCATTTCATTTTCTGTGTAAGGTCATATGATTTCCCGAGATTTACAGCTGCAACAAAAGACAACAGTTCAAATTTATTAGATTTCTGGGGTGAAGTTTAAAATGTTAGGAATGTTAAAAATGCTCGTGTCAGGCTCACGCCTTTGAATACAGTCCTTGCTCTTACAGCGTGAGCTACCATCACGCAAGTTGGGTATAAGTGATCTGATAATTAGAGAACACAATCTGCATGATTGCAGACCTTTATTGATTATGAAAGACCCCTGTCTAGAGCCCTGCAGAGGATAGAGGCTGCAGTCCCACACGGAGCTCTCCTGGAGTGGCTGGTGCCTCGTTAAAAAGTGAAGAGAAGACGTGAAAAACACTGGGTTAATGAGAGGGAGGAAAAGCCCTAGATCTTGAGTGAGGAGTTAGAACGAGAGTTAGGGAAAGAGCTGGAAAGGCATTTGTTACGAAGAATTAGGAAAAATAAGGGTGCTCGTTTCGTGTGATGATTTTACTTGGCATCTATTCTAAATATTCAGTGATATTTATATCTCGCAGCTTTACACTATGAAAAAAAAAAGTATTTTTAATTGAAATTCCTACAGAATAAACCATTTTGTTGTCTGGGGCTTGAAATGCCAACTCCTTTTCCAATAGAAATAAATGTCGTTATGTAGGGATTTGTGTCGGGCTTTCTAAGGAAGGCAACTAATCAACTACAGAAGTAAAAATTTAAATATAGCAGATCTGCTCACTTATTGAAGTGAACAGCTGTCCTCATCGTAGTCAATGAAGCAAACATTTCCCACAAAAATCTATGTTCTTTCAGGGCGCTTGGCCACGGGGTCTATCTCCTCTCCCTGGCCTTGTGTCAATCAGAATTTTTAATCTGCAGAGTTGCATGCCCCCCCTAAAATAACCAGCCACTTTGTCTAATAATAAGCAACCCAAAGGCAGAATCCATATGAGTTTAAATATCAAGATAAGTGAGACCCTGACATGGAGCTCAGACTTGTGGTTGCCAAGGGGGCAGGGGTTCGGGGGGGATGGAGCGGGAGCTTGGGGATAGCAGATGTAAGCTATTGTATATGGAACGGATAAAAAACAAGGTTCTACCGTACAGCACAGGGAACTATATTCAGTGTCCTATGATAAACCATAATGGAAAAGAATATTAAAAAAAAAAAGAAGTACGGCCGACTTAAAAATTGCTTCAACATTTAAAAGGCTAGATCTCATGTTAAGTGTTCTTACCATAATAAAATTTTAAAAATTTAAAGTACAATGTTGGTATTTAGCATACATTAAGTGCTTAATAAATATTAGTTCCTTGTCACACACAAAAAATGTATATATATGTGTAACTGAATCACTTTGCTGTACAGCAGAAATTCACACAACATTGTAAATCAACTATGCTTCAATTTTTTTTTAATTTAAATAAATAAATAAAAAGATAAATGAGACCAAGGCACGAATATCCATTGGTGCACTTGAGAGGTTCTCACTTTCAAGGGCATCTCTAGGAACTGGTCCCAAGTATCCACTCTGCATGTCAGAAAAGAATGAATAATTACAGGAAGGGCCCTGGCAGAAGATAAGATACATTTTCCAAAGGCGAGAAACTGCTACTAGCTCTCTTGCTTTTCAGCCCCTGGAGATGGTGTGATCTGTTCTTTGACTTGTCGGTTTTGGAAATCACACCCACCTTTCTCCTACCACCAATGGCTCCTGCAGGCAGTGTGTCCCAGCAGCTCCCCATTCCCCACAAACTCCAGCACCCCTTCCAAGACTTCAGGCCATCCTCAACTCTGGAAGGCTTGCCACAGCAAAGTCCCCACAGCACTGTCTGGTAACATGAGCAGCTGAAAAGCACATCCTCCTGTTTTATTTCCAGGTAAGGAATGAATTCTAGAGAAATTTTAACCGAAAAAAAAAAGCTAAATGTATCTTTAGTCGGCCGATGACCATAAATTAATACCAAACATCATATTTGATAACCTTCAATGGAAATGACACAACACCACCATTTTGGCAAACAGGAGAAGTAAGTGCAACCCAGAGAAGTTACAAATGCTCAATAACTTCTCCCTGTTGCCTGAAGTTGGCTACTTTCTGTAACTGTAAGAGGTCTGTGTAAACTATTCGAAATACAATAATTATTGGGTTGGTCAAAGAGTTTATTCAGGTTCGTATGTATGGAAGAACCCGACTGAACTTTTTGGCCAACCCAATATTTTGAAATTCACTGTGTATTTACCCAGATTTCGTTTGAGGAAACCCATTGGCCACCACTTCCAAGTCCCTGTAGTATATAACAAACTAAAATGAATGATTAAGAGCCCAGGCTCTAAATCACACAGAGCCAAGCCTGTTCTATCATGTGTTTTTCCTTCAATAACGATTACCAAATTATCGACTAATGATGGAATAGGCCACCCATCCCAGCTCTGCCACTTATTCGCTCTTTGATTTGGGGAAAGCCATTTCACTTCTTTTGAACCTCACTTTTCTCGACTGTAAAACAGGAAATAATATCATCTCCCCCGGCTGTGGTAAGCCTGCAATGAGATCATGAGTGTAAGCGTTTGGCATAGAGCAGGGCTCAGTAAACACACCCGTTGTCTGAGCTGCTCCCAGTGAGGCTTCTGTAAGGAACAGATTCTGCTCCCACACTGGCCGGAGTGCGACTTCCTAGGCAATGTTGTAAGTACTTCACAGCCACTCTCCTTTATGAGCCCTACATTCCAGTGGCTTTAAATAAATCAATCATACATCTGGCTATCTGTCAACTGAGTTGACAGATAGCCTTTATATTCAAGCCAAAGAATTAGGGGCATAGTTTTATGAAACTATTCCTCTGAAGTCTTGGGGTCAGTATTAGAAACCCTTGCAAATCTATGTCTCAGCCAAACAGACAAACGAAGGGGTGTCCGTAGTAGCTCAAGTCATTAGTTCTGTAGAGGAACCAGTGCAGAGAAGGGGGCGGCGGCAGACGGACAATGGGAAATCCAGGCACAGAGAACATACTTTCATCCCACACATCAACTTATCAGATTACTGAGGGGAAAAGAAGCAAAAAAAAAATGGGGGAAAATAATTTAATATTTTCCCTCTTACCCTGTCATGCAGGTAGAAAGAGGTCATGTGAGCTCAATCAACGGGGTAAAGTGATTCTGAAGTTGCTGACATAAAACTGGACATTTTTGAAAGCCAAGGACTGCTTTTCCTTCAGTCTGTGTTAATCCGTGCAGAGTTACACTCACGATCATAAACTCACTGGTGAGTAGAGTAGCACGAATGTAATAAAGTATTTCATAGTCTGGTACGTGTAAAGCTGGGAAGGGCCATACCTGCCACCAGCCCATTACATTCCCATTCATTCTCACCTCAACTATTCTATGGGACTTGCTTCACAATAGAATAACAATTATTACCATTGCTAATAAATGTATTATTGTTAGTGTTTATCGAACACTACAGGATGCCAGGAACTGTTCTAAGTACTTTTCATGGATGAATTCATGTATTCATCCCCAAATCTTATAAGATAGCTGCTCTTATCCCCATTTTACAGATGCGTAAACTGAAGCAAAAGGGTTTCATGTACCCAGGGATGCAGGTTCTGCCTGGCAGCGCTGGGGCTTGGACCAGGACGTCAGTCTCTAGAGCCTGTGCTGTAGTCACCACGTGATGCTCCGTAAAGGAATCAGCCAGGGAGTTACTGGATCACCTTCAAGACGCATAGCTCATGATAAGTCAGATACTCCTCAATGCCCAGCAAATGGATACACACTGACCCTTATCCTCTGGCCACTTCTTCTCCAAGTCTAGCCCCAGTTCCATCCTTGGGTCCTGCTATTAACAATCCCCTGGTCCCCCCTACACACACACAAGCTCATTTGTGAGCTGACTGCGTCATTGTGAGGTTCCTCATCTAAAGAACTACTTTTTCATGTTGCTGTTTAATGGGGGATGGAGTGTGGTGGGATTCAAGGTGGGTCAGAGGCAGGTACCATTTCGCCATGGCCTGTCATCTGGGAGAGATACAGGAGGTTCCGTAGGAAAGGGTGAAGGTATTGAAACTGAGGAAGAAACTGAAGTGAAAACAGATTTTGAGAAGGACTCTGAAGTGAAAACAGATTGAAAATATAAATTGTCTACAGATGACGTGTTAATAGGGCTGAGAGAAAAGGGGTATGATCTCGGGGGAGGATATGCACGTGAGCTGAGCAGGACCAAGGAGACGGCTCAACACAGGCTGGACATCGGCTCCTGGTGGGTTAGATACAAGAGCAGAATGAGAATTCTTAATATGCAGTGATCCATGGATTTCTAGCGTCCCTTGGTTTGGAAAGTCGTTTTGTGGGATGGAAAACCTGGGCCTGGAAATGCACAGACCTCACTCCCTGTCACAGCTCTTCACACCACATGGTCACTGGCAGAGACCTGGCCTTTCCAAGCAGACAGCTTGCCAACTGGAAGGGACCATCCCGAGGTGCCCAGATTCAGAGCCGGTGCCTGGAATGCCCAGGGTCACTGAGAAGGGCAAGTTCACACAGAAGCAAGGTAGGGGTGGGGGAACGTTTCCAACAGAGGGGCTGTACAAAGGTGTCGGGCTAGAAGAGGCCGCACAGGTTCACACATGCCTCCCTGCAGGTATATGACCCCCGGACCGAGCCAAACGCCCAAATACTAAACTAAGTGTTCAAGATAAGAGCAGAATCCACCTTGAGCCTAGACATGACACCGAGGCCCTCAGCCAAGGCCCTAGACTCCTCTGAACTCCTTCTAGAACGGGAATGAGGATGCTAGAGCTGGGGACAGGCAGAGGGCTAAGCAGGTGCTCAGGGCAGAGTCCAAGTCGCTGGTCAGTGGTGAGGGGTGGGCACTAAAACTTGTTAAAGTACGCCCCCAACACTCGACCTGAGGAAACAGAAAACGCTTTAACTCCCATCTGAAAGGATTTTAAAGGTATTTTCTAGGCTTATAATGTATGTGGAAATTGTGTCTCTCTACATGTCCCGAAGCACTAGTGTGGGTATTACGAGCCTCACTGTTAGCTCCCATGTGGTTTCAAACTTCGTATCGCAAACACATGGAGACTGGAAAAGAGCTAACAGTCCAGCAGGCAGTTCTGCGTTTCCCTCTTCCCTCTCCTAAAACATGCTTCATTCACAGCATCTGGTCGCCCTCCTGAAAGGGTTGTAAACTGAGCAGTGCCCTGATCTACTGCACTTCACCAGCATTGCTGACACCACCTGCTATGAAGTGCGGCTCAGAGCATTGCTGTGCGTCCTGTCCTGCCTGTTCTTTGAATCCTGTCTCTACAGCCCACAATGCTGTTGCTATAAGTGAAAGAACAGCAAATGAGAATTAGATTTTGTATCATATGTAATCAGGATGCTGTTCAGTTGCCCTCTCGGATTGCATGATGCTGTGCTAACCTTCTCCACTTGCAGACCTACTGTGTGTAGGTGTCCTTTCTCTCGTACGTGTGTATGCATGTGTATGTGTGTGTATCTATGTATTTATGTATAAGTTTATATGTGCATAAATGTGTATGGATATATATGTGTGTGAATTTTTGTGTATATGTGTGATATATGTGTATGTCTAGATGTACATGTATGTGTGTGTATCATATGTATGTGTGTATACGCATGTAAGTCGATGTCTATATATGTGTGTGTGTATATATTGTGTATGTGTGCGTTTATATGTATGTGTATATATGGGAATCTGTGTGTATGTGTATGTGAATGCATGTGTATGTGTACTGTGTGTATGTATGCACACCTATTTGTATACATATATGTATCCTGACATCAGTCCTGTGAGATCAGCATTTTTCATCACTCTTGTGGCCTTGAGGAGTCAGGCGAATATCCCTCGCTAAGTGACGAGGCCATTGGCACCCAAGCCTGTTTGATGCCAAAACCCACTTGTTCTAATTCCAAAGAACATTTGGGACTAGTGTGCATCTGAATGGGGTCAAGTGGAGAGTGTAGACCAGGGATCCACAGTCAAGATAACAATAAAAAACAGTAAGCTTCAGAAAGCCTTAACAGCCACCCCTGGATAAGGAATCCCCGACATCCTGGAGAGACAGGAACGGCGGTTACCCGAGACCCAGAATGCGGCTCTGTCTCTCCAGCACTTAATGGATCTCTGTAGATCCACACTTGTGATGGTCAATGACTCATACATAATGCGCTCCTCTTTACAGACCCAGCTCTTTCAAACTAATGCTCCCATTCTTTAAATAAGTCTAAAAATAAGATAACCCCTTTAGGGAAAAAAGAAGTATCTCTGTATGTGTGTGCACACACAAAGGCAACACGCATGGCCAACCAAGAGAATATTCTTAATATTTAAACCTATTACAGACTAATAACAAAAAGATGAATACAGAATGCAATAGAGAACTATATTCACAGACAATTCTCACACATACATGCAAAACGAACATCTAGTCAACTTATGAAAAGAATGAGCTTCATCATCAGAGAAGGAAAAAAATAACGAAACACCGCTTTTCAATCAACAAGCTGGGGTATGACGACTTTCATTTCTCTGTCGTACATTCTGTGTATTTCAAAGTTGTGACAGTGTTACTGTTACTGCCCTCAGAAGAGAAGTGCTGGTGCTTTACGCATGTGTCGAGAAGAGGGAGCACGTCGGGTCCTACAAGAGAGACTTACTACCCTGTAGATGGACAAAGCTTTCTTTGACGCCCTGTGTCCAGGCGAGCCACATTCGTGCAAGTAGCCTCTTTGGTGGGTCCGTCTTGACAATCTCTTTGAAATTGCCCGAATTCAAGTCAAAATAGTTTCTACATCTGGGTACTGAGAGTTCTACCCCGCCTTCAGTGTAGTCAGCCTAGCAATTTCCCACCATCTTGCCCCAAGGGGTTTAAAGTACAATTTCCTAAAGCAGCCAAGATCAGAGGCAAGGTTACAAAATCCAAGAAGTGTTCTATCCCGGCTCTCAGGAGCTGTTCTTCCTGGCACGCTGCCGCGAGCAGAGGCCGAGGCTCACGCAGGATTTCCTGCCGTCCCCCTGAATTACCAGGCTTTTCTGAGTTGAATTCAGATGTTGCAGCTTTTTATTTAAAAAATAATTTGACACAACTGAATGGATTCAGCAGCCTACTTCCTTTCAAGGAAAAAAAATGAGAGACAGAGACAGAGAGAGAGACCTCCTTCAGCAGCTGGGCTCAGCCCGAATTCTTTACCTACCCATCACCCCCAAATAGCATAACCACATTGCTACCTTTTTCAGATGCAGCTTCCCTGTGCCCATGTCAGCACTTTGCATGTTCTCTGCAGAACTCAACCTTCTAGATGGTTGTTGTGTCTTACAGCAGATAACTTGGCAAAGCTGTGGGATCCTTCCCATCTCAGGAAAATTATAATAGCTTGCACATTTCCCCGGGTGTGTGCTCACTAGGCCTGGCAAATCCTTATTTCCTGAAACATTCAGCCAAGTGAGTCTAAGGGACTTTTTGTGTTGTTAAGGCAGTGGCTTCACCAGGATTAAACACTCCTTAATGCAAATCCCCAGAAGTGTAAAACTATGCCCAGTATGGTAGTCAGAGCTCTTAAGATAGGGCCTCATTAATTTATGACCACTGGTTCACATCTGCATCCTCCTCAAAATCAAGACGTGTTGTTAAATGTTTTTCCACCCCTCTCCACTCCTCCTTTTAAACCGTTACAAGGAGGAATGGAGAGGGGAAAGGACGGGAGGGAAAGAGAAAGGAGGAGGGATTGAGGGACTCCCCAAAGTGAGGCGCTGTGAACTTCCCAACACAACTTCCCCACCCCCGTGTCAAGACCACGTGCGTTGACAACCTGCTGTCTGGTCCTCCTACACCTCCAGCCCTCCTGCGTCTCTGGTCCTCCTGTGTTCAGTAAGATCATGAGAGAGACTCAGACAGACACATGAGGAGCAGAGCATTTCTACTGAATTCAAGATCTTCTCCACAGAAACCTATGGACAAAGTTTCCCATCGATCAAGTAAGTTACCAGTAATTTTTTGTAAAATACTCTCTGAATCATGCCTCAGAATAAGCTCTTAGAAGTATTATTATGGCAACTAGATATATTAAGATTTTTAGGACTATCATTTTGTATCAGTATGTCTCTCTCCAGAAACGTCTTGTATTTCACCTTTACCTTTACTGATATTAACAGAATTTTAATTTTGAGGCCTTAGGTCATTATATTTAGTGGCAATATTTATGTTTTTTAAAGAAAGTCATTATTTTTTTTCAATATTTAAATTGTATGTGAGTTAATTTAATTCAAAGGAACTTCCAGGAGAATTAATGTTATGATTACCAATGTTATGATGGGTATCAATGTCAGAACAGGGTTCACTAAAATGAACTATGCTCTGGAAAGGATTGGCTATAAGCTCAGTGCAAGGAGGTCAAACCTAAAAGAGATCTGTGCAGCCTCATGTATTCCACGTTCATGGTTAGAATGTGTGGTTGTTGTCATAAAGCTTGTACAAGAGACAATACAAAACCCTGGCATTGTTAAAAAAAATCTACCATATATTTACTTACACAAAAATTACATGTAATCCTGACCATATCTGAATATTTTACATGAAGTACGTAATTACATGTAATCTTGAACAAACCTGAATGTCTTAAATTTTCCTGTATTCCAATAACATTCACTCCCCTAACTCAGTAGGTCAACCAGAGTCAAATGCGTGTGTTGTTGATGATTCTATGCTGCTGTTCGGTTCATGTGTCTCTTCTGCTTTGCTTTACCCACAACGTGAATGGCTCCAGATTCACAGTCTTGAGTCCTCAACCTCTCTACCCCTGATGCGATGTCTACACCAACACTGCCGTTGTCCACCCAAACCTGACGTAGCAACTTAGAGTTCTTAACTTCAAGAGATTCAAAATTATGTTCTAAAGATCCTTAAATTTAATATGCCCAGTACTGGACTGACCACTTTACACCTGACTCCCAACCATGTACTATCAGCACTGACCATCCTAGTTAATGGAAACCCAGCAGTTCACCTAACTTCCTCTTTCTTTCTCTTGGTTTTTGCTCATCCATCTGGCTTCCAACCCACCTTCTCCATCATAACCACATTGCCTTTGTTCATTTCCTTATCTCATTTTTTTATGACACGTGCTCTCATTCACCTCAAACCCCTCTCCCCCAAGAGGCACGGGGCAGCATGAGTCAGGGGACTTCCATCATAAAGTGCCCAGGTATGGGAAACCTCTTTATCCCTGCAGGTCAGACACTCTCCTCCCCTACCTAGATCCACCAGGTGGCCCAGCCTGGGGAATCTCCTGGTACCGTCTCAGGCAGCACCAATAGGAACCAATCTGAACACCAGCAGCACAGGACAAGCCAAGCAGACCAAAATGGCACCACAAAGGGTCTGAAAATTTTGAGTGTTTTTGGAACCACAGCCTAGAAAGCTAGACTAGGATCTACAGGCAAAGCTTAAAGAGAGTGACTGCCCTCGAAAATAAAATACTTAAAAGGTCCCAGAGACTCCCAACATAATACTCAAAATGTCCAGGATGTAATTTTTAAAATCTCCCATAATACCAAGAATCAGAAAATCACAAGTTGAATGAGAAAAGTCCATCAACTGACGTTAACACTAAGATGAATCAGATGTTAGAATTATTTGACGAGAATTTTAAAGCATCCATTATAAAAATGCTTCAGTAAACAATTATGCTATATCTTGAAACAAATGAAAAAGCAGAGAAATACCAGCAAAGAAATAGAGGTCATAAAAAAGAACCAAATGGAAATAATAGAACTGAAAAATACAATATGAGAAATTTTTTAAATAGTAGAGTGTCCAACAGTGTAATGGAGAAGCCAGAAGATGGAATCGAGGAACAGAAGGCCAGATCAATAAAACGTACTCAGACTGAACAGAGAGCTACCAAAAGAAATGAACCAAGGCTCAGAGACCTGGGGTCAATAACAAAACACCAAACATTCATATCAGCTCCTCTCAGAAAGTGAGGAGAAAAACTGTGGAGCTAAAGAGTATCTGAGGGAATAATGGATGAAAACTTCTCAAATTGGGTGAACACCTTAAACCTATAGATTCAACAAATTGAATAAAACTCAAATACAATAACCCCCAAGAAATTTATGGTAAGTCATATCATAATTAAACTGCTGAAAACTAAGGACAGAAAAACTCATGAAGGCATTTAGAGAAAAATGATACATTACCTTTAGGGGAACATGAAATCAAGTGACAACAGATGCCTCAGTAGAAATCACGGAGGGCAGAAGGAAGGGCCACAACAGTTTTCAAGTGCTAAAAGAGGAGAATTGTCAACCAGTAAAGCTATCCTTCAGGGATGATGGAGAAATAAAAACACTCTTAGATGAAAGGAAAAAAGAAAAGAATTTCTGACTAGCAGAGCAGCTCTTAAAGCACGCTTAAAGTTAGTCCTTCAAATGTAAAGCAAATGAAAAAATGAAGAAATGTTGTAGATTAGAAAAGAGAAAAGAGCAAAGGAAAGAGTAGAAGTATGAGAGTATATAATCAATTATCCTTTTCCTTGTGAATTTTCTAAATAATATATGATGGTTGAAAGAAAGAGATAACACACTCAGTAAAGTCATATTTAAGTGAAGAGCAGGTAAAGGGACCTAAGAGGAAGCGAGGTGTACACACTTCACTCAAAGTGGTAAAATGTTGCTACCAGTAGACCATGATAAGTCACATGTGTAATTGTAACACCAGAGCAAACACCAAGAAAACTACACAAAGAGATACACTCAAAAATACAATAAACAAATCAAGGTGGAATCCTAAAACATGTTCAAGTAACCCACAGGAAGGCAAGAAAATAGGAGTAGAGAAACAAAAAGCAAAGGAAACATACAGAAAACAAACAATAAAACGGCAGACCTAAGTCTCATCATATCAATAAGCACTTTAGGTGTAAATGGTGTAAATACATAGAGTAAAAAGCAGAGACTGATGCAATGCATGAAAAGACCAGGACCCACGCTATATGCTGCTTAAAAGAAATTCATTTCAAATTCAAACACACAGATAGATTGAAAGTAAAAGGATGGAAAACGATATATCATGCAAACGTTTATTCACGAAAAGCTGGAGTAGCAATATCAGATAAAGTAGACTTCAGAGCAAAGAAAATTACTGGAGACAAAAAAGGGACATTATATAATGTTAAAATGATCCATCCACCAGGAAAGCATACAATCCCACATGTGTAGGGACCAAACAACAGAACCTCCAAATATATGAAGCAAAGCCTTGAGGGCTTCAACACCACATTCTATGTGAACGATAGAACTACTAGACTGAAAAGCAGCCCAGGTGTACATCTGAGCAATACAATCAACCAATAGAACATACAGAGGACACTCTACCCAACTGCAGTAGAATATTTATTTGGGGGGCGGGGGGACAGTTGCTAAGCACCCATGGAACAGTTACCAAGAAAAAAAGACCATACGTTGATATGCTGGACCATAAAACAAACCTTTAAAAATTGAAATAATGCAGAGTATGTTCTCTGTCTGTATGGAATCATTCATAATTTTTTTTAAAAACTGTCATAAAACGAGGAATACAAGGATACTTCCTCAACTTAATAAAGAACTTCTCCAAAACACCTACATCTAACATTATACTTAATGATGAAAGACTCAGTGTTATTCTCCTGAGATCAGGAACAAGGCAAGAAAATCCATTCTCTCTTATTCAGCATCTTCCTGGAAGTTCCAGGAACCGCAGTAAGGCAAGAAAACAATACATAAAAATAAAATAGATTGGAAACGAGGAAACCAAACTGTCCTTATTTGCAGATAAAATCCCAAAGAATCTGCAAGAAAACTCTCAGAACTAGAAGGTGAGTTCAGCAAGTTTGCAGAAACAAGATTAACACACAAAAGTCAATTCCATTTGGATATATTAACAATGAACTAAGGAAATCAAAATTTTAAGTAGTATTATTTGCAATCACTCCAAAGAAAATGAAATTCTTACTTATATAACAAAACATATTCAGGATCCGTATATTGAAAATCTTCAAGCACAGATGAAAGTCATAGAAGACCTAAGCAAACGGACCCTCATGTGTTAGAAGAGTCAGCACAGCTCTCCCTCCACATCGTAAACTGTTGCCATGACATACGGTCATCACCACCATCACAGCCACGTGAGAATATATTAGAAATTCTTGCTTTCTTGTCGGAATCCAGCCGCTAAACAACACACTGCCTGCGGGCAGAGACTGAATTTTTCACTATTGTTTCTCCAGGGCCTGGCCTAGCACCTGGCACAGAGACCTTCAGTAAACACTGCTCAGACCAATGAGTCAAGCAAAGAAGGAGTAAGTTGGTCCAGAAGGGAATGTCCCACAGGCAACCAGGGGATGTAGTTCTGGGTTTCAGATGAGCATTCAGGATTAGAGGTTCAGATTTAGGAGGCTTCAGCCTTAATAAGGCTGACTGCAAAGAAACTTCTGGGGGATAGAGAAAGAAAGAGGGGGTGGAAAGAGAGGTGGGAGGGAGGAGGGAGGGGAGGGAGGGGGGAGGGAGGGGGAGGGAGGGGGAGGGAGGGGAGGGAGGGGGAGGGAGGGGAGGGAGGGGGGAGGGAGGGGAGGGAGGGAGGGGGAGGGAAGGAAGGGCGGGAGGGGGATGGAGGGAAGGGCGGGAGGGGGAGGGAGAGGGAGGGGAGGGAGGGGGAGGGAGGGGAGGGAGGGAGGGGGAGGGAGGGAAGGGCGGGAGGGGGAGGGAGAGGGAGGGGAGGGAGGGGGAGGGAGAGGGAGGGGAGGGAGGGGGAGGGAGGGGAGGGAGGGGAGGGAGGGAGGAAAAGGTAAAGCCACGTAGAACAGCAATATATGAAAAACAGAGGTGGGGGAAAAGGCCTAATGAGTGAGAAGAAACAGACAGGGAGTAGGAAAAAACCAGGATAAGGCTCACAAGGAAGCCAAGCTGGTCAAGCACAGCAAACCTGCAGACGTCTGGTGGGTAGAGAACACAGGGGCTGGTCAGGACAAAGTCACCCTCCCTGCCTTGTGGGGTGGGGGGCTGGGGACGGATAGGCAATGAGTTGGGGGTCTCGGTGGCAGTAAAGACCAGAGAAATGGGGCTAAGGGAGGGTTTGACAGGAGGGGAACAATCTGAGGAACGTTAACTGCTGAGAGGAGAGAGCCAATGGAGGATGAGAAATCGAAAACCAAGAAAGAAGAGCCGGAGACATTACTGCTGGAGCAGTAGCCCCCAGGGGATGGGGGGAAGACCGGAGCACAGACCAGAGGGAAGGGAGTTCACCGTGAGAGGTCAGGGGACCTCAGATGCTGCGAGGCGAGCAGGCTGGGGTGCACACGTCAGGGCATCAAACTATTCTCCCTAATCAGTTATGTGCTGAAAGATCTGGTCCAGGGAAGGTGATCCTTAATGGACTGACAAGGTTTTAAAGTTACAAGGTGAGTAAAGTAACTGGGGAGGAAAAAAAGTTGCCAGGAGTCACTGGAAGTTGACCTGAAGTGACCATGTGTACTTCCCAGCCAGACCTTGACCTTCCCTCGGCCAGAGGTCAGCGGTCCAGACAGGGAAGGAGAAGATAGGAGGGGGCTTCAGAGTCTGCAGGACGGATCCCGGGGCCTCGTCCATCTTCCCTTCTGTGTTTTGTACTTCTGGGCTCTTGGATGTTGGCCAAAGTCTAGCCAGACCCCACTCTGCTGTATTTCGGAGGCTACACAATCCCTGTGTCCCCCAACGTTTCTACCGTCTACTAACAAAGCTTATTCATTGTCCTAGCAGCAGAAAAGATTCCAAAATTCATCTTCTCCATAATTCAGACCCAAGTCAGCAGGATGGCAGGCTCGGGTAATTTGGCCAACTCTCCGGCCACGATGTCTCACACTGTAATCCATCATCATTATGAGCTGCATTCACACATTTCTTTCTTTGGCATAAAAGTGTGAGATGCAAAGGATCGTTAGGACAGAGAGAGATGAACCAATGAGATATTGAGACCCCAATATGTGCTTTGTTAGAAACGAAAATGGAAATGTGATTCCAGGAGAAAAAGGATTTTGTGGCAACATGGTCACAAACTCCTTTCAAAACGTGAAAAATAAATTCACTCTCAAGAAAAAGAAGAAAAATGGATCTGACAGATTCATTCTCTCCTATCTGGAGGTTCCTCCTCTGAGCCTGTACGTCAAGAATCAGCCTGAACCAGCAAGGCTGGGCCGTCAGGACGATAGCCTGATTCCCATTGTCACCCAGCCCCCGTCCTCTCCTCACTGGTCGCTGCTTTTTAGCCCAAATGTGATTACGTGGCTTGTCCCAGAAATGAAAAAGAAGCCAGCTTCCAGCCCAAACGCAAATCCATTAGGCACTCACGAGTACCACCGTTACCACTCCCGGCATCCACTACTAATTTGAGTGTTCAGACCTTTGATTGTATTTCTAACCCAAAAGGAAGAAAAAAAATCCTTCAGTGGCTCATTAACTACAGATTTCTCCTTGTAGTCTTTGAAAGTAGGGCAGGATGATGCGTGTTGGACAGAGCAGAATTATAAACTGTGGTCCGAGACTCTGAGAATTATCAATCCCACTCCCTGATATTGTAGATGGGCTGCCTACAGACCAGGAAAGGAAGGCCCCACATGGGTAGCTTTTCCAGACCCGGGCAGTTTTGACCACATCCTGCCAGCCATCAGCTGTAACACACAGAAATGCAGGCAACCGGATTTAACTGGCATATACCCATCTTTGTTTACATCGGGGAGATTTTCTGCCCACCTAAACCTAGATGTGGCTGGACTGTGCCCAGGACACAGTAGATTCTCAATACGTATTTATTCAGTGCTTCCTGAAATCAATGCAAATGAGAACCCACTTGATCTCCTTGAAGTCCCAACCATAAATGATTCTCGGACACAAGGGGAACCCTGACAAATTCCCTGCTGAGGACGATACAGTTTGTCAATTTATTATAGAATCATCGTGACCATTTCTGAACCAAATATTGGAATACTAAGTCTAACGATGGACTTTTTCTAAGTTATGAACTAAGTTATATAAATATTCATCATTTCATTATACGGTTAGTGAATCGCTTTAGTGGATACATTTAAACTGCTTGTATTCAGAACTGTCTCAGAAAATCCAAAATAACTGTAAGGCAAGATCTCAGGGTCCCATCGCAAATCAGAGCTAAACAACTTGAACGCTGTGATGCTCGTTTTGAGAAGTTCTCACCTGCAAAGGGACGTGATCTGATAAATTGCCCAGTCCCCAAAATTATGTAACTCCCCATGAAGGAACCACTTTAGAGAGAGAGATCAGTGATGTAATATTACGATGATAAGCCTACTAAAATCTGCCATCGCCTTTCTCCTACACGTAGGGTAAATAAGTTTATTCACAACATAGTAACATTGCTTCATCTCTTCTTCTTAATAGTTTGTAGTCTATGGATCCATTTTTGAGTGTTTATCTTGCCATCTGCCTGGCTGCACAAAGACGGGGAGGTTTTTCTGACGGATGTGTCTGCCCCCTTCTTACCTACTAAAATCAAGTGTCACGTTCAGCTACTAATACTGAGATGGAACAGATAATGGTCAGATAACCCTTAACAATCTTAGATAGATTCCCAAGTCAAGACCTTATAAAGGTCATATAAAAATGTTCAAAATGTCTAAAGACATAATGAAATCACAGCATTCTCCTTGCTTTTGAAGTACTCAAATCAGCCACTTATTACTATGTCAAACAAGCTGCCCAGTAAGGGTATATATCAAAATTTTAAAAAAAACAGTTATCATTGTGTGAAAGTTTGAGAAAAAAAAAATGACCAATTGGGAAGAGAGGGAAAAGACCATTTCGAGTCTATTTTCCAAAAAAAAATCAAGGAGGAAGCGTCAGAAGAATTTGGTTTCATCCAGCTTCGCTACTAACTTGTTATTCACTAGCTACATAAGTCAGACAACCTCACACGGTTTCTCATGAAGTAGGATGATAATCCCAAAAGCAAAATGAAATTATTTGAACTTCCCAGCGCCAATAGTCTCTGGCTACATTTCGAATGTAATGTGAACGTGAAAACACTTTTTTTTTCTCTTTCCAAATCTCTGAGCCTCCTGGCGCACGAAGTGAAAGCACACGACATCCGCTCCTGAGCTGCAGAGAAAACCGTCCTCACCACACTGAGCCGCGATCTGAAAACACTTTTTACAACAGATTTTGGTAAAGGCAGAACAGTGATTGGCAAGATAGGCTCTCCATAACATCGAAGGAAGGTCGAGGGTAGCTCCAGCGGGGACCTCCCCCCATGAGGGCGCACAGCTGTTGTAGCATCTTCTTTTCCGCGCTCAGAGAAGACGCGGAGTATCTTTTTTATCTGGGCTAAACTGACATGACATACGTGAGCATTAACATATGTTTTCAATCTTTATTAGCAACGTTATTAGCCTCAAACACCGCTGGGACTTCCTGCAGGACCGACATTTCTGTGTTGAGCTACATACTTGCTCTGTTTTGAAGTTTCTCTCCCTCCTTTCTGCCCCCACTTCCCCTTTTTTTAATTTAACTAGAGAAAATGACATGTTAATTTCAGCTCCACCTCTGCTGGGTCATCCTGGGGTCAGCAGATCAGAGACATCAGCAGAAGAAGGAAGACAGCGCCTCCGACTGCGACTGCGGGGCAGGGTGACCCAGCCATCAATCACGCTGACGCACCTTTGAACGATGACAGTCATCTGTCAGGAAGCGGGAGGTGGTGCCTCATTAACACAGGGCTCACCTGCCGGGAGCTACACCTCACTCATAACAATATCCATCACTCACCTCCAAGGTGTTGCTTTTTTCTGCTTTGATGAAATAACAGGCCCTCTATTTCCTCCCTTGTTTCCCCTCCGAGTTCACAGGGCCAAGTCACTGGGGAAGGAAGGAAGAAGTGGCGAGTTGGGGTCAGGGCAGGACCAAACAGCCCTGGGAGGGGAAGGGTGCCGTCAGAAGCCAAAAGAAGGCATCTCGCTTCACTGACCAGGAGAGGTCAGTGGATGGGGCCACGGAGAGATGACCTACCCACACCCCAGCCAGGGCTGCGAGAGTCGGATCAAGATTCCCAGGCATCCCCCGCACCGCTGCCCTCAGTGAAGGCGTCTCCTGGACAGAAATATTCCAAGACCTCAAATTCATTTTTCACTTTGTTTCTTGTAAATACAGATAACTTGCAAATAACCACAAAACTTTCATTTTCTGAGCGTCGGAATCTACCACCACAAATCTCTACTAAATACCTGCACTTCTTCTTTCTGTGTGAGCCTCTAGCGTACAACGTTTAATTAATTTAGCCTAAGGAAACCTTGAAACGCTGCCCACAAAGAGAATTCTTCTAGAGAAAATTTTGTTGTGAAACTATATTTAATTATGTTCCCCAAAGGAGGCTGTCACACGTTCCTTGTGACGCAGCCTTCATGGCCTGTACAATCCCAGGTTCTGGGTGGTGTGTGTGTTTCTTTGATGGGCCATAAATAGACTCTGTTACAAAGTTTTAAGGGGAAGCCCAGTTTAAACTTGGGCTACCATCCAGATTGGCTCATAAGTTACAAAAATGTGTTACTCTCCCACTGTAGGGAAGTTACACACACACACACACACACATACAGATTTGGCCTTTCTCAATTCTTGAAAAAAGAAAATAATAACATACCTTTTTTTTCCAGGTTGGAAAAGGCCACCAGAGCTCAAAGGGAGCTTATGGACGATAAGACCGAGCCCAGGAGTGATGGAGTGACCTCTCTGAGGCCGTGCAAACGAGAGGCAACACAGCCAGAGTTCGAGGGGCTGCCTGGCTCGCAGAGGAACTGGAGGTCCACGTGGAAACCTCACTGTAGGGGCAGGAGTCGTAAGAGTCGACGGCCAGCGTGACACACACCCTGGGTGTTTGAGGGACTTCGGGGTGGTGGTCACTTACACGCAAGAGGCGGACGGGCCTTGGGGACCAGGAAGAGAGAGGAGCCAGCACTGAAGCACCCAATGCCAGGGCAGGCCAAAGGCAGGTTTCTCCCCCGGGGCAGCTGGAGGCCTTTAACTTTAAAGTAGCGAGAGAAGCAGCTGACGGCCAGTGGATGCAGGGACCACGGAGCACAGTCCTTTGGGGTGTCCCCAGCTGGCAGCCAAGCTCCACCTTCTTCTAGCGTCCTAGCCTCTGATGGAGGTCACGTGATTGCGCAGTGCTGCGGGGACAATGCCACCTGCCAGCCTCTGAAGGGCCTGGCCGGGTGTAGCACTTCCGTGTGAGGCCACATCTCCTTAGTGACAGCAGAGTGGGCTTCTGTATGAAAAAGAGTGCAGATGTGCGGTCCCTGTTCGGCAATTACAAAATCCCAAAAGACTGGAAAACCGAAAATATTTTCGAAGCTCCTTTCACGACAGAATCTGATCTAAGCTTAACTGACGTGAGACTCTTTACAGTTTCTGTTTAAACCACAGAGAGCGAACACACCTCGTTTGGCGGCATCTAGATCTGTGTGTCTGATCCTGGAGCCACCTCCAACTCCTCCCGGGTGCTCTTTCGTACACGCCGTGCACCGTTCCGCCCTCTACAGCCTTAGGATTCTGAATTCCAAACTCATCTGGCTCCGTGATGAGATCAGGTGTTACAGAATTTACTGTCCTCTCCGCCTCAGACGTGAGAAGCGTTCTGCAAATTTCCGTCTAGGCATCAGCTGACATCCCTGAGGTTGACAAAACCACCACCAAAAAAAAAAATACATAGTTCATTTTGTTCTTTCTGTGAACCCCCATGTTGAAATTGCCCATCGATTATTGTTTTCCCTTCTTTTCTAGGTAACAAGTGAAGGTCATGGTTAATAATAGTTCTGCCAAGAATGCTGTGTTAATATCAGCTCAGATGGAAAACAGCTCCCTGTGCCCAGGACATAGCTCCCGCAGTGCAGCCACGGGTGACTTAACTTCCCTGGGAGCTACGGGTCAGTTTGCGGGACACGATGGGGACAGCACCCCCAGAGAAAAGGTCAGAAATCGGATGGACCTCCGAGTCCCCAAATCTTCATGCTTCCTTCTCTGATTTGCAAAAGTCGTTATTATAGTTGCTCTAAGGGGGGAAAGTAAAATATAGGCCTACCCGATTCTAATTCCCAAGAACTTAATCTATATCACACAGGATTAAAATATTGATTTTCCAGGAGGCCACCGGAAGATAAGAGGTGGATTTTGATGCAAGCGCCTTACGTGTAACAGAAACCAAAGTTCAGTCTCGTGATGACCGTCTTATTCACCATGACAGTACTCTTCCCTGACACTTGCCCTGTCTCCTTTTGTCTCACAGAAATTATTTTTAAAGCTTGATATTTTTCAATCTATCACCTGGCTGGCTGAGCAAGATGCTTCCCGATCACAGGGCAATGATCTTTTCAAAAATACAATCCAGGTTCCTTATGCAGCATTTTAGGTTTCCTTTATTTATGAAAGACTTTGAAGACACACACACGACACACACATTAATTTTTTTAACAAATCTCTTCCTCTCTCTCTCCCTCCATCTCTCCCTCTCTCCCTTCCTCTCCCCCCTTCTCTCTCTTTCTCCCTTACCCTCCCTAATTGTCCAGCCTTTACAAACCCATGCCTGTGAAAGAAACACCCGTCTATTGCCCTGTCAAATGTGCCTGCCTGGGATAGCGATTGGGTTTATAGAAGAGACAAACATTTCAGGCATGCCATTCTGGGGTAATGAAGCATGGCAACAAAATATACCTGTGCAACATTTGATAAAGATGAGCTGACACGCCAGTCCAAATAGGTTCTTTTGTGTGTCTGCACGTGTCTACCATCATGGCTTTCATCTGAACACAGCAAGAAGGGGCAGCAGCAGCTGGCAGGGCCCAAAAGGAGAGCTGCTCACACAATTACACGACGTTTACCTCTGGCCTTGATTTCACTCCCACTACCCTTAATTTATGATATGTTTTCTCCCTTTCTATGCAAAGGAAAAAGTGACTCGATTTTTCTTTCTTTCTCCTGCCATCTAATTCCCGTTACAGGGGCAGCGGAGAAGCCAATGAGCTGATCCCCGGGTGTTTAGCATGGGGTCTTAAGTTAAAATGCTCCTTAGTGGGGTTTTTATGGCTTTTATTGTTGTTTGATTAATGCACAGCAAAATTAAATCCTACAGTTACACATGGGCACATCAACCAGGGAGCAGGCCAACTGCACTTCCTACTTTGGTTTACAGAAAACATCTTTTGTTGCTTAATCTTCAGACAGAGGAGGTAGGGGGTGGAGGGGAGAGAGAGAGAGGGAGAGGCCGTAGACCAGCTAAAAGGTGAGCCTGGAAGATGTAGGAAATCTAGTGACCCAAATATGGGCTACACAATCATTCTGATCGCTCATCTGCATTGAGTTTTTCGAGTTTCCATTTATTTCCTGGCTTGGGGACAGCCACGGTGGCTGGCCCAGGTGTCTCTGAACAGGTGCCTGCGGCTAGGATGACGCCCAGACAGCGGGAGGGATGCTGTCCTGCGCCCCGCGGCTCTCTCTAAGCCCGACTTCACAAAGGCCTATACAGTATATTGCCTTTATGCTATTTATAGAGAAGCACATCCTATTTATAAAAGCAACGCAGTGAAACTGAAAGGGATATAATAGCCACTCTGTATTATAAAGCTCTTCTGTTGAGAGAGCTGGACAAAGTGCCTTGGGTGATTTGATTTCTTTCTTCCTCTCCTGATGACAGTTTGGCGCTCCACACGATGACAGCAATGAACACTTTGTGGTGTGATGACCTCCCCAGGAGCCAGACGCTCACAGGTTTTACTTTTGTTCACTCATTTAATTACCAACCCTTCATTATACCTGCACTCAGACATCGAAACTTCAGTTAACCTGTACATTCAAATGGGACGGATCTTCAGTTTGCCTACATCAGAGGAAGACTCCTCTGAATTGTAATTTCTGTGCAAAGTCATCTGGGATAAGGATAAGTCTTTATTCCCCTCAGAGCTTGTGCAATAATACAACGGAAACTTTGACCAGCGAGAATAAGGGGCAAGCATGTGGGGTTTAGTATGAAAGGACCCGGGTTCAAGCGTCCGCCCAGCCTCTTGTTAACTGGGAGAAGTCTTAACTCCTGTTTCCTCTGCATTAAAATTAGAATAGGAAGATGCTGGGCCTACCATAGGAGGGGCTGGAGAAAATCTAGTAGACAATGTATATAAAACACTCTGTAAACTGCAGAATGCTACACACAGGTTCTCTCTTTTATAAAATTTTTAAGTAGTTTATCTAGATAAAAGCAAATTCCAGAAATAATAACAGAATAAAGTTGTGTTAAATCTCAAAAACTTAGTGAGAAGGGGAAAAAAGCCAATAAACCTTAAAATTGTAATGCTTCTGGCCTTAAAGAGTCTAACTTTTATAAAATCCCCAGTTATTTAAGGCTTCTGTCTTGTCAAAGCCATTTCATTTACGTCATTCTTTCAATTTGCAAAGGAATGGTGAAAATATCCCTTGAGGTTTACAGCAGTGAGCACTGCATAATGGAAGTCACTTGGTGAGTTGACTATTGTCTTGTTGGTAATAGGAAACACACTCCTGACAGAGATGTATTTGGGGAGAAACTGCATAAACTTATCATAAAATCAGCCCATTTCTTTTTTTTTAATTGAAATATGGTAGATTTACAATGTTGCATTAATGTCTGCTGTAAAGCAAAGTGATTCAGTTATACATGTACATACACTCCTTTTTATATTCTTTTCCATTATGGTTTATCACAGGATATTGAATATAATTCCGTGTGCTATACGTTAGGACCTTGTTGTTTATCCATTCTGTAAACACCAGTTTGCATCTGCTGACCCCAAATTCCCACTCCCTCCCTCCACCCTCCTCGCCCTTGGCAACCACAAGTCTGTTCTCTATGTCTATGAGTCTGTTTCTGTTTCGTAGGTAAGTTCATTGGTGTCATACTTTAGATTCCACATGTAAGTGATATCATATGGCATTTGTCTCTCTCTGTCTGACTTCCTTCACTTTAGTACGATAATCTCGAAGTCCATCCATGTTGCTACAAATGGCATTATTTCATTCTTTTTTATGGCTGAATAGTCTTCCATTGCATTTATATAACACATCTTCTTTATCCATTCAACTGCCGATGGACATTTAGGTTGTTTCTGTGTCTTGGCTGTTGTGAATAGTGCTGCTATGAACATAAGGGCGCACGTATCTTTTCGAATTAGAGTTTTGTCTGGAAAATGAGCACTTAAACACACAAAAATAGTGGAGCTAATAAAATTCCTAAGGTTAATTAAAAGGTCCCATTATTTCCTTGTGTGTCTGGTTTCAAGTCAGATTTATTGAGGTATCATTTCACCATTATCAAGTGTGATAGACACATGCAGTCATGGACCTCCCACCAGAGTCAAAGTATACAGCATGTCCATCACCCTTAATCCCCTCTGTAGCCAGTCTTCCCCCGCCCTGACGACTTCAACATCCACCACCCCAGTCCCTAGCAACCACTGCCTCATTTCATGTCTCCATGGTCCTGCCTTTTCCAAAGTTTCATATAAACGGAATCAGAGTATGTACACTTTGAGGCTGGCCTCTTTCACTCCGAATAATCCGCTGGGGAGCCTTCCATGTGTCGTGTGAATCAGTAGCTCGATTTCTTTTACCTTTGAGTCGTATCGCTCAGGTATCCCACGGTCTGTTTATTTACCAGTTGGCGGGTGTTTGGATTGTTTCTAGATTTTGTCAGTTATGAATAAAGCAGCACAGCTTCGTCTTCGCCCTTCACATCTGCAGCTCCAGAGTATTTTGTCCCCTCAAACTCAACACAGGCAGGCTTCTCTATGAATGTATATTTTCATTTCTCCTAGATAAAAACCTGGGAGTCAGATGGTGGGTAATATATAGTGGATATCTCCTTTCAGAAGAATCTGTTACATTGTTTTCCAAAGTAGCTGTACCGCTTTGTACCCCACGAGCAGTGTATGAGACTCGGAGTTGCTCTGCATCCTGGACAGCACCTGCTGTGCTTTCGTAGCCGTCGTAGTGGGTGTGTACTAGTATCTCATCCCGGTTTTGATTTGTATTTCTCTAGTGACTGATGACGTTGAACATCTTTTCATGTGCTAATTTGCCATCTGTACATCTTATGCGATGAAGGCTCTTTCAAATCTCCTGCCCGTGTTTTTTATTGAGATATTTCTCATATTATTGAGCCTTGAGAAGCTTGTCATATTATTAAGCCTTCAGAAGCTTTTATCTAGTCTAGATCCCAACACTTTACCAGATACGTGGATTAAGGAAGGATATTCTCTTCTAGTGTGTGCCTTGTCTTCTTTTTTCTAACAGTGACTTCTGAAGATGTTTTTAACTTTGATAGAGTCCAGTTTATCAATTTGTATGTTATGACTCATTCTTGTTGAGAGGTTTGTGGGTTTTTTTGCGGTTCGCGGGCCTCTCACCGTTGTGGCCTCTCCCGTTGCGGAGCAACAGGCTCCGGACGCGCAGGCTCAGCGGCCATGGCTCACGGGCCCAGCCGCTCCGCGGCACGTGGGATCTTCCCGGAGCGGGGCACGAACCCGCGTCCCCTGCATCGGCAGGCGGACTCTCGACCACTGCGCCATCAGGGAAGCCCCTTGTTGAGAGGTTTTTAGGATGCAAATTACTTAGAAAGACTCATTCACCAATTAGGCGATCCTCCCCAAACAAACAAATAAAACTGATCAGGAGAAGACCTCAATACAACGTTTTCCATTCTTTTTAATGAACTTGTGAAATTCAAAGACCCACGTGAGGAATGTGGCCTGATGGGGCTCCAGGAGGGTAATTGGTGGTTTAGGGCCTAAGATTCATAGGCTGGTGAGACTAATCCTTACCTAATCATTAAGTGTTTGGAATTAGGTGAATTTAACAGTAAAACGACTGTAGGCAACTTGGTCTTTCTGCTTTTTCAGTTCCTAAGGTACCTTAATGCATCGGTCCCCAACCTTTTTTGGCACCAGGGACAGACAGGTTTCATGGAAGACAATCTCTACACGGACCCGGGGTGGGGGAGGTATGTGGTTTCGGGACGATTCAAGCGCGTTACATTTACTGTGCACTTTATTTCTATTATTATTACATTGTAATATATAATGAAATAATCATACAGCTCACCATAACGCTGACAGGAAGTGGAGCTCAGGTGGTAATGCGAGCGATGGGGAGCGGCTGTAAATACAGATGAAGCTTCACTGGCTCGTCCACCACTCCCCTCCTGCTGTGTGGCCCGGTTCCTAACAGGCCATGGACTGCTATCGGTCTGTGTCCCAGGGGTTGGGGACCCCTGCCTTAATGGACTCTGAAAAAAAAAAGAAATTGATTATAAAGAATTTTTTTTAACTCTGTGAATGACTAATAGACATATTTCATGAACAATTAGCTTATGTGCATATACAACTCCTTAATATATAGAACAGGTATCTCTTTTTATTTGTTTAACTGCTCTTATTTTTTTCACTGTGGAGGGGGCAGGTTGTAAGATTCTTCTTAATCAACATGTCGAAATCATCTTTGAAACACAGACGGGCAGATCCCTGTCTCAGTGTGAGATGTTGTCCTTGCCATCTTCTATTTCTTGGGCTTCCCCTGCCCTCATTGGCTTGATCACCACCTGTATTGCTGGAATTTTCTAGAACTGTGTTGGTTTGAAAGTTCTTGGCCTTTGGGCTTCAGATCTCTGTTTCCATTCCTGCCATTGTTCCCAAGCTGTTGCTTGTAGCATTTCCCTTCCATATCTTTATGCTTTTCAGGACACCTGTAAGTAGATGCTTTCCTCTGACCACTCAGAAAATAAATGGAGTTTTTCTTTTAATCCATTAGTGATTCTGCCTTTTCAGCACCCACGCAAATCCTAGCTCAGCTCTGGTTTCTCAAGCCATAGCACCCGCTGGGCTCCGGGCCTCTGGTATTTTCTCCAGTTTCTCCCAGCCAGCCTTCTCACCAAGGCCTGGGTGATGTTTATCTGCTGTGTGTTCTCCAGGCCTGGGCATAACCACATCTCTGGCCTCTCCTCTGCCTCGTGACTCAGGAACTCATCTGCTCTCTGCATCTCCAGGAGATGCCACAGAGGGCAAACCCAAGAAACCCCTGATGTCTCTGGCCTACGATCTAAACCCCTATTGTCCTTCCATCCCAACACTGAAGGCTGTTCAGTGGGGGACCCCTGACCCCATTCCTTGGACAGATGTGCGCTTCTCGAGAAAAGCCCGCCGGACTCCCTGATCCACTGTGAGTGGCATGAAACCAGCTCCTCAGGAATCAAGGCTCTGGTACAGGAAAGAGGATGGAGGCTGCCGTGAGGCCAGGTGGGCTCACGTGAAGGACCAGGCTGGACCAGCCTGTGTGGCTGTGGAGGATTCATCAGATGGACTCGGTCATCTCATGCTCAGCAAGACTCAGCCCCAGCTCCTCTAGTGGAAGGGGATCGGGGAGAACTGGAAATGTTCAGAATGATTGACCAAAATGGTTTTGCAATTTCTAGACCAAGGGCCATTAATCTGAAAACAGTTCTGAGTCTGTTTGATTTCAATAGAAAGAAAAGACACCTTTAGAAATGGACAGTGACAGCCAAGTTTCAGAGATAACAGACTGGCAATGACAAGGCTGTACTTCTTAAAACAAACAGCAGAAAACCTTTCCTAGCTGGTTTGGGCAGCATCGCTCAGTTGCTTTTTCAGGCCATCATGAGAGGGGCTCGTGTGCCCCTCCCCAGTGGCTCCCCTGCCTTCTGAACTCACCCTCCTGGGGAAGCGAGGCCAGGCTGATGCAACAGGGCAGAGGGGCATGGGGCCTGGAGGGCAGGAAGACAGGAGATCAACACAACAGGACCAGACAGGTGTCCCCCTCCCCCGTGCCAGTCTCCATTCACACCCTCCACGTGCAACAGAAAGAAAACATCGCATGAAAAAGGGCGATGCAACACAAAGCGAGGAAGGATGGTGAAATAAAATGATACATTGACCCTAAGGAGAATGTGTGTGTGTGTGTGCACACACACCTGTGTTTTAGCACCAACGTTTGGACTACCGCTAGAAGGACAATGGGACAAGGTCATGGGAAAACACTCCTTTGAATCACTCTTAAGCAGGCCAAGGAATTAGGACTGATTTATGAACGTATTTCCACAATTTACTTGAAAATTTGTAACGTCTGTGCAGCCTGGCAAGGAAAGAAAGGGGCGGCTACTGTGAAGGAATGCCTCTGTTCTACTTTATTGTAAAATTATCCCATTCTACCTGCTCTAATCCCCTGAAAACAAATTAAATCCTCACTAAGCTGACTTTAAATCAATAGTTTCATTTAAGAATAGTGTGACTTAATAAAAATAAAAAACTAACTGGCCCAGCCAATTTAAGAGGGAAATAAATCATTGCCCATGGAAAAATAGCAGATTTGACTTGTATATGGCCCAGGCTGTGTTTAGTGGGGAGAGCCTGTGTCTGATTTAACTCTGGCCACAGATGAAACTCATCGACCCCATTCAGAAACCTGCTTCACTATGGGCACCCCGAGAGCCAGGATGCCTGCCACCCCCAAAAGGAGAAGCAGTATTGCAGTCTGTATTCTGAAAAAGATAATCACTAAAAAAATACAAGATGACACTCCATGGAGTCCCTCTTCAGCAACCCTGTGTTAACAGTCCGGGGACTCCATGTGTGGACTAAGAAATACATTCTCGATTCCCGCAGAGACAGAAAGGTTCCTGGTGAAGATGTGTCGGTTAAGTTGATACTTTCCTCAACCATCCAGGACAAATGTAATAGGGGTGGACAATTAACATAGGTAATTGTAACAGGTGAGCAATCTATTTGCAAATCTTCTTGTAAAAAATCTAAGGGTTAAGTAGACTTTTTTGGGTGCAGTATACAAGAGGTATGTTGCCATATTATGAAAAAAGAAAGTCAGCCAGAAATAAAGACTAAAAATTTACTCAAGAGGTCTTTGCAAGTGGTTACAGAGAAAACTCTACAATACGGTAATTCTGAACTAGTACTTTATCCATGTAATGGAGTACTCGTTCACTAATCATATAAATGAGAAAGATGCCGGGGACTCAATGCTTGCCTACTTAATTTATTATTATGTATTGGGGACACATAAACATTAAAGTGAGTGCTTTCAGACCATGACACATCAATATTATCAGTGCCACAATTACCACATGAACATTTTTAAATTTTCGTAATTATAAAATGTCAATGCTAGTTACTTACTGATGTTCGTTGCCGATAGGGTGCTTTTATTTATCATGTTGACACTGACAAATAAGAAAGCATATTCTTTCCAATGTAAGATTTAAACCCAAAACGCCCGGCAAGACTTCTTGTTCCTCCCCAGAGTCCCACTCTTGGGGACTAAATCTAATTTGTTGACTAGAGAAATGCTTTGGCCAAATAACTAAAGAAATCGGTTTCTTAAGGCAGCATACTTCGCAGGGAAACAGTACTTGGGCTCATATCAGGCTTACATTATGCTCCCATGTCTATAATTCTAGGTCATCTATCTAGTTATTTGACATTCCGGCCTCAGTTTTATCATCCATAAAATGGGAGTGATAATACCTGCACAGTTTATAGAGTTATTAAGAGGCCCTGACTAGGCAATGATATGTAAAGGTAAGGAATGACTGGGCCTCCTCTCTCTCCAAAGAAGAGCGTAGAGATTCATTCCAACACAGAAAATATTGGCTTTCCTGTGGCATTTAAGTACATCTATCCAATGTGTGGAAGAATCCCACAATCACTCTGTGGTTGCGGCTTCTAGGATGGAAATACAGCAACTAACTGAAGAGCTTGTGATCCCAGGGTTAACTACGGGGTCCTCATAGCTGTGTCCGTTTTAAGCCAAGTCCACGGTTCAGAGTGGAGAGCGCTGGCCTCAGGAGAGCTGGAAGGGATTTCTCCAAACTTGTTCAAATTTGAACAGCGGGCAAGATGAATTAGTGTCTGTTTCATGGCTCAGGGCTTGGCCCCCTGCAAGCACATACAAACAAACAATGTTTCATGGCTCGGGGCTTGGCCCCCTGCAAGCACATACAAACAAACAATGTATTTGTTTCTATTTGTCATAAATTAGGAGTGTTTTCCTTTCCGGGAAGGTCAAGAAGGTCAATCCTTTGTTTTCAATACCCACTCAAGTGAAAACTTCACTATTATGAAGCAATTCTACAGCAGGCTCTCCTTGAAAAGTGCTTTAAAATCATTTTGTGAATGACTCCTCTCCGTTACCCTGGGAGACAGGTGGGCGTTTTACAAATGGACAAACGTAGAATAAGCAGAAAGACCTGGCAGACGGCTGGCAGACGGCAGGCAAACGACAGCGTGGCCCAAAGAGGGGTTCATTATGCCTTTTTGCGATTCCCGAACATCCAGCCTCTGGTCCGAAGTCTCGGCAGTGTACACCCAGCACCCGTCAGCCCAGAGCAGCATCACCACTACAAGAGCCATCTGGGAGTATGTTACCTGGTCTTCAGGTAAAATTCTATTACACTGATGGGCTGAACAATGGTTCCAGAGCAGCCCAATCTCATGGTCCCCATTTGCCCTTTAAGAAGCCCTCGCCTGGAGCCTATGATTGTGGCCGAGTGACTCAGAAAGTGCCTTCTGAGACAGAGAGTCGCCCATCTTTTCCTGCCAGTCAAGCTGAGACGACATCTGCGGCTGTACCAGGTCTGGAGGACCCACATCCTCACATCCTAAGTGGAGCTCCATGAGTTCTGGGCCCTCAGACAGAACATCTGAACCCCAGCTTGGCAATTTCGAAGGCAGAGGCCATTAGAGAAGGGCCCGGGCTCTCCCCGCCCTGCCTGGGAATCCAGGGACGCGGGTCAGGCTCTGGAAGCTGAAGCTTGCCTCAGGTTTCTCAAACTTCCTGGTGACAAGGATTCCAGGGCCTCTGGTAAACACCAAGACCCTCAGGTGCCTGCCCTGGAGATTCCGTTGTTGCCCTGGGATGGGGCGCAGGGCTCTGCAGTGGGCATGGGCACCCAGGCCATTCTATTCACCAGAAAGGTTTGGGAAATAATAACCAATAAACCTGATTGGAAGCCAATGTTACAACCTGGGCAGGAAGTGAGCAAGTCATCAGACCTGTTGCAGCGAGATTTGCATACGTGCTGAGCCCCTTCCTTGCCCCAGGGACTGGGCCACAAACACTCCCAAAATACCTGTACCACCACCACCCAGCGTCCCAGGGAGCTCCACGCGGCTGTCAAAGACTCTTAGGGCAAAATGTTTCAAGATAGAACAATTGCAACTAAAGGAAAAGGTTTGCCTACGAGGAAACGGAGACCTAGTGTTAGTGCGTACTTGGTATAGCTTAGGCTCAGCCAGCAGCCCGAGTGTGGTACCCGCACCAGCAGGCGTGTGTCAGCGCCCCGCTCAGGGTAGAGGGTGGTAAAAGGCTGATGAGGAAGTAAGTGCATTTGTTTCTTGAACAAAGATGGCCTCACATCCTACCATCTGGTGACCCCTAGTTTCTGGAGCTTGTTAAACTTCTGAACGAAGCTTCCCACCCAAACTGTACACACATTTGTTTTGATAAGTGACAGGAATCACAAGAACACAAGCTTATCTTCATGGCTAATTCTGAAATAATGCTAATGTGTGCTCATTATGCATAGTGTGCCTACTTCCAAAAATATTTCCAGGGAGCTTACAACCGAAATATATATATACTCATGAAAATTTTTGAAAAAAAGTATTTAAGATGGAAGTCAGGTAAACACGTAAAAGTTAAGTTTAAAAAGTGTAAAGTGAGTAAATAATTATACAAGCAGCCAGGCGTTTGATATTTACCATAATTGAGTTCTGAACTTGGCTCTGAGCTTCCTGGCAGTCAAGGCAAAAAGTGAAACCTGCTATATTCTAAGGATATTAGAGTTGTCAAGAAAGACAAATATTTTTCCAATTGTAAAGTTCTACACTTAATTTACGAAGCAGACACTTAACATAAAAGACACTGAATAAGACTTCCCTGGTGGCACAGTGGTTAAGAATCCGCCTGCCAATGCAGGGGACACGGGTTCGAGCCCTGGTCCAGGAAGATCCCACATGCTGTGGAGCAGCTAAGCCCTGTGCACCACAACTACTGAGCCTGCGCCCTAGAGCCCGCGTACCACAACTACTGAAGCCCATGTGCCTAGAGCCCATGCTCCGCAACAAGAGAAGCCACTGCAATGAGAAGCCCGCGCACCGCAACGAAGAGTAGTCCCCGCTCGCTGCAACTAGAGAAAGCCTGCGCGCAGCAGTGAAGACCCAACACAGCCAAAAAAAAAATTTTTTTTAATAAATTAAATTAAAAAAAAAATAAGACTGAGTGGATATAGAAAACTGCAGGAGGTTGGCAGAAAGGGAATCCAAAAAGGAACGCAAACTCACCTTAGGATTTTGCCAAATCTGGCTTGGTTTTGATGGGTTTACACCTAAGGTTTTCAAAAAGAGCTGTGGTTCCTAGAGAATCAATTATTATAGTGATGCAAACCTAGGGTTTGGTTTCCTCTCTGTGAAAACGACAAAGTCCCTTAAAAATATATGTATATAATTAAACCTATTTACAACCCTGACCAAAAATTCAGCTCGCCTTCCACATTTGCAAATTAGTACAGACCCAGAGTTAGACAGATACACAACTAAGCCTAAAAGATTTCCGATAACCAAACATTTTAGTAAAAACATAAAGTAAAATCTGGACCATCCTATTGGTATTGCTTTGGGACTATATTCCAGGTCCAGGTTAAAACAAATTTGCATTTGGTACACTTTCTAAAATCATTTCTTTTAGGATCAAGCCAACCAGCACAATGCATCACTTTCCTGCTGACAAAAGTTTAAAGATCTTGACTTTTCAAGTTGCCACAAAACCTTCATACATCTTCCACCCACTCATACATCATGTGCCCAAATTTCATATTTTGCAATGGCAGTATACTATTATTTGAAATATTTTGCTATTTATTTTTTCTGGTAATTCATTGCTTTCCTTTGTGTTTACCCTATTCAAGCACCTATGCTGTTTTGTGTTTATTGCCTCAGGGGAAGAATTCCACAAAGGCAGAAAAAAAGAATCTGTGAATGTCTTCTGGCTCACTTGCGCCAAAAATGTAGTCCCTCAGAGGAACAAATAAGCAAGCCAAGACACACAGAAGATTTGGAAAAGAAGTGGGAGGTAGGCATCTCTCCCCAGTCGTCCACTGCAGCACACCCTTAGACTGGATAAAATTTCACTAGCTTGTAGGGAAAGAGAAGAAAGATGGACAAGAAAAGATGAGAGTACAGTTGCAGGTAGGTTCCTGGGAGGCTGTAAGGTCTGAAAGAAGTTTGTAAGATCCAGAGTTTCCAGACACCTAAGGCAGGTCGTCAGGACAAGACTCCAGAGGGAGCGTATGCAAAGTAGGTCCGGGTCAGCAGGTCCATGGTGCCCCACGGAGATTCCTGTCCTCTGGTATGTGGCAAAAGCAAGGAAGAAAGATTCCCGTGCCCTAAAGTGCCATGGAAGTCACAGCAGAGAGAGACCATCAGGCGAGCCCCAGATGGAACCACGGCCAGCACAGCTGCTCCCAAGCAGGCAGGTGGCTCCAGATAGAGGACACAGGCTTTCCTCAACATCTGGGCAATGCTGTGAAGAATGGTGGGGTGGATTCAAGGGGCCAAGTGACTCTTACTAAGTTTCTGCCGCTACCAGAGAAAGGGCAGTTGACTTGGAAACTTGATCAGTTACTAAAAACTAAAGACTTTTCTATTCCTTGACCAAGATTTTGGGAACCAAGAGTTGTACCTCCTACAAGTAACAGTCGACAGCATCGAACCTGTTGGAAGTAACTCATCGTGACCAGTGAGTTTCAGTTTCATTTCTGGGCAGAACAATCCACAAATTCAAGTGTCCCTTAGCTGACAAGGCCAATGCTCTCAGACCAGAACGTCATGTTCCTCATACTTGAACCGCCAGACCCACATCCACTTACTCTCTTTCTGTGTATTTTGTGGTCTGGTGCCTAGAGCAAGAAGTACAGACATGGAGGACGGGGGTCACACCTGCATCCAAACACCACCTCCCCTCGGAGCCCCGTTTTAATTCTCTTCATTGTTCATGTTCCCTTCACAATGGTTTTATTAATAGTTACCTCTAGGACTTGACACTAAACAATGTCATGGAGAGATCTCTGGGGAGAGAGAGCTTCCGGAAGATCTCCTTTCTAAGCCAAGAATTCTTGGAGTGGGAAAGGCCAGCTCTTTCTCTCTTCCAAACCCACTGTTCCATTCCAGCTGGGAAGCAGTGTCTTCTCCAGGATGTGCTTCTCGGGTTATGGATGGCCAGCCACCTCTGAGGTAAGGATTGCGAGTTCTAAGCAAATGTGATCTTTTAATCCACGTACTGAAAACCTCCTGCTTCCCCTTTGGAAATGGCACGTGAGGTGTCCCAAGAGCACTGGGGAGACGGAAGAAAGGATGAAAATTTCCAGGAGAATCACAAGTGAAAACCAGCTTGGAGCTGCTGGCCCCCACTGGTGCTTTCTTCAGAAAATTATTTGGGTAAGTCACAAAGCCAGACACGTGGATTGATTTTGTTGGTTGTCGTCTTTCTCTTTCCATGCTCATTATTATCCTTCAACTCATCCCTGCCTGATCATCTCCTCTTATAATCATTGTTCACATTGAATTGGTAGGAAGTGAAGATTTGTTTCCTTCTGGTCATAGCCCGTCAGTGCCGGTCTTCTTGCCTGTTCACGTGTCCTACCCTCTCCTTCTACTCCCAGCGCCATCCGACTAATCATCTCAAACCTGGATCCAGTAACAACTCATCTGCCTCCCTCCAGCCCCCTCTGCATCCAGTCCGCTCCGCTTTCAACTCCTAGGTCACTCGCCTCTAATCACTGCCTGATCTCAGCACTCGCGATCGCCTGCCGTAAGTAAATCAAGATTTTAGGGCTTCCCTGGTGGCGCAGTGGTTGAGAGTCCGCCTGCCGATGCAGGGGACGCGGGTTCGTGCCCCGGTCCGGGAAGATCCCACATGCCGCGGAGCGGCTGGGCCCGTGAGCCATGGCTGCTGAGGCTGCGCGTCCGGAGCCTGTGCTCCGCAACGGGAGAGGCCACAGCAGTGGCCCGCGTACCGCAAAAAAAAAAAAAAAAAAAAGATTTTAGGCCAAGAGGCCTCTTATGTCCCTTTATGGATGCTCTGCTCCAACTAGACTAGTCAACGTGCTAGTTGACTAGCACCTGGAGACTCTCATCTCTTCCCTCCACCAGGGTCACAGAGCAAACCCTGCGGAGGCTAACAAGAGTCTCCAGGTGGCTCCCCCAGGACACCTCACGGCTTGAGGCAAGTGGCAGATCCTCCATGGATGTTCTCTAAGACCCGTTTCCATTGCAAAGCTGTAAGTCCCCCTGCCATGCCTCTGCTCATGCAAATTTCCCATCTGAATGTTCCCCTGCCTCAGTTTCCTCATCTACAGAATGGGTATCATAACAGCACCACCTTGAAAATTGACCAGACTTAGACAAAACTATTCATATCAAGCATTTAGAACAGTGCCTGTGTCATAGTAGGATCTCAGCAAATGATAGCTTTATTCTTCTTCTCATTATTATTATCTCATTATTACTTCCTTCAAACACCAGCCCACCTCCACCACTTCCAGGAAGTCTCCCAGGACAACTGTCATCTATGGTAATCTCTGCTTCTCAGGAACCAACAGCATCAGTTGCGTCTTCCTTTCACTTGACAGGCAATCATGCACACTCTTCAAAGAGTATTCTGGTACCCAGAGGCTATCTAGCTTGTGAGGTAATCTCTCTAACCAGATCCTGGAGGGCACTCCAGGCTGGACTGCTCTGTAAGCACCGTAGTACCTTCCACGATGATCCATCCATTGCTGCACAGCTGGAGTTACAAATACTGGAAACTCTCAAGGGAATGTCAAGTGTCCTGCTGTGCCCAGAAATGGGCACCTCAGGTGAGCTGTAAGCTGAGAACCGAGAAACTGACTTCAGAGAAGGCAAAATGGTCACTGACACACCCACTTCCTGGGTGCTGTTCTGTGAGCAGAGGGTCCCCTTGGCTACTTGATCCACTTATGGGGGGAATAAAGCCTGGAGACTTGGGGGAACTTCAGGTTTGGGGGCCTTCTTTAAATTCTGCACGCTATTCATGGTTTCCCTTCTCTAACCAGTGAATTCTGTTTCATCTGTCAATAGCGACCCATCTCAACATATAATGTGCTTGAAAGAAAAAAGGAGGGAGAGAAAGAGACCAGGGTGCGAGGGCGGTGGTCATTCCTGGAGTTTAATGCGACTCAAACACTCAGTGCTCAGTGTGTCCTCAGGGAAACATCAGTCTTAAAAGAATTACAGGGACTTCCCTGGTGGCGCTGTGGTCAGGACTCCGCACTCCCGATGCAGGGGGCCCGGTTCCATCAGTGGTCAGGGAAGTAGATACCACATGCCGCAACTAAGAGTTCGCATGCCACAACTACGGAGCCCGCCTGCCACAACTAAGACCTGGTGCAACCAAATAAATTAATTAAATTAAATTAAATTAAATTGAAAGAATTACATCAGTCTCAGAAGACACCACTGCCAGGAAGAAGCACACCATAGCAGCCCGTCAGCAGGCTGGTTCTACTTACCTGAGAAGATCAAACGCACAGAAACACGTGAATCATCCACCCAAATCTTCTACTGAGTAGAGCCTTGTGGGAAGATTGACAAGTCTGAAGCCCAAAGTTCTTTGTCCATAAAAGTTGAATAAGAACAGGCAGCTTCTGCTTCTCTTGACCTCAACTCTGCTTTAGCAGAAACAGCTTAAAGAAAAACACCTGACACTAATATTTTCCATAAGCAGCCAGAAGTCCTTTGTAAAACCTGCTGCAAAAAAAGGAGCCGTTTACCTCCTGGGACATCCATGGCGTAAACACCTTTCAGACAATACATGTCAGAGCCCACAGGTAAGCACCAGATTATCCCAGGAGAAAGCCCCCTTTCTCAGGGTCTTCATTTTGGTCGATTTTCTGGCGGCTCTTTCCAGATGATCATGTCTTTACTCTATAGTGATCTTAGGAAGTTGGAAGCCTTAGTTCTTTAAAATGGAAAGAAATGATCATCCCAGCAACAATATACCGTCACAATAGGTGGTCCGTTGTAGTAATAACCCATTGAACTTGGGATAGAAAGAGGACTCTGCTTTTCCACTATGGTGATGGATTTTCTGAAGCCCTGTTGGGGAAAACAGTATAAAGTTTTGCTGTAGCCTTCTGGGGGAAAGCCTTTGGCCATAACAAAAGTAATTTATGCTGAAACAACCCATGTGAGATCTCCTTACCCAGCAGAGCTAACCAAGGACCTTTCAGAAGAGCCAACATAGATATTCTGAAGACAGAATGTTCTCAGTGGTCCTGGAAGACTAAGTCCTTGACAGTGAGATCAATGGCTTGCAAAGGAGCCCCTCAATCAGGATGCCTCAATCTCGGCACTCTTGACACATTGAGCTGGACGATTCCTTGTGTGAGGGCTGTCCTGTGCGTTGTAGGAGGTTTCCCAGCATCCCGGGCTTCGACCCACCAAATAGAGTAGCACCTCCTAGTGGTGACAACCAAAAGTGTCCACAGCGCTTGCCAAATGTCCTCCGAGGGGCAAAATGGGCCACCTGTTGGGAACCACTGCCTTAAGTTAACAGGAAGATCTCCTTCCTTTGTGACACCAGATTTCAGCCAATGCCTGTCACCTGACTAAGTGAAGCAGCACTTTTTGCCATTATCACACTTTGGCTTTGGGTAAAGGGGATGGAAAGACTATCCCCTTAGGTTCTTCCAAGAGACTTTCCAACAGAACTTCCTAATAAACCGGTGATCCCACGGCTTCCAGGCCTCCTCATGTTTCATGCATGGGACGCGGCCCAATGGCACTCGATCCCGCCTTGTGAATAACTCTTTCATCCTCCCCAGGGAACAAATCCTCTGGCTTTCGAAGGACACCCAGACAGGTTGCTTAATGATCACTGGGACATTGTGGCCCAGATTTTTTAAATGAAACACACATAAATATCCTGAATCTGGGGTTATTTCTCTCTAGTCCTGGTGGCCTCTCTCATCTTAAAATAATTTACAGGAATTCTGCAACGATAGTAGGGCCGGGGTTGTTTTTCCTCTCACCACTTTACAGAGATACTTATCAAAAGCCCAAGCAAGGAGCCGTAAATCGCTGGCTTCCCTGGTCAGCGCACAGCGTTCTGAGTCCCATGTGGTCCATCAAGGGTCACTTGGTGAGAGGCCAAGCTGCCAGACATCCTCCCTCATCGCTTTTTTAATTTCCTCTCTTCCTTCCTTTATTCTCAGAGATGCTACGTCTTTAAATAAAAGGCCATGCACGACTTTACAGGGAATTACATTTTAAATAAAATATTCCTGAATTTAAAGAGGAAGAAAAAGAAGGAAAGGGCGGAGGGGGGGGGGAAGAGGAGAAAAAGCAAAGCCTTGTCTTGATACCTTGCCTGGATTCTCGGCTCGGGCGTTGGCCGGGTTCCCGCTCCGTTAGTCTGCACAATCGGTGACTTCAGACACCTCGTCAGTGGCACCAACGGCAAACAGAAGGGGACGGGCTCACTGGCTCTTTTCTGGAGGCCTTGCTATTTCCAGGAAATGCGTTGCTTCTGCCTTTCGAGGGCTCTCCTCGTTTCATGGCTGGCATCTTCCAGGAGAACCACTCTCCGTCTGGAGCCGGCTCCACGTGCGGGGCACAGGTGGCCAAGGACACATCGCCGAGGCATCTCCCTTCCCCTCCAGAAGCTCTCTCTCCTCTAGCTACTTCACAATCTATTGTGCCCAAGGCCGAGGACGGCTCAGGCCCCTGAGGGTAACTCCTTCACCTTGAGCACCTGAAGCCCCGTCAGTAGGAATCAAAACATTCTGCCTGACAGATGACCTGGTTGAAATTTCATCTCCTTTTTCGGATTTATGAAAAATCAGGCATCTCATGGCTTCCTATGAAAGCAATCTGATATGGAGATGTCATTCCTTCTTCTGACACGTATCATAGCTGGACCAGGAACCCTTGGTCCTCTCACTTCTACCATCTGTGATGTTGCACCCTGGTGGGTGGATTAACCCGTAAATGGCTGCTGTGGAAATTCTGAGCGAGAACATTTTATTTTAAGACACCAAGTGATCCCACATGTGTGCTTGGGTTCTGTTTTCAACAGGGTGCAGTTTCCCTGAAGACAAGGACTTACATGAAGTTCTTTATCCTTTTTTACGGTGTTATTGGTGCACTATGTCTATATTTTTTTCCCTTAAATTGGGATGTGGGTGATAAGTTTCCACTCCTAGTCTGAATCAGGTTCACAATGTACAGTAGTCCCTATGGGGTGCTCCTTCAGTCTGTGGCTTCAACCATGTCTGGAGGAATGCCTCTCACACAGGCAGAGAACAATCTGTCCCCAGTCCATGGTCATGACAAGATATGACTGAGGTGAGGAAGGAATTTATGTCCAAAACTAATATGGACTCCTCCCCTGTTTGTTAAAACACTGTCAATAGTGTACAGAATTTTGGCAGACAGAATATATTGATGTAAGCTTTTTTTTTAATAAAGTAATTTTTTTTGCCTTTTTTCCCCTTTATTTATTCATTTTTTAATTGAAGTACAGTTTTTTGGTTTTGTTTTTGTTTCTTTTTGCCACACTGCACGGCTTGCAGGATCTTAGTTCTCTGACCAGGGATTGAACCCAGGCTCCCACAATGAAAGCGCCAAGTCCTAACAACTGGACCACAAGAGAATTCCCAGTACTGATGTAAGCCTGAATGAAAACCCAAGAAAGTAATTATAAAGTGACTGGAAAATTCAAGGAATGAAAAGATGGGCCACAAATCTGGGTGAAAGGAGAGAAATCGGAGGGCACCTTATTAAAATCCTACTTGTCTGATCTTATTGTTACCAGCAATAAACTCAGTACTACAGTCACCTCCTATTGCATTCAGCTAATCTTATCCCTGGGACAAAACAAGTATGAATTCTACATCTAAAAGTAGCTCATTTCTCGTAGGAAGGAAAACATGAGACAGAGGGGGGTATCTGTGCTTTACTGAAGGGTGATGTGAATGAGGTGATGACAAAAGGAAATGCTGAACATGAAAGCTGCTGGGATTGTCAACACAAAAATAGAGTCAAAAGCAATCAATCATCCTCAAAAACAACAGCAAAAGGTTTCTTGATTTAGAAAGTGATCATTTCATCAAAACTTGTCTCTCTTTTTTTATTTAAGGCTCTCCAGCCTCACACTAAGAAAGTATAGGGTAGATCCAGATTCTTCCGAACCAGATGAGATCACTGGGATACGAACTTTACACAGGATTTAGGAAAACGCAAACATTTTAACTCCAAAAAAAAAATTTAAACAATTAGTATCTGCTCTTATTACCTGTTATTAAATTCTTTTTGGAAAACAAAAAACAAAAGAAGCAGGAGGAATTAAGGAAATTGAAGGACAATGAGGAAGAAGTAAGGAAGGGAAGGAGGACAGAAGAAAACAAGGGAGGAAGGGAGGGAGGGAGGGAGGGAGAGAGGGAAGGAAGGAAGGAAGGAAGGAAGGAGGGAAGGAAGGAAGGAGGGAAGGAAGGAGGGAAGGAAGGAAGGAAGGAGGGAAGGAGGGAAGGAAGGAAGGAGGGAAGGAAGGAAAGAAGGGAGGAAGGGAGGGAGGGAGGAAGGAGGGAGGGAGGGAGGGAAGGAAGGAGGGAAGGAAGGAAGGGAGGGAGGGAGGGAGGGAGGGAAGGAAGGAGGGAAGGAAGGAAGGAGGGAGGGAAGGAAGGAAGGAAGGAAGGAAGGGAGGGAGGGAGGGAGGGAGGGACAAAATCGCCTTCTAAGCTGCTTACAAGGACAGGATTCTGTTGCTCTGGAAGCATAACACAAGGAACAGATAATGTAATAACATGCTTAACCCTTTTAAATATTACTCTAGACACTTATATTTCCAGAAAGATGGAGCAGACATAATTTTTACTGTTCCTCCTCCTAACGACACCTAAAATCCCTGCACATTATCCCTAGAACAAACGTAAGAAGACTCTAAAAGTTAGAGAGGAGAAAGCAGACCAGCGGGACCTGGGAACCCAAAGAAATACACAGTGGTATCATTTTTTAATTTTGTGTGTGTGTCTGTCTTGAATATACTAAACTGAGTAGTAGACTAGAGAAGCCAGGAACCCAGAAATACCCATAAGCACAGACGAAAAAAGGGACCAAAAGAAGCCTGTTCTCACTAGACAAAGGGGCAGTTTAGTAAAAGTGAACACTTTTAACAAAACTCATTCTACTCCAGCCAAACACTACAGAAAATAACTGCACTCACCCTCACCCCTGCCAGCAAATGGGGAGTGTAGATTCCCACCGTCACTAGGCTATCACGAGACATCCCAGCCTCCCCTGCAGTGGTGTCAAAGGCCCTGTGGTGAGGCCTAGACTTCCAGCTCACCCCAGCCACCCCTCCCCACCAGGGCGTATCAGAGGTGAACAGTATAAACAAGGTCACCATGCCATGATGTCAGTGAGGGCCGTGTAGGGAGAGTGACAAGGCACCCTGCCCCTTGGTACCAGCAGAGGCCAAGTAGGGTGTCTGAGCTCCCCACTCCATTCTGCAGTGATAAGGGCCCCCCACCTCCCTGTCTTCCTATATCAACAGAGACTGAGTGGGGGGCAGAGACTTCCACCCAAGCTGGTATAACAAATGGCATCCCTACCTCTGTTACTCTGCCAGAGCAGCATTAGATGAGGCTTGCCAAATAGAAGGCTTGAATATGATCCGGAGACTCATAACATCATACAAAACATGCCCAGGTCTCAATCAATAATCGTTCATCATAGAAAGAAACAGAAAAAATCTCAACTTCAATGAGAAAATACAATCAATAGACACCAACATTGAGATGATAAAGATGCTAGAAGTATCTAGCAAGGATTTTAAAGCAGTCGTCATAAACATACTTCAATGAGAAGTTACAAACATACTTGAAAAAGATAAGAATAGAAAGTCTCAGCAAAGCAATCGAACATATAAAAAAGAACCAAGTGAAAATTTTAGGACTAAAACAACATAGTAACTGAAATTAAAAACTGAATAGATAGGGTCAACCGAAGAATGGAGGGGACAGAGGAAAGAATCAGTGCACTTGAAGATAGAACATTAGAAATTATCCAGTCTAAACAATGGAGAGAAGTAGATTGAAAAAAAAAATCAACAACAACAAACAGAGCCTTTTGGCTGTGACAAAATATCTGACATTCATCGCAAAGCCTGAGAAGGAGAGAAGTTAAGATTGAAAAACTATTCAAAGGTTAATGACTGAAAATATCCCAAATTTAGACAAAGGCATAGACCTACAGAATCATGAAGCAGAGAAAACCCCAGACAAGATAAGCCCAAAGAAATCCTTGACTAGATACATCATAGTCAAATCCTGAAACTTAAAGAAAAAAAAAATATCTTGAAGCAGCAAGAGTGAAATAACATCTCACCTAAAGGAGAAAAACAATTAGAATGATAGCAGATTTCTGATAAGACACCCTGGAGGCCAGAAGAACTGCCATGACGTTTTTCAAGTTCTGAAAGAACAGAACTGTCAACCCATAATTCTATATCCAGGAATGAAGGAGAAACCAAATATTTTCGCATAAAGGAGATCAGCTTGGTGCTTTGTGACCACCTAGAGCGGTGGGATAGGGAGGGTGGGAGGGAGACGCAAGAGGGAGGAGATATGGGGATATATGTGTATGTATAGCTGATTCACTTTGTTGTAAAGCAGAAAATAACACACACATAATTGTAAAGCAATTATACTCCAATAAAGATGTGAAAAAAAAAAAGTAAAGTGATAGACCTGCAACCTAACACACCAAGGATTATATTAGATGCAAATAGTCTAAGTATCCCAACTGAGACTGAGATTTCCAAGATGGATTAAAATACGTGACTCAGCTACATGATATCAACAACAAACTCACATCAACTCTAATATAGGCAGGTTGAAAGTAAAAGAATGATAAAAGATATGCCCTGCAAAACTTGATCAAAAGAAAGCAGGAGCGTCTATTAACACCATACAAAGTAGCCTTCAGGGACATTATATAATGATAAAGTACTGACCAACCAAAAAAAGATAACAATCCTAAATGTGTATGTACCAAATAACAGAGCTGCAAAATATGTGAAGCAAAAACTAATAAAATTGAAAGCAGGCATAGACAAATTCAAAATTATAATGGGAGACTTCACTACTCCACTCTCAAAAGTTGATAGAAAAACTAGAGAGAAAATCAGCAAGAATATAGATGAACTTTGCAACAGCATCAACCAATAGGATCTAATTTACATTTCTAGAACACTCCACCCGACAACAACAAAATACACATTCTTACCAAGATGGAGCATATCCTGAGCCATAAAAGAAATCTTGCCAAATTTAAAAGAATTTAAATCTTAAGGCATATGTTTTCCAATCACACTCAAACTAGAAACTAGAATCAAATTAGAAATCAATAACAAGAGAGACTCCAAACATTTGGAAACTAATCAAAAAACTTCTGAATAATCTATAGGTCAAAAATAAAGTCTCAAGGGAAATTTTTAAATACATAGAACTAAATGAAGATGGAAATACATCAAAATTGGTGAGATGCAGCTAAAGCAGTACAATACAGTAAATATATAGCACTGAATGCTTACCTTAGAGAAGAGAAAAATTCTAAAATCCATAAACTAAGGGGTCATGTCAAGAATCCAGAAAACCAAAGAGCAAAATAACCCAGATCAAGCAGAAGGAAGGAAATAATAAAGACAAGGGCAAAAATTAATGAGATTAAAAGTAGAAAAACAATAGAGAAACTCAATCAAACAAAGAGGTAGTTCTTTGAAGATCAACAAAAAATGACAAACTATTCCTATTACATTACTAGTATTATTAATGGAACAGGGCCCTTCACTGTAGACCCTGCAGACATAAAACTAGTAAGGGAATACCACAAACGTCACTACAACATAAATTTGACAACTCATGAAACGACCAATTCCTCAAAAAGTACAAACATCATATTTAGTGATGAAATATTGAATGCATTCTCCCCTAAGACTGGGAGTAAAGCAAGGACGTCTGTTCTCCCCACTACTGTTCCACTCTGTGCTGGAGTTCCGGCCAGCTCAGGAAGTCAAGAAAAGAAAATAACAGGCATGCAGGCTGAAAAAGAAAAAATAAATTACCCCTATTTACAGATTTTCTACGTAGAAATCCCATGGTATCTACAAAAAGAGCTCCTATAACTAGTAAGTCTTGGTTTTCCCCTTAAACTTACCCTGTAGCACCTGAAATCTTCCCGTTCATTAAAAGCCTTCCACCCAATTACTCAAGAAACATGGGGCTGCATCCCCAAAATATTTCTCACATATGCCCTCTTCTCTCCATCTCCATTCCTTCCACCTCAACAAAAACTGCACAAGCCCTTAAACGCTAATAAACCCTGCCACCTACCTCAAGCCATTCTCTACCCAGCTGTGAAAGTTACCTTTTTTAAAACACAAACTCGTAAATGGGATTGAACCACTTCTTGTTCAAAGCCCTTCAATGATTCTTCTTTGTGCTTCCTTCCTCAAGTTCCTCAGCCTTCCTCTCACCCACTGTATTCTTTTCCTGTGGCTGCCATGACAAAAAAAAAAAAAAAAAATGACGAACAAGATGGCTTGAAACAGCAGAAACGCATCCTCTCACGGTCCTGGTTGTTAGAAGTTCAAAGTAAAAGGGTGGGCAGAGCCATGCTCCCTCCGAAGGCTCTAGGGGAGAATCTTCTTGCCTCTTCCAGCTTCTGGGGGCTCCCAGCAGGCTTGGCTTTCCTCGGCTTGCAGCTGCATCACTCCAGTCTCTGCCTCTGTCATCACATGGTCTTTTCCCTGTGTCTCCTGTCTGTGTTCAGGTTTCCTTCTTTTAAGGACACCATTCACTGGATTAGATCCCCCCGACTCCAGTGGGACCTCATCTTAGTTTCATGACATGTGCAAAGATCCTACTTCTAGATAAAGGTCACATTCATAGGTACCGGGGGTTGACTTGAGCATATCTTTTAGGGGGGGCACAATTCTACCCACTACATGTGTCTCCCCAACTTCTCCATACAGGCATCTCCTCATCACCCACTGGTTTTCCCTAAAAGCGCCCAGCTCTGTCCTACTGCCGGCCCTTTGGGCATCTTCTCTCCTGGCCCTGGAATGTTTTCCCCACCTTCCAGTCTCCATCTTTTCTTTTGGGTCTCAGCTCACACACCCTGAGTAAGTAAGCCCGCTCTGACACGTTCTGTCTCAGCCTCCTGTTAGTTTTTGTCATGGAACTTATTACATCTTGAATTAACATTTCACTTGGGGATTGATTGGTTTGCTATGTAATGAGAAAGGGAAATGCCTTTTAAGAAACTCCATACCCCAGTACAGGTGCTCAGAGCTGTGGCCCAAAGTAGGTGCTGATGGACAGATGTTCACACTGGAACCCTCACCTCAGTGACAGCCTGAAACAGTGCATTTCAGAGTTGCAATAAAAGCCAACCATCGAGCCTGCTTTGCTGGCCAAGTGAGTCACTCGATCCTATATTCCAGTTTCTTTCTTCCTGCAAAGGAGATTCTCACACAGTGGCCCATAACCACATGGTCCTAAAGCCCAGGAGGAAACCCCAAATTAAGCGGCGGGTGCGGGAGGATAAATCATACCTTGTGGACCAACACCGAGGTCCCTGTGCCCGGACCCCCAGGGCACTCCAGCAGGAGGGGCAGAGCTCTAGGCTGGAGGGCGGACTTCTCACCTCACGCCTGATGCCTTTCCCACCTTACCCACTGAACTCCAAATTACTGTATTTTTCACTGGAGTTTAATAAGGTTTCCTACTGTTGTGACACCTGACAGGCACTGCCTATGTTGGTGGAGGATCCAGAAGTGAGCAATTCATTGTTGATGGTAACAAATCCCTGTCAGTTTCAGACTGACAATTTCTACTTATGTTAAATGGCAGGAAAAAAAGATATAACACCCTCCCCTATGATGTTATGAAAAGAAATAAGAAAATATTTGATACGTGCTTTTACAGTTTTGAACAAAACCTCAAGCTTTAGCTTTCATACATTCTGAAAACAAAAAAAGAAGAAAAATGACTACAGCAGAACTGACATTATATCAGACTGACGGTTGCCTCACAAGGTTTTCTCTTCACACAGATACACATAGGTCCACATATTACATATGAATTGAGATTCCATCACATCGAAATGAAAAAAAACTAGACCTCTTTACCAATAAAGTGAATTAGGAAAATGTTTCTGGCTCCAAAAGTCTCTGCTTCTTAAAATGAACGTAATTATAAGGGCTATAAACTTCTAAATCATTTCCTCGAACGTGTACAAGTGCATACCTGGTGAATCTCTTCCACAGGAAACACTAGCCCTCTTCCTAATGGTACATTTTCTTAATGGCTTTGCTGTTCCTGAGTTCATTTCATTGCACTGCTACTTGTTATATCTGACATGAGTTAATATAGCACTTAAAAATATGGAAATGCATTTCTCCACCACATCAACTCTCTCCACCTGCAGGGGAAGAAGGAGAGGATAAGACCAATAGGAAGGAGACCCATTGGATCCAAATTTCCTGGGAGGACATTTAAAACTTGAATTGGAGGAAATGGATGAGATACAGCAGGCTGCTAGAATAAATATCTCTCAACACATGAATGAGAAATATCTCTCCCCCACAAAAAAATATACTGTAAATGTAAATAGGGAAATAAGATACCCACAGTGCTGGATGGAAAGGTTAATGCTAGGGGGCCCTACATGTGCAGCCCCCTGCAGCCCCTCCAATAGTGCCTGAAAAGCGGAAGCCTGGGAGCCCAATTTGTAACCATCTCTCCCAAGACAGAAGCCCAATACTGAGAGGTGCGTTTTGCAAATATCCTGACAGCCACAAGCCAATTCCACAAATTCCTTTTTCTGCATTAATGACCTTTTTTGCACTAATAATCTGGCTCTGTTGCCTATGACAGATTTACTAATTACATACCCATTCACTTAAATGTTACCAAGTGGATGCCTGACCTTATAAAAGGTGCCACAAAATGGAGAAATACTATGGGATGCATCCCTGGGGGTCGTCTAGACCTACACCCTAGTCTACCACAGATCTAGAGATGAAAAAGCCAAGGTCAGAGCCGTGCCCTCTTAAGGTCACACCATCAGTCCCTGTGAAACCCTAAACCAGTTCCTAAAGCCAAGGCCTCCTAACCCAGTCGGATCATTGCCGCATGACAGTGTATGGTACCTCTCGTCTGATGGAAAACAGAAATATTTAGAAGGTCCTTGAAGGGTCTTATTTCTTGAATGGAAAGTGGAGACCTGACGTCCTTTAAGACTGCCGGTTCACTCCGGACAAAAGCCGTATTAAACCATGAAGTGGGAACAGGGACTGTGAAAAAAATCTACTGGTAGGAAAAAACAAAACAAAACTTTTTTCAAACAAATTGTGTAGATTTCAAAGCACTTAGAATTACTCTTTTCCTTTGATATCCTTGGCTCCTTCTTGGATTCTGGGTCCTGTTCAAATGTTAGTTTTACTGGAGCGTTTTACTGAGGCCAAACTAACATCCACGCTGGAATTAATGCTCACCTTGGTTCTGCCCACTCAGACTCCCAGATGTCATTCAGGTGTGAACACATTTTAACACTCAAGGATATTTCACACCAGAAAAACGCCTCGATTTACCAAGAGGCAGGAGCCTCAAACTTTTAAACCCTAACCCATCTTGGCTGCTAGGCAGGGGTTCCCCCCACTTGCCCTGCTTTCTTCCCGCTTGGGTGTTTCTTGTGTTTTGTGTTATCTTGAGCACGAGGGATAGGAGGAGGACCAGGGTCTTTCCTACAACACTGTGATGCCTCAAACACTGCCACCTTCTTTATGTTCAGCTCCCTGGCAGAAAGAGGGAGATAAATCTTGTTGCCTGCGGGTTGTCACGTCGACGGGTGAGCTGGGGCCTCCACTGGCGGCCTCTGGGCATCTGAGTGCCAAGGCTCACCAGGGCTGAGTCCGGGGGTCCCTTTTGTCCTGGCAGAGACAGGGACTTCCCTCTGATAAATCAACATCGTTTCATCTCATTTTGACACCATAATGTCTTTTCCGTACACCTGCTCTGACATTCTCAGGAAATCACTGCATCCCAGTCGGCTGAGTAGGGAATTAGCTTTGTGACACCAACAAGCATTCTGAAAAAAGTGGGTTATTTTTTGTATCTAAACATCTCGCCCTCATTTGCCTCTTTGGAGAGAGAAATTCAAGATGGAACACCCTGCAAATTTAAAAGCTTGAAATACACCTATTTGATTTTACAATCTATGTACAACGTGTACTGTGCATAGCTGGATTCACACCTGGGCAAATGGCTAAATTTATCAAATAAATCAAATCGAGGACTTTCATAGAAAAGAAATGTTCCCATGTTTCAGCATTTTAAAAGTAAGAAATACTTCTCAATTGCTGTTCCTGAAATTTCCTATTAGAATAATTATTGCTGTTGTCATTAATTTAATGATAATATTCTTTGTTTTTGAAATGCTTCCACACACCTCCTACCAGGCATAGCACAAAAACTCCAGCATGATTTGTTTATTACTGGCTTAAATTTACAGGCAGAAAACTGACGCAAAGAGATGGTGTATGTAACGTCAAAGACCACAAATCTAATTAATGGTGGCGGGTGAGGAAGGATAAAATTTCAGTCTTTTGACTTCCAAACAATCATACCACAAAGAACATTGTGGGAACACCTTTTTTAGTGCATGCAGCAGTCTGCATGCTGCTATTTGTAATCGTTTCTAAAATGAATTTCTAAATCCTTGAGTTTTTGCTTTATTTTTTTAATCAGTGTCATTTTGTGATCTAAGAAATAGCTAACCTAAATCATCCATGTGTGGGCTATGTGTAGTTAATTGAATGTTTAGAAAGGCCCATGCTGGATAATTTTTTTGTGTGTCAAATAATGTTGCTACAGAATTGGATGGTGTGGAAAGACTTTTTAAGTGAAGTCTCAAACTGTAGTGCCCCCTGTGTGTGTCGGCCGGGAAATGTCTACAGTTTATCGATAAAGAAAAATGTAAAGCAAACGTAATGGAAATTGTTTTCATCAGTGTAAAATGGAAGAGGTAGTTCTTTAGTTTGCCGGTGCAAAAACGCAATTTTGACGTAGTTGAAAGTAGCGTTTCTCTGCCTAAGATGCCTCATTACATTCCGTTGTGTCCTCATCCACCTCGAATACTTCTACTCATCCTACAAGTACTTAGCCAAACCCCTTTTTTCCTACTAAGTCTTCCAAATGAAACTAATAATTATTAACCTTTCATGCATCTATTTTCACCAAATACATTAACTATTATATTTAATTCAGTTTATTGATTTCTGTATACATGTCAATTTCCCATCCTCTTCACTCCCAAAATTTTGCCTGTAAAATCCTCCACGGCAGGAATCATATGTTATGATTTTCAAATCTCCAGTGATCAGCATGTGGAAAACCTTGTTAAATTTTAAAGCAGCCTTCCAAAACTAAACGTCACCTTCCCTGCTTCGGAATGGTCTCCCAAGCTATATATTATGCAAGCAAAACAAAAGTATGAAATCAATATATATCTAAATAAATTCAACAAATATTGATTTCTGCATCTTGTTTAGTGACGTAATGTGATGCACAGAGCTCCGTTTACCACCACCCTTTGCTAGCGGTGTGGTCGTGTTTAAGCAATTAAAATATTTTAAGATATTTACCTATTTTGAAAACAAGTTCTTATGGGTACATCTGCAGTTTAAATATAAGAAATTCCACATAGAATCCAGGAGCAAGAGGTGAATTCATTCTCCAAAGATCATTCCAACCTTAGTTTCTTCTCCAAGCCCAATTAGTGGCATTTTCTGGAGTTTAAGGTATGAACACTCACAAGGAGAAAACACATAGGGAATTTTACTTAATTTTGCTTCCAACCCCTTTACTTAATTTTGCTTCCAACCCCTTTCTACTGAGCTGTTAATTCCTCATACCTCCGGTAGTTCTAATGGGTGTAAACTTGATAGAATAAATGATATTTTTGTGGTGATTGTACATGGTTTAACCTTCTCAAAGTTTGCCATAAATAGTAAAGGGCTGAAGGAAGGATGATTTTTTTTTTCTTTAGGTGCTAGACTTTTTTAACTGTGGACATTGAAAACAAAGTGTTTAAGCCACAGAGATCATGGACCCTTCTACCTAATTCCAGGGAGATTATTTGTGTGGGCAACGGGTTGGGGGTGTCAGGAAGCACCCACAGACCCGTATAACCTGCATTTTCCTGGACGAGTGATGAGAAGGTTGATCCGTAGCTGATTTCCCAGGTGACATCAGGTGTCACCTTGTCCATAAATATCCCAGTCTGGCCCAGTCCGCCCAGGGCCCCGGTGTGGGTGGGACTCCCCCAGTCTCAGGCTCCACCTGCTCTAGGTTCTGATGCCGCAGGAGGGAAAATGGAGTCCCTGACAAGCACCCAACAAAGTGAAATGACCTACACTGCAAGTTCCTCACAGCTGCAGTCATCAGCCCGGCCTCTTTTCAGGCTTGATCCCCTTTGGTTAGAAGCCAGAGGGTCAGTTTCCCCAGAAGTAAGCCCACCAGAGAGTCAAAGCTCCAGCCTCCTCTCCACCCACCCCACCACGTGCTTCTAGTGGGCCGTGACATCTAGGCAGGATCCCAACCCCAATAGAAGTAACGGAGCCAGTTTCTGAGGCATTAGAGCAGCAGTAGATGAACAACAGGCCACAGACAACAGATGAAACCTCACCCGAGTTCCAATTCCCCTGCAGAGCGATGGCCGTTAGGCTTCTCGCCTGGACTGGGGTTTCCATTTTCATGTGTCTGAGCGATAATCTAGGCTTTTAAATTCCAAAGAGTTGGCAGGGGATGACGTTTGGCTTTTCAGCGACGTGAGCTTCTCCGCATGCGTGCTCGTAAAACATCAAATGAGAAACACACGTGTAGAGAATGACGAAGTGAGAAAACTGAAAACAGAACAACTTCAAACGCGGATGCTCCCAGAGCGTTTCTAAGTGGCTTCATTCGGGAGCCTCAGGTCTTCCTCGCTCACAAGGTGCCCCCCACCCCGGGCCATGTGCAAACCCAGCACTCCATCCAGGGCAAGGGCTGGGTTTCATCGTCAGTATCTAATGAACAAAACAATAAAAGCGAGATGAATTGTGGCCGGTCCTCACCCTGTTATCCCCCCTCTGGATATAGCAGGACGCGTGTCTCAGGGGTTCCCATCTGGCTCAGCTGGGGACCACTTCCTTCCTGGCGTTCTGGAGAGAATACACGTTCCTCCTCTCTGCCAGCTGTTCATCCCAAATCTCATCAGTTTATTTACTGGAAATTCCAAGCATCAAATCGGCCCAATGGCAGATAAATATCGGCTTGGTGTCAATTTGTTCGAGCTGAATTCTTTATAAGTGGAGGTGTCGTTGCTTTCTTTGGAGCCCTCCCAGCCACAGCACAGGTATCTGATGGTGAGATCAGAAAGGTGCACAGCTGCCATCCCCCTGTGTTCTGGCTGCTTCGTGAGCCCAAAGCTGGGGGGCGATCAGGGCTTCCTGAAGACCATGAATGAGGAAGCTGCGTAGAACGATTCTGTCCACAGTTTCGGCTCTTTCATCTTGAAGACTGACAACGCGAGGTCGCTGCCCTGGGACAAGTCCTCTGATAACTGGCATTTGTTCATTATTCAGACCCTTTGCTGGCTGGTCATTGTTGTTCAGCCAAGAGGTTAGCTGTGTAAGGAACATGCGAGACAGAGAGAGGCCAGATTTGGAAATGATTTCACACTATAAACGTGAACAGATTTGCAGGGGGATATCTTGGAACCATATGAGGTAAACAAGGTCTAAATTCCCTGCTTTGGGAAGATAAGTGCTCGGGGTTCTGTAAGCTAAATGCACACTGCTGAAATTTGATTGAAAACTTTGTGATGTGAAGACTGAAAATCCCAAGAAGGAGCCTGGCAGCATTTAACTTGTGTTGGATGACAATTCAAGATAGACTGATGGAGATCCTTGCCTCCTGATACCCTAGTCAATACTGTAGATGGTAGATATTCCAGGAAACAGACAGCTCGGAAAGGGCCAGGGGGTGGGGTCCAGGGCATTCCTAGGTTGTCATCCAGCTCTCAGGTCCTTGCTAAGAAAGGTGAGACTTGTAATTTGCTGAATTATGCTATCACACACCAGACCCCAAAACATCTAAATCCTTCCAGGTAGAACATTCTTTTTTTTAATTTAATTTTTATTTTATATTGGAGAGTAGTTGATTTACAATGTTGAAATGTTAATTTCTTCTGTACAGCGAAGTGATTCAGTTATACATATATCCATTGTAGAACATTCTAACCTTGTACATATATACTCTTCAGCCATGACGTTTGTCCATTATGGACGATACATGTTAATCTATCCTAAATGGAGCAGAGAGTGGCCTTTGAAAGAAATCTCCCTAGCTCAAGGAAAGCCAAATTTTCAGGCAGGGAATTCTCTAGTTAGTCTGTGCTTAAAATTCTTATTTTTGTTTTTAATGCTCAGGCAAGAACATACACATGATCACTCACAAAAGAATCAGAGAAATGGCTGTTTTAGCCAAAGGACTAGAATATACACACCTGCAGTGAATAAAACAAGATAAGGGTGCATCTAGAGTTTTCTACTGCGTGTCAGGTGTGGGCAAGCGTGTGCCTGCACGCTTACATACATGTGCCAGCTGCTGGTGATACATTTACTGCTGCACTTATCTGAAGGAAATTTGAGAAGATATCTTTCAACATGGTTTTCTTTTTTTTTTTTTTTGGCGGTACGCGGGCCTCTCACTGTTGTGGCCTCTCCCGTTGCGGAGCACAGGCTCTGGACGCGCAGGCTCAGCGGCCATGGCTCACGGGCCCAGCCGCTCCGCGGCACGTGGGATCTTCCTGGACCGGGGCACACACCCGTGTCCCCTGCATCGTCGGCAGGCGGACTCTCAACAACTGTGCCACCAGGGAAGCCCCAACATGGTTTTCTTAATGGATTTTATTTATTAAATAATTCACCAGACTCCTGTTCCGGAAAAAAATTTCCAACTGAAACAGAAAGCCAGCCAAGAGAGAAGAATGTTTCTAGCAAGGAAGGGCTGTGCAATATATTTGCTCTGGATTCTTTATTAGGTAAAACTATGTCGCTCGCACGGCCATTCCTGTTGGAAACTATTCATTTAATTTCCCTCTTTTGTAGCTATTTTGTTTTCCCCTAAATGTCAGGGCTTGCTGAGAGAAAAAATATATTTTACGTTGTTTCTTTTAGAGCTTCTTGCTGTCTGCCCCCATCTGCTGGAAAGAAGCAGGCATTTTTGTTAAGTGCAGCTACAGAGGTGGATATTCAGGAATGTCTATTTTCATATAGACATTATAAACACAGACGACAGCTGTTTACCTGTAAACATCACATGTAAATTAAATGTTACGCATCAACCTACCACAAAATTGCATAATCGAGGTATTTTACTAAATGTAGTTTGGATTGAAAATAACTTCATTTTAGGGAAAAGAGACTTGATGTTGATGCAAGTAATCCAGAGTAGTTATTGAAATTTAGTCAAAGATGAAACATACATCGTGGCATCAAACTTCTGAATGTTAACAAATTCTCTCCATTTCCCAAGTGGCAGCGTATCATTTTTATCAGCAATTAAAAAAGAAGCTGGGGAATTCCCTGGTGGCGCAGTGGTTAAGAATCCGCCTGCCAATGCAGGGGACACGGGTTCGAGCCCTGGTCCGGGAGGATCCCACATGCCGCGGAGCAACTAAGCCCATGTGCCACAACTACTGAGTCTGCGCTCTAGAGCCCGCGAGCCACAACTACTGAAGCCCATGTGCCTAGAGCCCGTGCTCCGCAACAAGAGAAGCCACCGGAGTGGCTGCAACTAGAGAAAGCCCACTAAGCCAGGAACAAAGACCCAACGCAGCCAAAAATAGTAAATAAATAAATAAGTTTATTTTTTTAAAAAGACGCTGAACAGGGGTCTACACGGAATGTCTGTTTTACACAATAGTACATTCTGGTAGGTACACATGCTCTGTGGCATGTGTATAAATTCAAAGAATTCATATAATTTACCTGATAGATCAGGAGCCATTACAGTCGGCTGTGTAAATTCATATTTTGGCACTCTTTAAAAAGTGGATTATTATTGACCCAATAGACCATAACAGTTCCAAAGAAGCCATTACTGTCTGTTGTGTAAATCCTTCAGGGCGTGTGTTTTATTGACCCTTTGGAGCCATCAGGGACTGGTCTGTCAGTCCAGCTGCCACGTACGTGTACCAAACGCATGTGCTGAAGACGCCTTGGAAATTGAAGCCGTAGTCAAATTACCCTTGCTCGTATACAATAAGCCACAGTGTAAAACTGGGTATTTCTACTGCATCTTTCTCTGCCTCCAGAATTTTATTTCCCTGCATTTATAAAGAGGTTGGAAGTTCGAAATGTGGATAAGTGGTCATTTGATTTCAAAATTTAATAAAGAAAAGGAAAGAAGACACGGAAAACACGGAAGACAATTTTTTTTGCGTGAGAAAACATCTCAAAGACTGCATGGATTTGCCAGCCCCATCGGGAGCTTGGCAAGGACAGTGAGATTTCTTTAGTTGGAGCTTTTTGGAAACCAGATGAGATCTTTATTTTATTGTCTCCATGCTTATTCTGTGTTTCTCCACCTGCCTGTCCTCTTATTACATTAAAGAAAAATGCACACAGGAATATTTAGCCAGGAAAAACTCTTAGCTATTTGTACCTTCAGGAAAAATAAAATGAGATACTGCAGGGTAGGGCCTTGCTGTGCTCCTGGGCTGCTGACAGGTCTGAACTAAGCTGTCCTCACGCCCTCAGAGCGCAGACCAGCACCTCTGAGGTGAGGATTAAGCTGTGTATTATTCCTCTTCACCGAAATTGCCAGAAATATGCAAATTAGCATGGATTCCCCATCTTCAGAGATAGGAAATATTCTAGAAATCAAGCTATGAACAAATGTACCGGCTGATACTACCCCCAGGAGATTGAGGCTTGATGTCTTTAGATATACATCCTTCCCTTCTGGCCTGGGGCAAACGGGTTGGGACGTTTTTGAAGGTAGACAATGTTTATGAATGACGGTTTCAAAACATACGATCAGCAAACAGATTTGCTAAAGAGACCAATATTCCTTTGCATTATAGAAGAAAAAAAAGAATAGAAAGGTGAAATTAAGTGCTGGGAAACTTGATTCTTTGCCCTAAGAAAGAGTGAGCACACACATTTTTACACTGTGTTGTTTCCACCTGTCGTTGTTATCACTGATAGCTTAAAATCCTGAAGTTCAACGGTAAGGTGATAAAAGGAGGACAGAGACAGGGACCTGGGTGGTCTGGACCTTGAGTCAGAGGAATGGGCAGAGCGTCAAGACCCGCAGATTCCTAAGGAATCTCTGGTGGGATCCTCTTGGGAAAATCCCATTTATTTTCATGTTGCAAATACGTGCTAAGCACTGCGTTGCATCTCGTACGTGCCCAAGAAGGAAGAGCAAAGCCCCTGTCCCTGAGGCTGTGGAGAAAGCATGAGAAGCTCTTTCTGGAGCCAAGGCACAGCCACGGTGAATCCCCGACGGTCACGCACCTTCCTCTGGAGAGCATCCATTTGAACTCGTCCTGGGAGCTGGCTCTACCCCTGGAGGTCTCCAAGGGCTAAGATGGGGAGGCAGCCCTGTCACACAAGCAGCGACACAGGTTGGCAGCCACCACAAAGAAGCGGGAGGTATACAATTGTGGCCCTCGTGAGGGAATCCCAACGCTTCCTGCCGTCTACTGGGACCTGTCCAGCCGGCAGCTTGGGCAGGAGAGGGTTAACGCGGGGCTGCGGCCTGGCAGGGACCAGCTGAGACAGATCAGCTTCTGCGTGAATGCATTAACCCTCCTAAACCATCCTGAGACCCTGGACAGAGGACGGCCAGCCCTACTGCATCTCCGATTCACTTATTCAGGACACAGACACACACACACACACACACACACACACACACACGTGGCTCCTTCTGCCCTGTGATCCCTTCACCTCTTGCCCTGATTTGAATAGGAAGTTCTACTTCCCAACGCAGTGTTTTCTTTTTAACAGGACTATTTTTGTAAGATGGGATGCCAAGTCGCTGCCTTTTTTATAAAAAAATATTTGCACACACACACCAGCGTGGTGACCTCACGTGATGGTGATCCTACGTCTTGCCAAGGGAATCCCTGGGTAAACATGGCCCTGGGAGAGAAAATACGCTCTGGTTTTGCAGGTCTGGCCAGCCTGGCCGCAGCAGGGCTGAGGTCACGGATGACCCAGCAGGACAAGGTTCTCAGCTCAGCTGCCAGCAGGGTGTCCGCCCCCCGTATAAACACGGCTCTCCAAGCTCACAAGGGTAAATATTTACTCACCTGTTTACCAACAGAAAGCAAAATTCCACTGCTCTGTCACTTCGAAAGAAGAGGGTGGAAACAGGAAATTAATTCTTTGAAATAAAACGTAACTCCAGGAGAATTAACATTTTTTCAGATCCCCTTTCTTTCCCTGTTTTTTGTTTGAATACAGGTCTGGCTCGCACACAAGGAAATTGGCACTCTTGCTCCCCAACAAGCACTGGGGTGTCTGGCAAAGTTAGGATTTGGGTTCCTTCCCCGACAGCTGAATAAAAGAGTTACAGACCAGAAGTAAAGCAAGAGAGCCTAAAGGCAGTCACATCACAGGCATTTCCAAGGGTTTCTGTGCCTGGGGTGTTTCCTGCGGGGCACATCCTCCCTCTGTATAAACGTGCTTGCACCATCAATAAATCATATTTCTAACACTGCACTAATTACAGGGGCAACACGCATGTAATAAAAAGTTGACGCCCATCGCTGCTCTGGGAACGGCGGGGCGCATTCCCGATCTCTGGTTGCGAAGACGGCCGTCCAAAACGCACCTTCGGTTTAACGTCAGACACGAAGCACGTCTTCAGAAACCAGAGAGGCAGCAACCTTTCAGAGCACTTCGGGTCAGATCCGACTTTTTCCTCTCAGTTTTATTAGTCACTGTATTTCAGGCCCAAAAGTTGAGATTGATAGAAGCTGGAACCTAGATGGAGAAGTGCACTGGGGGGCCCTCCCGCCCCTTGCAGGAGAGGAAAGGGCCCTCGGTGACGTTTCTCACCAAGAACCTGTGATTCGGGCCACAGAGAAACGGGCCCGCGTGCGCACTGCCACTCGGTCGCTGCCAACATTCCGCCACCCCACCCCAAGAGGGAGAGGATCCCTTAACACCTCGAACGAGGAGGGTGCCCCGGGACCCCCGCTCCACGCTTGAGCGCCAGAAGCCACAGCGGGCACTGCCCTCCTCTCTCAGACCTGGCTTTTCAGATTTATGTTCAGAAGGTGTCTTGTGAATGATGGATGTGGACAGCGGAGACTTTTTGTTTAAAAGGAATTTTAAAAGAGGGGAAACACTTGGGATCTTAGAATAAGAATCTTGATTTTTCTCGTCTCGGTATCTGTAAGTGTGTGAAGGGTGTCCAAGCATGCGGAGTGTCCACCTTGTCCAGAGCGGAGAGAAACAAGCAAGTGTCTTCTGCATGGCCTGTTCTGCCTGTTTAAGACGAAGCTGGTCTCTTCCTGGGATGGGGGAAATGAGGAGGGGCCTCTGAGCAGGACGGGGGCCTCTGAGCAGGACGGAGGCCTCTGCGTGGCCGAGACAGCCACTCAGGGCACCAGGAGCGCACGTCGCTGGTCAGAAAGAAAGGAAACCAGCCCCGTTGCTGGAACTCTCTGTGCGTTTTGTAGGGGCCAGCTGAAGCAAAGGGAGAGAGGGAAGCACAGCCAGCCACGCGTCACCAAACACACCCATACCTGCTGCCACTGGGACCCAGGAAACCCTAGCGGTCTGTCAACCTTGACCCCAAGGTCAAGTGCAGAATGCAACAACGAAGTGGTCTCCCAGGGCTGGGTCCTTACTTGGCAAGTGGGAGGGGATGAGGGACCCTGTTCACAGCCAGAGCCATGAGGGGCTGGTCCATGTCACACGCATCCGTGTTTTAAGTTCATGTACTGCCTTGCTGAGATAAAAGGGGCTCTCGGGGAGACCCTTCAAAAAGCCTGCCCTGCGCAAGACGAAGGGTCTCGACCCTTTCTGAGGCCAATGGAATTTTTAAGGGCCCCAGAAGTGGAGACACTCAACCCCAGCTCTCCGTGGAGGTGAGGGTCTTGGGTGTGGCCCCTCCCCCAGGCGCCCAGGAAGTTGCCTGTAAGCAAGCACCCGAGCGAGGATGACTTCCTGTTTCTCCACAACAGGGGGCATCATTTATGACCCACTGTGTGATGACACAGGCCTTATAAACTGGAAAAAATGTCTTCTACGATGTTGTCCATAAACATTTCCGGAGAACAAACAGGGGCCTAGGAAAGGCTGGGGGAGGGAATATTACTCTGGTTGTGAGTTCCTCTCTTTTCTCAAGGTACTAACAGTAGGCCCTGATTCTAAGGAAGGAGAGGGGTAGAAGCAGGCAGAAAAGGGAAGGGGAGGTGGTGAGAGCAGGCAGATACTCCCCCCCGACGCCGGTCCTCTGGCCGGGACAGAGGTCACCAGCTTTGGGGGCAGACCTTTCCTCCACAGTTCATCTCAAACCTTCCAAACAGGTTAATTATCTACGTTACAGCTTCCTTAAATGAAGATTCCAATCCCTTCTCCTTACACCATGCGCTTCTAAATGAAGCCAGCAGACAAACGGTACAATTTATAACGTCTCTGCTCAAATTCCCTGTGACCTCTCCTGCTTTTAGCCTGAATCTCTAACCTATTTTAAACGTGCCATTCCCGTCCCCATCCCCCCACATTAGAAGCCGGGATCCTTTTTTCTCTTTCTGTCTCCTTCCCCTCAGTAGATGAACTTTCCGTGCAATCCCGTGCTCATCCAGGCTGACCCCCTGCCGGGAGTCATTGTCTCGAGGAGAATAGGGAATCGAAGCGCCTTTGTGCAAGGGAACAGAGAAGACAGACATTATTATGATTTCGCATTCGAAGCTCTCGTCTTTTCTTTCTTTCCTTTTATTTTTTTCCCTGGATCTAACAGCTGTTTCCCATCACAACTGGTGTTTGAAAGACATTGCAAAAATGAGTGTATCAGTATCACAATTAGTTTCACAGGCGGCTAATAACTTACTTGCCATCCATGCTTGATTTCATCAGGATGGCCCTGATTTATGGTTGTTTGTCCCCGTGGCCGCCAGTGCTACGGGGAGGGGCCTGCTGGCCCGCGGTGCCCTTGGGGTGCAGGGGTGGGACGCCCACCAGGGGCTGGAGCACCCCACGCCTGGCCTCCGTGGACACCACGCCAGCACCTGCCCCCTCCTCCCACCGGCTCCCTCCTTACAGCTTATGGCCAGAGATACTTCCAGGCTTCACAGTAGTCCAGACATGAAAGCACCGCGCTTCAGTGGGGAGGCAGCTGTCATTGGTGCCAAATTATGCGTGTCTGGTTTTGGTGATGTGATCTACTACCGTTCATTAGGGACCGGGCTGAGACCATCGACTCATTTTTCTTGGGCCACCCCGCCCCGAGCATGTCTGCAGGGGGTCCCAGCGCCGGGAGGCCGCCCCGTCCTTTGCTCACTCAGCAATTTGGCTCTTTGGATTTTTTTTTTTTTTTTTTAATGAAAAATTTTCATTCAAAAGAGCGGGACCAGGCCTTTAACACAGAGTGAAAGGCTCCCATCTTGCCCAGATGGACGGTGGGGATCTAGTGGAAGCAGTGAGGGCTCAGAAACACTTACAAGTCTGTACTGGCAGGTCAGGGGGCCTCCAGGCGCCCCAGCTGGGCCTTAATGACACTCATAAAAAACAAGGCCAGGGACACAGCACACTTTGGGACTTTGGAATTCGCACTGAATTGTACGGAGCACCTCAAGAAGGCTGTGCAGACCCAACGAACAGGTCGGGGCCTCCTCTCTTCGGTAAACGTGGGAGATTTGTGCTGAGAGGAAGGTCGCAAGCACCAGGCTAAAAGTAAGCCTTCCTGTTTCTTGGTGACCAAGAATGGACAAAGGAGACTCAAGGAAACCAGTGAAAAATGCCAATGGAGCAATAACTAGGGTGTGGGGAGGCTGACCCCCGACTCTGGGCCCTCCAGCTGCCACGTCCCACTTTACAGCTCCCGGGGGCAGAGAGGTGACATCATCAGGGCAGAGAAGGACGCGCGGGGAGGACCGGAGGGGGCTGGCCTGGGCCCTGTCAATCAACCGGGGCTCTCTAAGCTCCCATCTCCCCTCCCTTTCCCCACAGGGAGCCCCCTCCTCAGCCTTCCAATTCTGGGGAGCAGACATCCTGGCCCAGGATCTAGAGAGTGAAGTTCCCAGGCCGCCAGGCAGGCCGGGACAAGAACACGCAGGGCCCCCAGAGGCCCTGGGGAGCAGACACCGTCATCAACTTCCAGAAATCCTTTTGATTCCAGCACAGACACACACACCGTGTGCCCCCCGCTCCAGATGAGGGCCCCCTGGAGCAAAGGTGGAAACCAGCAGGGACCCTCACGCCCCAGACGAGCCGCCAACAGCCACTTCGCCTCCACCGAGCGAGGAAGGTGCCGGCTGTCTTACAGATTAAAAGAAAACCATAAAACCCCCGAAAACATGCCCTCAGGTGGTGACGGTGTAGACAGCTGCTGTCCCCCCAGCTGGCGCACAGGGACTTTCACGCGCACGAGCTCGGCAGGCACAAACGCAAAGAAGCAAAAACCCGAGTCGCCAGCATAATCAAAATCTGTTTGCAATTACCGAAAAAAGGGGGAGAAAAAAGATCTGTCCTCACAGTGTTCAACGGTGCTCTGCAGTTTTATATCCGTGTGGCTGATTATCCCAGATTTGGGGAGAAACTATAACACAAACCGGCAAAGACTTCAACTTCCATTTGTTTTGTGTTTTTGTTATGTGTTACTTTTGCGGAGCGATTCCAGTGACTGGGACGTCGGTCGTTGCCTGGTTTGTTAGTAGGGGCGCTGAGCAGAAGCAGGTTTCACAAATGACGTAAAGAGAAAAGCCAAAACGCCATCAAATGCCAAAGGAAACGCAAGTTTGAGGTGGCCTCGCAGGACATCAGTTCTACGTTTTTCCGCGCACTTTTTTTCTGCGTGTGCAAGAGACAGGCTGAGTTTGGCCAAGTCAGGGAAGCCCTGCATCCTTGGTTACTGCAGCCAAAGAGGAGAAGATGAGAGAGAAATGTGACAGTCTGTCCATCTCACTCGGCATGTTTACACGTTCTATTAACCCCCCAAAAAACTGTTTACAAAATGGAGTGTCAGGAACATTGTGTAAAAGAGCGCTTATCTGGAAGACTTTGATCTTTGTCTGAAGCACCATTAGGACACTGAAAGGATGATGGCTCTGCAGTGCAGGGCTGGGGGGAGGGAGGGAGTTTTCCCAGAAAAAAAGCTTATTGTCCTGCCTCCTGGTTGCATTTAAGACAAAAATCCTGTGAGATCCCATGGGACCAGCTGGAGGTGGGCCAACGCGGGTAATGCCACCGCCCAGGCGCACAGCACATGGGGAGCAGGACGGCACCCCAGCCTGCGGGCAGCCCCGCTCATGGGGCTAATGGAGCTGTCAGTGCCATGGAGGGAACCGGCACTGGTGCAGAAGAGTTAGAGCCAGAGGGCACTCCAGCTCTCCACCCCAGCTGTGAGGACACCACCCGCTTCTCTCCTCACAAGGGGGTCGGGAAATTAGAGCCTTGTGAATTTCCAGGGCTTGTCTATTTCATCTCCATCTGATAAAAGCACAAAAAGAAAGAAAAAAAAGGGAGGAAGGGAGTGGGGAGGGGCCAAGGAGTAGGGGGAAGAGGGGGGGTCGGAGGGAGGAAACACTCTCATCATTAGGATTTCCATACACACTTTGTTTTGTTTTGTTTTGGCTGCGTTGAGTCTTCGTTGCTGCGCGCCGGCTTTCTCTAGTTGCAGCGAGCGGGGGCTACTCTTCGTTGCGGTGCGCGGGCTTCTCACTGCGGTGGCTTCTCTTGCTGCGGAGCATGGGCTCTAGGCGCGCGCGGGCTTCAGTAGTTGTGGCTCACGGGCTCTAGAGCGCAGGCTCAGTAGTTATGCACGTGGGCTTAGTTGCTCCGCGGCATGTGGGATCTTCCCGGACCAGAGCACGAACCCGTGTCCCCTGCATTGGCAGGTGGATTCTTAACCACTGTGCCACCAGGGAAGCCCTCCATACCCACTTTTATTCTTTATCTTTTTATTGGAGTATAGTTGACTTACAGTGTTATGTTAGTTTTAGGTATACAGCAAAGTGATTTGGGGATAGATGGATAGATAGATATAGATATTGATATATACACATAAATATATATATACACATACATATATCCTTTTTCAGATTATTTTCCATTACATTTTTTATAAGATATTAAATATAGTTCCCTGTGTTATACAGTAGGACCTTGTTTATCTAGTTTATATATAGTAGTTTGTATGTGCTAATCCCATATTCCCAATTTATCCCTCCCCACCCCCCTTTCCCCTTTGGTAATGGTAAGTTTGTTTTCTATGTCTGTGAGTTTGTTTCTGTCTTTCAAATAAGTTCATTTGTGTCATTTTTTAGATTCCACATGTAAGTGATGTCATATGGTATTTGTCTTTCTCTGTCTGACTTACTTCACTTGGTATGATCATCTCTAGATCCATCCATGTTGGTGCAACACTTTTATTCTTTATTTTTTACCTGTAAAGAGACAAAAGTGAACCCAGAAAGGAAATTTTAGTTTGTACTATGAATGTTCCAGCTGGAAAAATTCAAGTAAGAGTAATTCCGCAGCCAGAAAGAATAACTCATGAGAAGGGTTTGGGCCAGTTCAGATGGCCTCGCAGCTCACAGACAACTTCAGAGTTTCCCAGTGAGTTTCTTCTTCATAAAATGATGCAAGTGACACTCATTTGCATGACTAGTATCACTCCTAAAAGTGACGTGGAGAATCAGGACACCCTGGGATCTGAGTTCTTCAAATGTTACTGATTATGTCGCCCAGTAAGACAATCTTGATTATGAACTTTGGGAAAGTGGTTCTGTCATGAACCATCTTCCATCAGGTCCTTGCCCGTCAACTTGCATCAGGGGGCATCCCAGTTCCTCATGAAACCTCCACCCCCCTCGAGAAGGCCCAGCACACTGGGCGAGATCAGAGGTTCAGTATGAGCTCCCTGACTTCACGGAAAGGGGTTTACTAAGCACCTACAACTATGGGTCAAAGGGCGTTAACCACGGAGACCCATGGAAATATAGGGCATAACCCCTGCCCCCAAAACAAAGCAAAGAACATTCTAGAGAGAGGTCCAAACAACCCTCATGAACCGGGAAGAAATAATCCCATACAATAAACTGCAAACAATGTGGCCCATAGAATTAAAACTGGGAGCCGATGGTGCCAGTTGGAAGCGAAATAAAAGAATCATGAAGGGGTGCCTCGGATGATGAGAAAGTCCAGATCCAGCGTGCAGCCCTGCCCTGGGCTCTCCGTGGACCTCTGGCCACACACACATGTAAGACCTGGGGTACACAAACGGAGGGGAACAAGGGCCCACTGAGGAAATAAACTCAGGAAGCCCCCTGGCACAGCTGAAGGGTACACACCCTGACCTGGCAGGAGATTGGGGAAAATGGGTGTGTTCCTCTGAGCTTCTGTTGTCGACCATGATGGGAATTATTCTTGTTAGCGCCTCTTTGAGCTCTGCTGGAAGGCAGGCCGCCACCTTCCTGAGCAACTCCAAACAGCCCAGCGTGGTCAATATTTTCAGCACAAGCCACAGAGCGCTAACTACGTTGCCCGAGGCCCAGCAACTACGGGGAACCAAGGACCTGAAGGTGTTGTGTCCAAATTCTACGTTCCTTTTACTACATTCTTCCATCAGTGATTCTTATGTCTTTTTATATCTTTTTCTAAATTTTATTTAAGTAGAGTTGATTTACTATGTTGTGTTAGTTTCTGCTGTACAGCAAAGTGATTCAGTTATACATACATATACACATTCTTTTTCAGATTCTTTTCCATTCTGGTTTCTCACAGGATATTGAATCTAGTTCCCTGTGTTGTACAGTAGGACCTTGTTGTCTATCCATTCTATACATGAAAGCTTATATCTGCTAATCCCAAACTCCCAATCTATCCCTCCCCCACTATCCCCCCTCGGCAAGGAAGTCTGTTCTAGATCTATGTCTGTGAGTCTGTTTTGTAGATAGGTTCATTTGTATCAGCGATTCTTAGACTTGAACAAGAGTTCAAACAACGAACGTCCTAAGATGTTACTTTTGAAAAACAGTCAGAGCATCTAATAGATTTCACCCCATTTCATCCTGGTGGCAAGAGGATGAGGGGGCAGTGCTTGCTGCTCTCACAAAGGGTGAAATTAAGGTGCAGAAATCTTCAGTAAATCACCCAAAACTGCACAACCAGAAAAGAGCCAGAGCTCAAAGCCGGGTCTATCAGCCCCCAGAGCCCAACACTCATGCTGCTGTCACGACCCTGCGGACGTGGAGCTTTGCCCGTAGGGAGCCGGAAACCACAGCTGCGCCGGCACGAGCTGCGTTGTGGTCATGGGCAAGATGTTCGGAATCCCTGATTCCTCATCTATGAAATGGGGACATGAATACTACCTACCTAAAGCTGCGTGTCAATTAAATTAAAATATTGAAATTTAGGGGCTTCCCTGGTGGCGCAGTGGTTGGGAGTCCGCCTGCCGATGCAGGGGACACGGGTTCGTGCCCCGGTCCAGGAAGATCCCACATGCCCCGGAGCGGCTGGGCCCGTGGGCCGTGGCCGCTGGGCCTGCGCGTCCGGAGCCTGTGCTCCACAACGGGAGAGGCCACAGCAGTGAGAGGCCCGCGTACCGCAAAAAAAAAAAAAAATTGAAATTTAACTTTTTAACAAAAATTAAATTAATTAAAGCTTAATTTAGTTAATTAAATTAATTTAGATTATTAGATTACATTAAAATCAAATTAAGCTCATAAGAAAATACAGCTCACCTAAGCTATATGTGAATTAAATGAAATAATATATGTACAGGTCTTAGAACAGTTTAAGCAGTTCAAGGCCCGTTCACGTCATTCATGATGCTGTAGGTACCCATGGTGGCGTTACCACCATCATCGCCATCATCATTTTCCTCATAATTTTGCTTGTGGCCAGGAGAGTTCACTCAGGTTCACACTTCTGGTCTGAAGAATATTCTGTGTAACTTGTGTACAGAGGTCAACACGAACAGGAGTTTGAAATCATTTCTTTCAACGTCCTGTGAATTTGACGTACATTTTCTACGTGTGAGTATTTAGCAAAATGACCAAAGTTTATCATCTCTCCCCAGGACCACTCATAGTGTTCCAGATCCATCACCTCACCCGTTTCCAAGGTCATCATGTCCCGTTTGCACACTCACCTGTGGCTTTTGCCCTGAGCACCCCTTCTTTTAAAATCTGACCATGTCCAGGGCCTGATAAATTGATTCATCAATGTGAATAAATACACAAGGCACTAGAAAAGGTTGCTTTGTGTTAGGAGATAAAGTGGAAAATGCCGAGCACGTGTCCAGAGCACGTCCTTTCCTTCCACACCTCCCTGACCCCCCTCATTTCTTCACCCACCCAAGTCTTTCCTGTCACTCATGATTCAGCTCGTGCACCAGCCCCTCAGGGATTTTCTAACATTCTGCGGAGCTGAGCTAGGAGTTTCTCTGCTATGGAGAAACCGTGCAAAGTCTATCACCATGTGTTCCACACTCGGTTGAAATACTGGTTACTTGTTCCCTACTAGACTAGAAGCTTTTCCAGGGTGAGCATTATCTCTTAGTCATATTAGCATAACTGCATCCAAACACTCAACAAATATTCATTGGACATCTGCCATATCCCAGCGCTATGACAGATGGTCCATTCCTAACGCTGCATGGAACTAGCCACGTAGAAGGGAGAACTAACCAGACAGATCAAACTTAATGAGTATTGAAAGAATCTCAGGCATTGATCATTTCCAAATAGCTTGTCGATCTAGAATTAAACTATTTCAATTTATCAATATTCTGATGCCCTCCTGCATGCGTGTGACATGCTTTAGGGAACGCAAAATACAAAATGTACATATTCTGCCCTCAAAGACCTTGTAATCTCATAGAGATAAGATACAGGGAAGAGATAAATATAATCGAATGCAGAATACAAACGCTATGAGGAAAGTTCAGTGTCCTGTGGGAATTTAGAGAGGAGGAATTCTTCAGCATATGTAAGATCAGAGAAGTCTTCACAGAGGAGGCTTTTGAGATGGAGCTCGAATGATGAATGGGATTTTGGCAGGAGGAGAGGTGATGGGGCAGAAAGAAGAGGCAGAGGGAGCTTGCCTTGGGGGGCAGTGTGGAGCCCGGCCAGGGAACCTGATGGACCTGGGTTTCATGAGAGCGTAATGTATGTATAATGGGGTGTATTCCTTTGCTGGAGATGCTGGAACAAAATACCAAAAGCCAGGTGACTTAAAACAGCAGAAACTTATTGTCTCATCCTTCTGGAGACCAGAAGTCCAAAATCAAGGTATGGGCCTGCTCCCTCCAAAGGCCCGGGTGGAAGGTCCTTTCTCGCTTCTTCAGCATCTAGTGGTTTGAGGCCACCGTCAGAGTACCACTCCGAGGTGTCAGTGTAACTCCAGTCTCTGCCTCCGTCTTCCACGGCCACCCTCCCTCCGCGTGTCTGTGTCCAAACTGTCTTTTTCTTAGAAGCATTAGGGCCCACCCTACTCAGTTATGGCCTCTTCTTAACCTGATTACGTCTGCAAAGACCCTATTTCCAAACAAGGTCACATTCATAGGGAATCAGAACTTCAACAAATCTTTTTGGCAGGTACAATTCAACCCACAATAAGGACCATCAGGAAACAGGGATAGAAAGGAAGTTGGGGGCCCTGCTGTGCCAGGTTGTGAATGACTTGGAGGGACATCACTGTTTACATAACATACAAGACTGAGGTCCCCGTCCATCGTGAGAACCTAGAGTCCTTACGGGCTTTATCACGCTGCCCTTGGGAAAAGGGTGGCCCTGAAGAGGGGCCCATGTGGCAATGCATCACCTTCTTCTGGGACACTAACACCTCTGGTTGTACTGTACATACTTTGGGGAAACCTCCAGGCCACAGCTGTGCTCTGTAGCTCTGTGAAGCAATGAATCACAGAACGACTCAGCAGTGGCCCGAGGGTCTTGCCGCCCGTGGTGAGGATGGCCGTCCTGACCATGACCTTGACAGATACTCGCGGGGTATTTGATCACCCAGATCCATAGAGGCCAAGAAAAATCCCGTGTGCTATTAGAGGCAGACCTCAGAGATGTTGTGGGCTCAGTTCCAGACCATGCAATAAAGCAAATATCACAATAAAGCCAGTCGCACAAGTTTTGGGGGTTCCTAGTGTGAATAAAAGTTACTTTCATAATGTCTATTAAATAGCATTATGTCTAAGGAAAAGGGCATACTTTAATTTAAAAATACTTTATTGCTAAAAAATGCTAACCATCATCTGAGCCTTCAATGAGTCATAGTAGTAACAGCAAAGATCACTGATCAGAGATCACCGTGACAAGTATAATGATAATGAAAAATCACGAGAATTACTAAAATGCGACACAGAGGCGTGAAATGAGCAAATGCTGCCGAAAAAAAATGGTGCTGATAGAAATGCTCAATGCGGGGTGGCCACAAACCTTCAATTTGGAAAAAAAATCACAATACCTGTGAAATGCAATACAGCAGAGCACAATAAAACGAGGTCTGCCTGGACTGTATGTTCAGTATTTTATTGTGCTCTTACTGTATACTCACTAGTCACAGTTCCTCCATCAAAGTACATGTACATTAGGCCTAAGAATATACAATAGGGTTTTTAAAAATTGGATAACTGTCATGCAGAACAAACCCCAACCCACTTCTAATCAGGGCTGAACCACTCATAAGAGGCAATGTGGCGCCAGGTGCGCCACTGAACAACTGTCTCTTCGGGAGGCATTCAAACCTTCAGAAAAGAAAAAACGTAACTACGCAGAAACTGATTTTGAACCCCTGATAGTTGGGTCAGAGTAAGAATACACTGGTTAAAGATTTAACACACAAAGTATATGTTGTTTTGTACTTTTATTATATTATTTTCGATGTACACAATTTTAACAGCAGCTTCCTCACCGCTCCCCATTTGGAAGGACACCATTCTGCACCCTGACACTCTGTCTGGTGTCCTATCCTCCTGCCATATAACTGTGTGAGCCCCTACGCCCCCCTTTCCTGGGGAGAGAGACAGATAAGCCTGCAGCCATTTTTTTCAAAAGTTTATCTATCCTGTCAAGGTGACCGGTTTAAAAGACGGGCTTGGTTCTAAGTGTGAAAGAAGATCCTGCCGCTTTGGGGAGCGTGATTTACAGCAGAGAGGAGGAAATAACCAGGAGACGGATCTCTGGTGGCCAAGGCCTCCATCACGAGGGTGGGCCCCCCTGTGCTGAGACCAGGCGGCCACCTGCCGGGACCACAAGTCTCACGCTCAAGTCCCCATGAACTGCATGGTTCTGGGGCCGCAAAATCGCCCTTCTGCACTTCCTAGGAAAACTGGGCTTGAACAATTGTCCTCCTTGGGTGAGACGAATAAAATGTCTGTTATTCCCGGAGCCAGACTCCCCTGCTGGGTGGGGAGGGGAAGCAGGAAGACAGGCCCCAGGAAGAAGGGCAAAGACACTGGGCCCCGGCCTGGGGGGCATCTCTAAAGGAGGGAAGGTTCTGGCACTTTGAAGCATGACTCAGAGTCCCGTTGTGTTTGTTGTGTTTGCATTGAGATCCAGTCCACGTGCACTGCTGACACTTAATTTGCCACCCTCTGATGGGACAAAGCGTCCAGCCCTTGTTAGCCCGCTGACCACCTAAACACCCCTAACGTTTGAAGGTCACCGGGGAAATCCTCCTCTTGGGACCAAAGCCTCTCCACACACGTGTACAGTTGACCCTTGAATAACAGTGGGGATGCAGACCCCCTCCCTTCCCTGCCCGGTCCTGCCAGCTCTGCCTCTGAAACAAAGGAATTGATGATAAATGACTCACCCGAGGACAGGAAGCCAAAACAGACTGGACAGAACCAGGACTCAAACCCCAGTTCTTCTGATCCCAACATACCGTGATCTCTAATGGAACACGATTTCTCCCCACACGTACTTAATGGAAAGATCTGTAAAATGAAAAGACAGACAGGGGCTGTATTTATTGAACACAAATCCTCCTGTAAAGGGGCTGGTGCTGTTCAAACGCGTGTGGTTCAGGATCAGTGTGTGTATTTGCTCCGTTTTGGTGCAGGTCACTGACTCTTTGCTGACACCTATTCATACTTCCCGTCTTTACAGCCCCTGCTGCGTTTCCAGGGTATCATACCGCGGAATTCCTAAAAGATGTTGCGATTTACATGGATGTAGACAGGAAGAGTTCCCCCGCCCTCCGCCAGCACCCTGTGCCTCACCTCCAATAAAGATGCCGGAGAGCCGAGCCGTGTACCCAGAAATTAAAGGCACCGCTGATCCCGGGAGCAGGACACGCGGTGACGCCGGTAGACACCGAGCAGTGTAGCGACACCTTGTGGTCGGAGCCGGCTACAGCGCTCCTCACGCCTTCTCCGTGTCATTACTCAGGAGCGAGGGGTCAGCTGGGCTTGGAGAGCAGCCGCCAGGACCCCCTACTGCACCCACTGGAACTTTCCCGCTTTCCCAGTGGCCAAGCCTCACCATCCCCGGGTCTGCCAGACCCTCTCCCACCAAAAGCCCTAGAACTGGGGGGATGATTTGTTTGCTGTTCAATCATAGTTGTACACTCATTGCTCACATTTTATTAAAATGATTTTGAGGTTTTTTTTTTTCTTTTTAAAGGAGTGAGTTCTGGTTCTGGATAATTTTTGAGTTACTGACACTCAGAAAAACAAAGCATTATTTAATTAAAGCAAATGGTATAATAATGTGTTTCTTTTAAAGAAACCACATCTCACTTCCAAGCCCACTAAGATACTGAATACAAGTGAATCCGCTTCACTTCGAGTACATACTCTCTTTTACATCTGATCTACCCAACACACCGCATTGGAGTTCATTATTTCCAAAGATGATTATTTCAGCACTTCATCTTGACTGTACCAGTATTACCATTCCAGGCATTTTCATAACTATTGTTTAATTTACCATTCGATTTGCACAGCTGACATCCTGTGGTCTTGACACACAAGCAGTCCAAAACGGTACTGATGCTTTTTTTTCCCCAGAAACTCAGAAGCCTGGGAGGTTTGCAGGAGTGTATTAGGAGTATTGTCGGATGAGCTTTACAGTTTTGACCTGAGTGGCTTTGCATACCTAACAACAGATCCTGAAGTTAGTTGGGGGTTTAATTTCTACGACTCCCTGGATATGAATTTACTGATAACCTGGAACTTCTTGCTGGGATGAAGGGCTTTGAGCAGCACGTGGCCTGGCTTCTTCCCAGACAGCACTCTCCCGGCATCTACTGTGTGTGCAGAGAGATTCCCAGACCTTCAACTTGAAGTCTGAGATAACTGTGCTGACCAGAATCCCTCCTGGAAACAGAATATTCATTTTTTCTAACTAAAAGGATTCAGTTCAAATGTCAGCTGAGTCATCTGCTGCTAGATAACTAATCTAACATTACAAAGAAACCGTTTTCAGTAAATAATTTGAATTTCTCTGTTCTGCTACAGTTCCAATCAAGATGGCCACTCAAGAAATATCACGTTTCATTCTCACGCACCCAAACCATCTGTTCTTCTCCGTGTGTTGGTATCACTTACTCAGTCCCTACTCTGGGTAGATGCTGTGCTGGGTGCAAAAATACTGACCAAGATAGAGAGGACACAGTCATCGCTCTTAACAGGCTTAAAATCAAGAGGAAGACAAGAGACACATGAAGATTTCACCTAGGACGGACAGTGAAAAGTGGGCATCACCGGATGTGTAGCAACAGAATACATCACCATGACCGAATACGGAAATGCAGCAGTTCAGAGACCTGGAGAACTAATCCCGCCTCGCCCCATCTCCCCACCCTGCCCTGCCCACTGAAAGACGTGATGCTTCTCCCAGGCTGGTGGGGAAAGAAAGGGGAGCATGAAAAACATAAATTAAAGGAACCTAACCAAGCTCCTTATCTGCACATTTTAGATAAAAGACAAATCTATTTTCTTCCTTCAAATCAGGGTAAATGTGAAAAGAAATGATTTCTAGAGTTGGATGCTGTGGCTCCATTTCATAAAGCATCTCTAACCCAATGATAAATGATAAAGTCACTTGGGCAGTAGCCAGTAGCTCTCTCCTTCTGTTCTGAGATCTGCATCCAGATTTGAGCCTGTGAAATGGCTTGGGTGATCTTAATTTGACAGTTGTCAACATTTCAAAATCATTGCCAAGTTCAACCAAATGGAAGTCTTTGATCAGGCCTGGCTCTGTGTGTGTGTGTGTGCGTGTGTGTGTGTGTGCCTGTGTTGTGTGTATCAGAGGGTTGCCAATCTGAGCCCGTATAATACACCTGTGCACCCTTCCCCAGTCATGTCTCATTAGCATCCTCTCTACATGACGAGTTCTGTGGGAGGCAGAGAGAAAATGGCACTTCACCTTCAGTAAGTTTGGTCCAAGAGGGAGCAAAATTCGTAGATGAAAATTTTGGAAAGTGGATTCAATTAATGAAACATTAAAATCTAAGAAAATTGTTGCACAGAATATAAACTTTTACATAAAAAAGAAGAGGATATAATTGTGGACAAAATGGTTCATAGTAAGCATTCCTTTTTCAGTGCCTATATTTTTCAGCACAAACATCTCAGTCTAAGCTAGACTTGAGAACAATTTAACTGATTCCATGTCAGCAGAAAAGCAACAGTGAAAGTAATGAAAATAATCAGGAAAATAACGAGACTTTTCTGAGACTTGCCATGTACGAGATACCTTATTTGAAAATGAAACTATTGGCACAGCAAACATGAACTCATCAGAGGGAAGTTATTGAAATAAAAATGCAAAGATATCTAAACCCTCCGTGTAGGGAACCCAGCTCTGAGCTGAGGAATCTTTCCCCTTTATTCTGTAATGTTTACTCATGCAGGACCTAAAGATCATTTCTATTCATGTCAAATATCATGAAAGCATGAACAGAAGAGAAAGAATATGTTTTTGAGACCTTCTTTCCCTTCTTTCTTGTTTCAATATATTGGGATGACTGTTTGCCAAAAATCAAATGCTTCCATGAAAGTGTAGATGCGAAAATACAAGGCCTTGCCTGATAACAGTGGGTGAGAATAACATAAGTATCAAATAAATGTTTGTGAAATAAATCAGTGGATGGTCAAGGGCCATAAACAAATCCATATTGTTCCATAAAATGAAATAATATTGTTAAAAGCTGAGGGTTTTTAAATTTCTGGTTAATACTGTATTTCCAAAACCATCACCAGCTAAATCGTGCTGAATCCTTATGTCATACAGATGTTTCAATTGCCTTTAATTTCCTGTAATCAGCTCATTGGAACAGTAACTAAGCAAAAGTTTATGGAAGGTTCTTGATCTTGTGACAGAATCATAATTAGAGCCTTGAAGAACTCAGTCTCCCTGGTCACACACTTCGTTGCATAGATGTGTTGGCCTCACTAGGGTCCGTCTGTCGAGACAGCTTAGAATTTCCCCTCTGCCTTTTTTACGTGGCCTTACATAGGTGGAACCTAGAGGTGAGAGAGGCTCTTTAGAATCGCTCCACGATGGCTGTGTTCCTACCCCATGCTTCCACTGCAAGGGTCAAATCAGGGTCTGTGGAGGAAGAGAAGCCCATGAATTGTCTCAACAGTTTAGAGAAACACAGAGGTCTCTTCACAACCATTGCCCCATATTTCCTATTGGGGATAAGTGTTCATTTGAGTGCCTGCAGCCATGACTGGGTTTCAGAAATGTCCATCAGCAACAAGAAAGGTTGGTCCCCAAATGGCCAACGGACTCTGGGCGGAAGAGAGACCACGTTCCCTGTGCTGGAAGCTCTGTGTGTCAGAAGTAGAAGGAACCTCGGACCTTCTGTTGCTCATCATACAGATTTGTGTGCCCATACTTCTGTTGTTGTTTTTAATTAAGCTTGTTATTGTGAGATCGCTGCTAATTTGCATGCAGTTGTAAGAAATACTACAGAGATCCCATGTACCCTTTACCCGGTTTCCCCCAATGGTAACATCTTACAAAATGATGGTACCGTACGCACAACCAGGAAACTGACATGGGTTCAGTCAAGACACAGGACGAGTCCATCCCCGCCTCCCCCCATGCCGTGGCCCTTTTATCTACAACCAGGTTTCTGCAGCCCCACCCGCTCCTTTACTCCTGGCAAACCCTAATCTGCTCTCCATTTCTATGATTTTATCACATCAAGAATTTATGTAAAAGATGCACACGATTACAGACGCGAACTATTATTATAGGATGGATAAACAACAAGGTCCTACTGTACAGCACAGGGAACTACATTCAATATCCTGAGATAAACCATAAGGGAAAAGAAGATTTAAAAATGTATATATATATATATATATATATATATATATGTAGAACTAAATCACCTTGCTATACAGCAGAAATTAACACCACATTGTAACTATACTTCAATTTAAGAAAAGAACACATGTAAATGAAATCAAACAGTATGTAACTTTTGGGATTGCCTTTTTTGACTCAACATAATTCTCTGGAGATTCATCCAGGTAGTTGCATCAACAAAATCCCATTTTATTCCTGAAAAATGTCCCATTGTGTGGGCGGACCACAGCTTGCCTAACTATTCAGCCACTGACAGACACCTGGGATGTTCCCAGTTTGGGATTATTACAAATAAAGCTACTCTGAACACCCATGTGTGACAGGGAAGAGCAAACCTGACTCCGCACTGAATCATTTCCTTTGCTGTAACCTTTGTATTCTATTGCTTTAGCTACAAGTTAATCACTAAAGGAACGTTGCCTATGGCTTAAAGTATACATAATGACCCATCTCCAGGAACCCTGCCTCCCATGCCTGTGTCTTAAGCTAAAATACCTTTGTTTAGCTCACAGGAAACATCCTGACCAGGCCCACCTGTGAATGGCTGCAGGAAAGAAGGAATGAACACATCCCCTGCGGAGTCTGACCAAAACCAGGAAGTATTTTAAGAAAATGTAGAAAGAGACTTACAGGTAATTTTTAATGTTGACAACTAATCAAAACTCTTTAAAAATACTGGTTTAAAGAAACTTCTGTGCCTTTTAAAAGAACTGAAAATAGGGACAAAAAATTCAAGGTGGCCCAGGTTCATAGCAGCTCTATGCAAAACAGCCGAAGTGAGATAGCACAAGTGTCCATCTACAGATGAATGGTCCATCCATACAATATTATCCCACAATAAAAAGGAAGTGCTAACACACGCAAAAATGTGGATGAACTTGCATCGGCCTGATACCAAAACCTCTGCGCGGCCAGGAGTGGAGACCCCAGAGCGGAGCCCACCCCCCGCCCCCAGACTCCCAGGGCCACCGGAAGAAGCCTGGGAGCCTCGGGTGGAGGTGAGCACGGAGCCCACTGTTTACTGCTGTGCCCATAGTTTGACTCCCAGGCTGGTGTAAACCGGGAAACACACGCCAATGAACTTGCTCTTTTGTGCAGGAACTGGCTCACGTGCCCGCTCCAGGCCCCTCCCTGAAGCCTGGGGGTCACTGGAAAGAGCGGAAGGGCTTCTTAGGCTCATTATCAAAAGCCAATGTTAGCACAGCTTTGTGGGTTCTTTGGGGGTTTGTCCCAGGATGACGACCAGAGACTGGAGAAAGGGGCAGAGGAGGTGAGGATGCCTGGCTTGGAGCTCAGCATTCCCCGCTCGCATCTGCTGCCTCTTTGGGGCTGCAGTTTGAAGCCACATTAAAAGAAATGAGTTCAACGCTCCCCGAACTGGTCAGGCTATGCATTTGGTCTCTCCTATCCCTCTTTCCAAAGACGGCTAAACTACAACTACTAGACCAACTGTCCCAGATGTACAAGAAGGTACAGTGTTTTCAAAAGCTCCTCAGAGAGAGGTATTCTATCATTTCCCAATCTTACTAACATTCAGTATTTCCACAATTGTTTTCCTGTGTCTCCTTCTTTAACTAATAGTTTTCATATATTTGTTTATTTGTTTCATTTCTCAAGATCTTTTACTATTATGGGAAAACTTTGCAATGATCCCAGCCAGCTCACAAAATAAATTATCTTAGGTTACTCTCAAAACAATTGACCCAACTGTCATTCATAAAGAGTCTTCATGCCATTAGCCCGTGATAAGTATCTTTGAAGTAGGTAGAGTGAAAACTATTTTCTTAGCCTCTAAGAGAGGAAACTTAGGAAACTGGGGTTGTAGAAATGAAGGGTAGATTTCCTTTCCCTACAAATAACTGTTTGTGTACACATCCTTCAAATAGCAGAGCCAGATATGTAAATAATTGCACCTGTGAGAGGTTATTTACAGAAAAACATCTGTTCTATCTGGGGTCAAGATACAGAAGAAAAGTAAATTCACTTCCTAGTCTTTGTACAGAGCAAAAAGATATCATTTCTGAGGTCTCTTATATCCTATGTGCTTTACTTGCCATCTTTAGTTATCATAATAACCTTATAAATTAGTCGGTTTTGATCCCATTTTACAGAGAAACTGGGGCTGATAACTTGCTCAAGGTCACATAACTTGTCATCGTCTCTCTGCCTAACCCAGGACCTGGGTGGCACGATGCCCTTTGATTGACAGGCAAATGTACCAGTTAGCTATGCCCCAGGGAGGACCACACATTGATAATAGTGTGGATTACTCTATCTGAATCTGAAAATTTTAACATTTTTTCTTATATGAGACTTCTACTTAGTTACCTCGACCTTTCCTAGAGAAAGGTGTGTGTGTGTGTGTGTGTGTGTGTGATCTTATTTTCTATAATCACTCAAAGTGAATGTTTGTTCAAGACCAGAAAAACCAAGTGACCTGGCACTAAGCCTCCTTCAGGTTTATTTCATATTTCTTTGTTCTGATTCCCAAACTGGCTGTATGTTAGAATCACTTAAGGTACTGAAAAACACGATGCCTGGGCACATTCCCCAGAAATTTTAATTCAGTATAAAACAATGTAGAAGAATTTCTTATGAAGCAAAAATAGTTTTCAAAAATGAATTTAAAGGGCTTCCCTAGTGGCACACTGGTTGAGAGTCTGCCTGCCGATGCAGGGGACACGGGTTCGTTCCCTGGTCCAGGAAGATCCCACATGCCACGGAGCAGCTGGGCCCGTGAGCCATGGCTGCTGAGTCTGTGCGTCCGGAGCCTGTGCTCTGCAACGGGAGAGGCCACAACAGTGAGAGGTCCCCCCCCCAAAAAAAAGAACTTAAAAGCATTTATTCTTGTTCTGTATACCTGCATAACAGGAAATGCCAAATAAATTTTCAGGCTAAAGATAAATGACACCAGACGGACACCAGAAGGAAAAACTTGCACTAGAAATGATGTATGTTACTGTAAAAAGTTATAATTTTATTTTTAAATTCATTCAAGACATGTGACTATTTAAAGCAAATATTATAGCAAGTATTATAGGGATAATGACATATGTAGTTGTAATATATAATAACTATGGCACAAAGTTACAATATGTAACAATAGTGTAGTGTAGAAAACTATACTATTGTACATTTCTTACTTATTATGTAAAATAGTATAATATTAACCTAAGCAGAATGTTATTAAAGATGCATTGTAGTCTCTAGAACAACCACTAATAAATGATGCAAAGTGCTATAGTCAAAAAGCCATCTGAGGAGTTACATAACCCAAAATAAGGCAGAAATGGAGGAATAAAGAGGAAAAAAACCTCAGAAAACCAAAAACAAAAGAGTAAACCTAAACCACATAATATTAGTAATTACACTGGATGTAAATGGATTAACACTCCAGGTAAAAGGCAGAGATTCTGAGACTGGATTAAAAAATAAATAAATAAGACCCAACTCTGTTCTGGCTACTAGAGATATCCATAAATATAAAAGGAAATATAAACATACAAGCTGAAAGTAAGAGGATGGAATATATATTATTATCAAAATAAGCTGCAATGGCTACATTGATATCAGAAAAAAATAGAGTTTGAGACAAGGAGTATTATCAGGATAAAATAACTTTTCATCATGATAAAAGGATCAATTTATCAGGAAGACAAAATAACTATAAATATGCACATACTGAATAAAAGAGCTTCAAAATACCTGAAGCAAAAACTGGCAGAACTAAATGGAAAAACAGATGCAAGTACAACCATAGTTGGAGATTTTATCACCACTTTCTTAGTAATTTATTGCACAATTAGATAACACGGTCAACCACACAGTAACTATAAACTGCACACTCTTTGAACTATACATGGATAGTTCATCAGGATAGACCATATGCTGGGCTGTAAAACATGTCTCAGCACATTTAAAGGGACCAAAGTCTCATAGAGCATGTTCTGTTACCACAATGTGGTTAAATTAAACGTCAGTAAAGTAACTGCAAAGCTCTGGTTTTGGAAAGCAAGTGTGATGGCTACTTTTATGTGTCAACTTGTCTGGGCCATGGTGCCCAGATATTTGGTCAAACCTTATTCTGGATGTTTCTGTGAGGGTGTTTTTGATTGAGATTTACATTTAAATTGGTGGACTTTGAGTAAAGCAAAGTGCCCTCCATCGTGTATATGCCTCATCCGTCAGTTGAAGACCTGAATAGAACAGGTTGACCACTCCCGAGCACGGAAGAGTCCTCTAGCAGATGGTCTTCAGACTTCATCTGCAACGTCAGTTCCTCCTGGTTCTAGAGCACACAGCCTGTGGACTCAAATCACAGCTCTCTCCTTGTTACTGAGTCCAAGCTCGCTCTGCTAGCCGCAGGACAGGCCAATGAATTGGAGGCGAGGTGTTGAGGCCAGGAATACGACTTTATTCAGAAAGCTGGCAGACTGAGAAGATGGCAGACTAGCGTCTCTGAAAAACCATCTTATTGGGGTTTGGATGCTGGTTTCTTTTATAGCACAGAGATGGGGAGGAGATGAGGAAGTAAAGTAAAAAGGTCATAAGTTTTGCAGATGTCCCCTGGAATGGCCAGTCTTGGGGAGGGGATGTGTTAATTTCTTCTTTCTTGAATCCATCCACAGGTGGACAGGGTCAGGAGGTACAATGGCACTTTGGTTTAATATTCAGGCAGTGGGGCAGGGTTCCCTGAGGTAGGCCATTATGTATGATTATATAACAAAAGCAACGAAAAGCAAAGGTTAAAGTCAAAGACACAGACCAAACATGGAGTCTGATTTAGCTCTTTCCTGTTACATCCCCACTCTCCAGCCTGCCGACCCCGTCCATCAGATTTTTGGACTCACCAAAATCATTTATAAGCCATGATGTGAGATATATAGATAGATAGATAGATATAAATATCCTGTTTCTCTGGAGAACCTTGACTAATACAGCAGGTGACACATGTCAATACATTTTAAAATAACAATAAGACTCAATATAAAGGAAATTAGAAAATATTTTGAACTGAATGATAATAAAAAGTATAATTAATTTGCTAGAGTGGCTCACAGAACTCTGGAAAGAGTTTACTTGCTATTTACCAGTTTTTCATAAAAGGATGTGATGAAGGATATGGATGACCATCCAGAAGGAAGAGACACATAGGGATGCTAAATGGAAAGGGGCGGAGCTTCCACTCCCTTTCTGGGCTAGCCACCCTCTCAACACCTGCACATGTTCACCCTCCTGGAATCTAATCAAATCCCACACTTTGGGGATTTTTATGTGGGCTTCATCATGTAGGCATGATCAATCATGGATTCATTTCCAGCCACTGTCCCCTCTATGGAGAAAGGGGGGCTGGGATGAAAATTCCAAGCTTCTAATCTCAGATTGGTCTTTCTGGTGACCGACCCCTATCCAGGAGCCCACCAAGACTCACCTCCTTAGAAACAAAGACACTGTTATCACCCAGATTATTCTAAGGATTTAGGAACTCGGTGTCAGAAACCAAGATCAAAGACCAAATATTAGGATAAAAGATTCTCCTAGTGGTCTTATCACTTAGGAAATTACAAGGGTTTTAGGACCTCTTGCCAGGAATTGGAGGTGTATATATATATATATATATATATATATATATATATATATATTCTATTACCTCAAATTATCAAAACTTCTCATAAAGAAAATCTCAAGCCCACATTTTTTTCACCAGTCAGTTCTATCAAATATTTACAAAAAAATTTAAACCAATTTTATATAAGCTCTTTCAGAAATACAGGATAGATCATTTCCCAAAGCATTTTATGAGGCCAAGATAATTATCATAACAAAACTTTTAAAGACATGAGAAAAGAAAAGTACAGATTAATATCTCACATGGACACAAAAATTATTAATACAATTGAGCAAATTAAATCCAGAAATATATAAAAAGTAGAGATATGCAATGTTCATGAATTAGAATCCTCCATATTGTTAAGAGATCAATTTTCCACAAATTCATGTATAGATTTAGTTCATTCCAAATCATACTCTCACCATGTTTTTCAATAGAAATTCACAAACTGCTCCTAAAATGTATACAGAAATGCAAAGAACCCAGTTATAAAAAAAAAAATCTTGAAAAAAAAAATGAACAAACCTGATTCTAACACTACCTGACTTCAAATATTGTTATAAAGCTACAGTAATCAAGAGGGTATAGTGTTGGCATAAAGAGAAGAAAAAGGGTTTCTTCAAAAATACATAGATTCCCAAAAGAGACCCACACTCCTGTAATCAAATAGTTTTGAAAAGGACATTCAATAATTAAATGGGGAAAAGAAAAGTCTTTTTTTAATGGTTCTGCAAAAATTGGAAAAAAAAATTGTTGAAAAAAATAAGGACCCTCAACCTTATGCCTTACACTATACACAAAAATTAATTTGAGAAGCAGCATGTACCTAGGACACTAGAAAGTGATAACTATAAAGGAGAAACAAGATAAATTAGCCTTCAGCAAAACTGAAAACTTCTGCTCATCAAGGGGTGGAGGGAGGTCCAAGCGGGAGGGGATATAGGTATACATATAGCTGATTCACTTCCTTGTACAGCACAAACTAACACACCATTGTAAAGCAATTATACTCCAATAAAAAATTGAAACTATAAAAAAAAAATCACCATAGGCTAGAAGAAAAGACTTAAAAACAAATGCCTGATGATGTATTTGTCTCCAGAACATATAAATAACTCTTTCAAGTTAATAATGAGACAAATACACTTTCTTTAATTCTTTAATCATACTTTCCTTCCATCTTTAGACCTGATTTCCTTTAGTTCTTTGAACTTACTTGTAATAGCTAATTTAAAATCTTTGCCTAGAAAGTCCAATATCTGGGCCCCTTCAAGAATCATTTTTTTTTTTCCCTTTATATGGGCCACACTTTCCTGTATCTTTGCATGTCTTCTGAAATTTCGTTGAAAGTGGATATTTTGGGACTTCTCTGGTGATCCAATGGTAAAGAATCTGCCTTACAATACAGGGGGCATGGGTTCAATCCCTGGTCAGGGAACTAAGATCCCACATGCCACGGGGCAGCTAAGCCCACGTGCCACAACTACTGAGCTTGAGCGCCTCAACTAGAGAGCCTGCATGCTGGAAACTACAAAGCCCACACACTCTGGAACCCATGAGCCACAACTACAGAGCCCACGCACCCTGGAGCCTGTGCACAACTAGAGAGAAGCCCACGTGCTGAAACAAAGAGTCCACATGCCTCAGTGAAGATCCCGCATCCCACCACTAAGATCCGATGCAGCCAAAAATAAATAAAATAAAATAAATAAATGATAAATAAATCTTTTAAAAAGTGGATATTTTACATCATGTTATATAACAACTGTAAAAACCAGAATGCGCGCACACACACACGTTTTGTTGTTTTGCTTTTCTTTCTTTGCATAGTGATTCCTGGGCTAATTCTTTAAAATCTGTATCCTTTTTAGTGTGTGGCCAATGGAGTGTCTGTTCAGTTAGCTTAGTAGTCAGTTAATAATTGGTAAGGTTTCTTTAGGTGCCTTAAACCGTAAGGTTCCACTGTTTGACAAGGAGCTCTGCACAGCTTGGGGCATGATTTCAAGGCTCAGGCTGTGGAGGGGCTTGTGTTAGCCTTCACTTAGGGCTTGCATATGAGCTCAAGGTCATTCAGAGGTGAAAGGCTGGGTGGCCCTCAGGCCTTCCTTGGTGGTGCACACAGCCCTGCACATGTGTGTGACCTTGTAGTTTACCAAGAATATAACAGCTTTCCAAAGCCCCCATGCACATTTCATACCAAGGATCTTCCTTTCCAAATGGTATCACAGCCTTAGGCAGCTATGTCATTGAACAGTTACAGCTGATTGTTTTTTCAACAAATACCCTGGGGACAGAGCTTTTCCTGCAGGGTGAGCTCTGAGTCAAGTCAAATGATAACAATATGTTCATGGGGCTTTTCCAGGGAGCTGTGGGGCAGGTCGAGTAGTGGCAATGAATTCCAAACCTGCTTGGTCACCTTTGATAGCTACCAGGCTGCTGGTTTCCACAGCAACCATGGTTGCATGGCTTCTGGTGTTCAAGGCTACTGTGGGGCTCGGGAGATTTACAGGAGGAGGACGTGTTCTACCACAAACCCCATCATTCTGAGTCTCAGTCGTTTTTCTTTAATACATGCCTCTCAGATTGTTGCAAGTCCTTGGTTAATTTCTGGAGTTCTGAAGAAGTTGATTTTGACCATTTTGCATGCCCCCCCCCTTTTTTTTTTTTTGCTTTTATTTCCTTTTTTTTTTTTTTTTTTGCGATAAGCGGGCCTCTCACTGTTGTGGCCTCTCCCGTTGCGGAGCACAGGCTCCGGATGCGCAGGCTCAGCGGCCATGGCTCACGGGCCCAGCCGCTCCGCGGCATGTGGGATCTTCCCGGACCGGGGCACGAACCCATGTCCCCTGCATCGGCAGGCGGACTCTCAACCACTGCGCCACCAGGGAAGCCCTTTTTTTTTTTTGCTTTTATAGAGGAGTGGCATATTACTTTCCCATTGCTGCAAATTAGCACAAATGAGGTGGTTTAAAACCACGCAAATATATGATCTTAGTTCTGAAGACCAAAAGTCTGAAAGGAGTCTTTCAGGACTAAAATCAAGATGTTAGTAAGGTTGAATTCATTCTGCAGGCTCTAGGGGAAAAATCTGTTTTCTAGAATTTTCTAGTTTCTAGCAGCTACACACATTCCTTGGATGGTGGCCACCAATCACACCTCTGCAACCTCTGCTTCCACCGTCACATCTCTTTCTCAGATTCTGACTCTCCTGTCTCCCTCTTCCACACTTACATGACTCGTGATTATACTGCTCCCCTCCCCAGAGAATCAAGATCATCCCTCAACTCAAGATCCTTGACTTAATCATATCTGCAAAACCTCTTTTGCCATGTAAATTAACATATTCACAGATTCCAGGAATTAGAACATGACCATCTTTGGGGAGCCATTATTCTGTCTGCTACAAACAAATCTAAGGAGGCCTTCAGTCTGTCCTTCCAGAAGTCCTGCCCCTATATCTCCATTCTTAACCATATAATTCCATAGAGTTGATTCTATCCTCTGACTCATGGAAGAGCACGTGCCTCAGGCCTGTGCTGACTACGTGTATCAGTCAGCTCTTACTTGGTCATTCCTCATAACAAATGATCCCAAAGATTGCAGCTTCTTACAGCAACAGTGATTTACTGCTGTCCATGTTATATGTTATGATGGGTCTACTGTAGTTCTACTGGTCCCTGCTCAGCTGTCTTCTTTATTCTGTCATCCCAGCTAAAAAGAATTCCTCACCTGGGCCATGTCAGTAATATCATTTTTCCTTGACCTAAGACAGTAATGCTCAATCAGAGGTTATTTTGTCACCCAGATTCAAAATTTGACTACAAGTGCATATGTATAGGGAGGACATTTTGCATCTCTGAATAAAATTATAATTTGTTCTGGTTCTGGAGGATAACTTTAGAAAAAAACTGTAACAACCAAGATGAAGCTTCTTTCCAGTTGACCCATTCAGCATTTTGTTCACATGATTGAGATCTTCCAGCACCACAATAAGTAGGTACAATTATAATGAAGAAAGAATTGAAGGGAAGATACAAATCTGAAACATCTATTGTCTCCAGTTACTTCTTTAGTTCTAAGAAAATAAACTATATGAATGTTTGAATTAAGGAGGAACAGAAAGAACACTGGAACAAATGTGAGCTCAGGAGGATAAATGGATTATTTGGACAGAATAGTCTAAATTTCTTATGCAAAAAGAATTTACCAAGCCCATGTATTTGCTCAATTCATGGATTCCTCAAGCACTTAGGAAGATCCATGCACATAATCCCAAATTATTTGCCCTGAGATTGTATTATACAGATTTTGTAGCACATTTGCTATCAAAGTGAAGTTCTGTTCAAGCTAATGGTAAAGTTTTCTTGCATTGTTGCAAAGCAAAAACCCCAGATGATAAAACCTCAGGCTGGGATGAACGTTGTACTGTGTAGAGTCCACAGAAATGGTCTGCCTGTGCAGAGGTAGAATTTGAATGTAATTTATTTTCTCAAGACACAGTCTCAGATTGAAATATTATGCAGCCTCACATATGTAAGTGTGGAATATTATGTATGTATTGTTATGTTCCACCAATAAATTCAAGTTTAAAAAATGGAACAAATAAAACACAAAGATTAATTCACTATGAAAGACTAAGGGTAAATCAAGGTGTAAACCTTTTCTTAGCATGATTTTGGTGATGACCATTTTTCTCCACCCAAAGGATCAAGAATCTAGCTTTATGGGGGCAAGAGGTTCATTTCTCGCCTGCTTCAAGTTGCCTGGTCTGGTGCCAGCCAGGCTCGAGTCACGCTATAAATGCTTACTGAATCTAAACACAGGTCTACACAAGGAGCACTGAGCCTACACAGTAGACTAAACGTTCGCTTCTCCCTAAGGACGTGGGTTGTGGAGGATTGAGGCCAACGTGGCGGTTTTCATCGAAATGTCTAACAGAGGAGTCCTGTCCTTGAAAAACGGAAGGAACAACATAAAGAGACTTGTGTGATTCACTCCTAATCTGACCAAAGGAAATGCCTTCCCTCTCTCTCCTCGCCTATATTTCATTAGTCCTGTAGTGTACATGGAAGAGTTCTCTTTAGGGTAAGAAGGTGATTCCATGTGGGCTGCAGGTTGAAACCAAGCAGGGGGCCCGTGGGGCTCCTGGGCACAAAAGCTTTTCTGTGTACCCGGTTTCTTGATTATAGGAAATAGGCTTCGTTCAGCCTCCAAGACCTTCCCTGAGTTCCAATGGGCAGGTTCAAAGAGTTGCTAATTAGGGAAGGGAGGGGATGCAGTCAAGAGAAACAATAGCGCAGCCTTGGGGAGGGTCCTGGTCCCCCCTCAAGGGATACACAGAACCATATCTTCGAGCTGTTTTGCAGCTGGAGGGGGTGGGAGAAGTTAACTGTTTGCTGCCCACCGGCACGCAGACCCGAGACTGGTGGAACCAGAAGGTTGACGATGCCGACTCCCCAGTTACCTCACTACCAGCCGGTCAGGAGAATGTCCACGAGCGGACCACGCCCTCTTTGAACCGTGGCTATAGAACTCCTCACGACCCCCTCCAGGTCGGGACACACAGTTTTGAGGGCGTGAGCCCGCTGTGGTCCCCTTTGCCTGCAAAAGCAATAAAGCTACTCTTTTCTACTTCACCCAAAACTCTGTCTCCGAGATTTAATTCAGTGTCAGGGAACAGAAGCCAGATTCGGCTTCAAGGTCAGCTGTTATTCACACTCCGAGGCCCGGAATGAATGATTCTGACCTAAAAGGCCAGGAGGGGTTTCTCCATTAAAAGTCAAACTGCTCAGCGAGTGCCTTGATTTCAGAGGTACAGCCTAGAGAATCAAACTGTGAGGTTGCTCCTTCCCATACACCCCGGATCTCAGGTCAGGTTTTAAATCCGAATCCAAAGGCTCGGGGGTCACTACCCAAAGCCCGCAAAACTGCGACCCCCAAATAGACAGAGTCACAGACCCTGTGCCTAGAGGGGAGGCTTGAGGCGGGGAAACCGGATGTGGTGTTTCTGTAAATACCTAAAAGAAGACCATTGAACTTCAAGGGGTAACATTTTCCCAAGGGGAGCTCAGAGAACCAGCTTTGTGGAGGTGAGAAGTGCACAGACAAATCGCAGCCTCGGAAAGAGGCTGAGCGGGGGAAAACTCACAGCTGAGCCGCAAAAAAGGGAAGAGTTTCTGGGAAAATGAAAACCTAGAGCCACACGAGCATCGAAAAATACTAAAACAGCACAAACCTGAGACCTGGAAAGAAATCATGAGATAAAATCCAAAGAGATCTAACTGGTAGTAGCCTGATTTAAATTTTGGAAAGAAAAAATTTGGCCAGACACCGCGAGATGTTTCCTCTGAAACCTCCTAACATAATCACGGCCGTGGGCCTGACACAGCTTCACGTCTGGGGAGGCCTGACGAAGCACTGGTCAAATGTTTTGAGCAAAAAAAAAAAAAAGGCAAATAGAATGGATCTTTGACCAGAGTTAAATGACAAAATACAGAAAAACCCTGTCCCACTGGGGAGAGGAGGAGATCTCCATCACTTAAGGAGATATGTTACTTTTTGGATCCAGCTGAAATCTGGGAAAATAACACAACTTTCTGTGCACATGAAAGCAGCCCCAAGGGGATTCTAAGCTGCTGAAACACCCTCATCCCCTGCAAGAGACACAGATCTGACAGGGTAAAGGTCATGGGCTCTCAGAGCAAGAAAGATTTTATCAGCATTCCAAGATGGCATCCCTACCCTCCAATGGAACGGATTCTTTAGGAAATGAAACACTTGTTTTAACACCTTCGCACATGTTTGCACTTCTTTCCCTTTTCCTTGGAGCTCCTTGGGAAGCCCCCAGAATGAAGGAGAATAAATTGTCCTCTGCGATCAGTTCTGTGCTCCTCCATTTTCCTGAATGGAAGCCAAGGCTCATGCAAGACTTTCCTGTGTTTGGGTGTAAATAACACTGCTCCTCCTTTCCCGTTCATTACTGTCACAGGTTTGAAAAGCAAAAAGCAGAGGTCATTTATTACGGGTTATTTTTCATGCAAAACACCCCGTGTTAGCTGTCATTCAAAAGGATGTAGTCTACGCCTTCACTCACATATTAACAGAGCTTTGGGTCATAACCTTTTATGGCATTTGGAATTCCAGAACCTCTGATTAATGCAATATTTACATATCCTTCAGTAAAAGTGTTCCTCCATAGAAATGCATGAAGTGCTGTAAATTCATTTGGCCTTTAGTCTAGACTCTGTGTGAACTCTGAATTCAAAGCAGGGTGCATTAAACCATATGACTTTGTCTCGTGATGGTGTTTCCATTAATGGGATGCCGGTTAACCCCTTAAAGACGGGCAAGTCTTTCAAACCAGTAACATCAACCCAGGGAGGTCTTTTCAATAAAATTAATAGTTGCCACTTACCCGAACTACCTTGACCAATCTGATCCCATTTATATGTTACCGTATAAGAGAAATATTTCTGTCCAAATCAGCCTTGATTTAATGGCCTCAATAAGATTTGAACCGGTGGAAATTTACTGGAAGTTTTAAGAACATCATTGAATTATTGCATCATTGTATAGGAAGAGATCACCGGTCAGGACTCTGGGATGTTCGATAATAACGGAGCATCTCCTGTTTATGTGGCATGATCAATGTATGCTTCTGTTTTTTTTTTTGAATTTGCCAAATCCCATTGTTCCACTAGCTGAGAGAGCTGTGCTGAGTCTTAGGCTGGCTCGTTGCTACTGTGTAGAATCTTGAAGCCTGCCATACTCCAGTACCGAAACAGTGGCCCAACAGATCTATCAACTCCAGGTTACTTTGCTGAGTCATTTTTTTAAAATAAAATTTAACCTAGAAGAGGTGTCCCCGAGGTACGGTGGAGGTCTCCCAAGAAACAGAGCATCGAATTCCTCTACCAATGAAACGGAGGAATCTCCTGGACTTCGTCAGAAACAGAGTTTAGAAATCTCCCTTAATCTGCTGCTCGAGCTGCACTGTGGTTTTGAAAAGACAGATATGTTACTGTTATCTTCTTCCCAAAATGGTCTCTCTCCCGGGACATTCGCACGTGTGGATGCCTAGTGGAACTTCATATTTCAAGAAGGATTTTCTCTCTCACGTATCTTAATTCCCACCTGAAGCTTTTGAGCATCGTTTAAAATATGTTTGGTTCAATAGCGAAACAAGGGTACTTTTAAATTTTATGTTTTGAAGCTGTCCAGTCTGCCCTGGATGATGAAAGTGGGAATCTGTCTCCCACCCGTAAAAATGACGGGGCTGGTACACACACAGGGGTAAGAAGCAGGACGAAGTTGAGAAGACCGGAAGTGGGTGCGTCCTGTGGACATTTACAACACTCCTTCCAGACACAGGGCGGCTGACATCCTTCCCCTACTTCCTCTTCAGATCTTGACCCATAACCTGCTTCTATTCTTTCACCTAATATTCCTCCTTATCCCCATTTTCCACCCCTATTCCTCTCTTTTCTCAAAACCTTTTTCCATCTTTCTGATTATCCACATAGAACCTTGTAAACAAAGTATAAGTATCTAACAGAGCTATGTTTTCAAAACACCTGAGACAGTAAAGGATATCATATTATACTTCAATCCATAAAATCAAAGAATATCATCTTTGCATTTTATTAGTTAGAAAATATATTGTTAAAAAGTAATGCTGGGGGCTTCCCTGGTGGTGCAGTGGTTGAGAGTCCGCCTGCCGATGCAGGGGACACGGGTTCGTGCCCCGGTCCAGGAAGATCCCACGTGCCGCGGGGCGGCTGGGCCCGTGAGCCATGGCCGCTGAGCCTGCGCGTCCGGAGCCTGTGCTCCGCAACGGGAGAGGCCACAGCAGTGAGAGGCCCGCGTACAGCAAAAAAAAACCAAAAAAAAGTTATGCTTTCTCCGTAGCTTCTAGAAAAATATGTTAATTTTTTAGCTTGGTTAGAGAAACAAGTATGGTTGAAATAATACACATTTTCTCGGCAAGGAATCTTCACTTTAGCATAAGAAGCATTCAGACTTTTTCGTTTTGACTCCTGCATATTTGTTGCAGACAGGAAGCTAGTTTGTGAGGTAAAATTATCATTTATTAAGCCCTTACTATATGCCAATATTGGTGCTACCTAAGTTATTTCCACCGTATTACTTAAGACTCACTGTTATAACCTCTATAGAGCTGGGAATTTTATTCTCAGCTGCGGACCCTGAGGTTCAGAGAGGGAAATTAACTTGTCTAAAATCACGGCTAGGTTGGTGATGGCAAGAAAGAGATTTGAACTTAGTTCTGACCCCAGGCCGTTGCTTTTGACCACGAGGTCATTACAAGTGTGTATTTCCTCTCCCTTCATTGGTTTCATGCCTTGTATCTCAGTTGTGATGGACAGGACACAAGGAGGTGACCGCCTCATTGAAGAGTCCCTTGTTCTGAAAATATCTGATCCAAAAGAGTTTAATGTCCCTCCCCCAACCGAGCATGAAGGGGGCAATAAATTGTGTCCGAATGACAAAATACAGTGAAAAAGCTGACTCTCGCCACTTTCAGAAACAGACTGGCTGTATCCAGCTTTGTTATGGGTTGTGTAGTCTTCTTGGCTCTCATTACGATGCAGGTACAAACACGCCTTCCCAAAACAGACGTAAATGGCTTGAGGATTATTCTCAGTTTGGGATTATCCACTCCGAGGCACACTTTTATTGCTATGGGGAGTCACAGAGTCTGCCAAAGTCAAAAGCGTTTATGCAGAGGAGAAGAAGAAATATCTGACCAAAAGAGCAGACCTAGATCCTGCAAACGGAGCCGTTCTCAGCACCGCCCTCAGACCTCAGCTCACGTCGGCAGCAGCTGAGCATTCTGTAAACCTCTGGGAACAACTCAAGCCTCCCCAGAATAGACGGGCTGTGAACATAGTATCTGAGAGGAAAGGGAGAACACCCGGAAGTCCACAGGTACTAGCATCATTCATTAAAACAGGCGAGTCCAATGGACTTCAGCACTGAGCTCTGTCCACCCGTTCGAGGGTACGAACACGACTCTGATAGGCATCCACGAGCGTTTTAACATAGGTTCCAAGTCCCAACAGCTCACTGTGTGTGCACGTGGGCAGAGAGTGTGTTACTTTGCTTCCTTATTCATAAAAGTGAATCCTAACATTTTATTTAAAAGAAAACAAACACCCACCATTTCTGTAGAAGGATTTTACCTCCATCTTGGTCATTAAAGGCCATATGAGTGGGGAGCTTGCAGAGGAAAAGGGGAAGAAGCAGATGCGTGCAGAGCTCCAAGCCAGGCGGTTTGGAAGATTCTGGACGTGAAGGAAGGGGCAGGCTGAGGAGTGCTGTGCTATCGCTGCGGGCTCCTCGAAGAACCTGGGACGAGGCCGTCCTCTCCGGGTCTGTGGACGGCCTGTGCTCAGCACCTTGATGGCATCTTCTGCCTGATGTGACCACATCCCTCCCCTTTCGACAGCAAAGGCAGGAAGACTGGAACCCGACACCCCAGCTCCCTCACCCACCCGGTGGCTTGAATTCTCGGTCGCCTTGCCTTCAGATGAAAAGTGGGTCTTCCTGTGCAGCCCATGGATTTGATGAAGGTGCCTGGGTGCTGATGTAAAAGCGGAGGAGGACTTATTTATTTCACACATCAGTTAGGACTCCAGGTCGGAGCAACTCTCAAAAACGCTCCACGCCGTAGCACAGCTTTGCCGTGAATTTGCTCCTTATGGCAGAGAGGGCTAAGTCTCGTTTTCAAGGGAATATTTGCTTGACTGATCCCTGACAGTTTTGGAAACAGATACAAATGCTTTTGCTTCAGCAAACAAAGCTGCACACGACACTGAATCCATTACACTGATGGAGCGCTTGGCCGGTGGGGCTTTCGGCCGTGTGCACTGAAGGAAGGCCCGTGTGCACAGACTTCGGTTTTCGACCAACACTTCGTCTCCTCTTCAAAATATTCCCATCAAAGACCAGGCCCCGAGTCCAAGGGGAAAATGCCTGCACAAGAACCACCCTGCCACATAGACGTGTGTCAGGCCGATTTTTAAAATTAAGTACAAATACACGTTCTTTTCTCTACATGGTGACTGAGGCAAACCCCCAGTGAAGGGCAGCCTCCCTCTGGGTTTACGTGTGCTCGGATGTTTGCTCGACCAGGGTGACCACAGTGACAACAGACAATTACACTCTTCTACCCAAATACACCCTGTTCCTCAACATTTATCTTCTTCCCCCTTCTCTAGAAAACACTCCTACCCGGCGAGAAAATCACCAAGGCACTGAAGTTCAAAATGATTATATAAAAAGAGTCTGTTCTCTGAATACTTTTCTGTCCCTCTTTCACGGGCCCTTTCACAGGTTGTCCTGGAGGGACCAATGTCATCACAAGGGTCCTTATAAGGGAAAGAAGGAGGCGGGAGGGTCAGAGATGCGAAGTCGGAAGCAGCTGCGAAGAGCAGCTGGAAGGTGATAGGCCGCTGGCTTTGAGACGGGGGAAGGGGCCGCCATCCAAGGATGCAGGGGCCTCTGGGAGTTGGGAGGGCAAAGACACAGGTTCTTCCCCAGAACCTTTGGAAGGAGTACAGCTCTGCCAGCACCTTGACCATAGCCTGTGAGACCCATCTCAGATTCTGACCTCCAGGACTGTAAGATAAAATTTGTGTTGTTTTAAACCATCAACTTTGTGGTACTTTGTTCCAGCAGCAACAGGAAACTGGAATATATATACATACGTATGGATTTCAATCATTTAAATATGTGTATATGTAGTTCCTCTTCCCCACCAACTTTATTTCTTCCTTTACATTTTCTTCCTTTATATGAGGTCAATCCAGTTTAACTAATCCTTTATCCAACTAAATCTTCAGTTGCATGAACCATTGCTTTAACACCACATAGAAGAGGCCTAAATAATATATTTTAAGATTGCACTTTATAGATGGTCTCAGTGAATAGGTTCCACTTTAGACTCCTCTCTGGGGTCAGACAGCCCAGGGGGGGATTCCCGGCCACACCAGTAACTCGAGACTCAGGCGATCAGCTCTGGCTCCAAAGGCGCGGTTTCCTCATCAATATGACGAGCATCATAGGATGTGCTTTATGAAATTGTTGTGAGGGTCAATGAGCTTATGCACAGGAAGGGCTTCCCATCACATGTCACCACTGTTTCCAACACGGTAGCTGAGTCATGGGATAAATTATAGAAACTGCTCTATACCTGAATCCCTAATACCTTGCCAGCGTCACCCCCTTCCCCGCCTCCCTCCTTCACAGTTTTGCAAACTCCCAGTGTCACCCCCCCACCCCGTGACGTCCTCAATTCTCCCATTTCCAAAGGAAAATTAACCCCTTCTGCAGCATTTTCTTTATAGGCACAGAAAGTACTTGCATTATGTGAACGATGGTCGTGTCTCCATTTCTAACAATGTGGCTCGTACCCAGCGCTCAAAAACCGTGTAAAACCTACTTGTGTCCTTTGGGGCTCATGGCTGGTAACCCTCTCTGGAAAGGCAGGCAAAGACTTTGTCTTGGCCGTGGTCGTTTACAGGAGTGTGACAACAAAGCTCCCTGGTAAATATCATTATGTAGCCGTATGCAACCAATTCTGAATTCGCTGTGGATGCAATGAGGCTTTTCCTTGGCAACAGCAAAGACTCTTGGTAATAATGGAGGAGAGATCACGGGGCCTTCTCATAGCACGGTAGCCAGCATCTCCATTTCTTGGCCATAAAAATTCTCAGAGACACACTTTAGGTGAAATGGATACATTCAAGATGTGTGCAGAGGAGAATGTTCAACTTCAACGTGAAAATTACAGCACACAGGGAGTCCTTTTTTCGTTTGGAAAGCTCACGCGCCTTTTGCCAAGTGACTAATCGGGTCAAATGCTATTGCACCTACGGTAACGGAAGCACCTCTTTCTTGAGAGGTTAAATGTTGCTTGGAGCGCACAACGCAGAGGCTGATCCTGCTGGGTTTACGACTTGGGTGGAAAAGTTTGACGAGATGACCTAGATGATGCTACGTAACTAATTACAAAGTAACTGATGTGTGTATGACGGCCAAGAGAAAGTCCGGCTAACTGTACATTTTTTAAAACGTAATTATCTGAAAGTCCTCAATTCAGAACCAATCTCAACAACTTTTAAAAGATGTCCCCCTGTTTATTAGGAAAATTTTAAAAGGGAATTTTTTACAGCTCTGTTGTCTTAAGAAACATAACAAGTGAGTACACTGGCACATTTTTAAACACTCACGGGAAAATATTTTTGCCTTTTGAACGTTCCGGGGAAGATACAGAGAGGCAGTCTTTTGTGTTAAGCTGTATTAACCTGCTTATTTAAAAAATAACCCCGTGTTTGTCAGGCTACTCGGTCATTAAAGTAAAACATTCAGAGAGTTCATTAAAAAACAGAGAGAAAACTGAAACCTTCCAAGAGGAATATCTCAATTTCTCCCAAGCTACACAATTTAATTCCAGCCTTTCTCTAATGGCCTGGATTTTTTCAAAAGTGGTCTAATGCAACCACCCTGTAATTACGCTGCCCTCCACACTGATCCAGGGCTGATTACCACTCAGGTTCTTAAATCTCAGTAATCTATTTGAAACATTATTAAATATTAGGGATTCGTGTGATTTGCTTTGTCATCACTCTACTTGTAACTTCTCTGCCACTCACTGCCAAGAGATTATGAACAAGAGCTGCTACTTTAATCTCAATTTGTTACACTAAAAATGCAAAATTAAAGAAAAATGGGGAAAGTATAATATTACCAGGGAATGTGATTGATAACATTGTGTCACGTTACGAGCTTTAATATTATAAACTGAGTTTTATGTTACTCACTTGTAATAGTGACATATTTAACATTTTAAGACTGGATATAATAATTTTATGGGGTAAAATGGATATTCTTAGATGATTATACTGTAGTACTTTGTCAAATTCTTGTATATTAAATACAAAAAAACTACAATAAAAATAAGAGAAAGTTCTGCCTTCAGCTGAGTGAAAAAAGACGATTCATCCCTGATTCTCTTCTTTGCTCAAGTGTTACCCTGGCCCACCTTAGGGATCTGAATCATGTCGTTTCCGTGGCATCGGATAAAGGCCACGAATGGTATTTTATCCCCATAAATAATTTAAAATCATTTGTTGCTGGTATCGTGGCTGTGTCTTCAGTTTTATTCTCAGGCAGCAGTCCCCCGCCCTGATCTCATTCCTATCTTGGAATGCATTCTGAAAAGTCATAAAGAGCAGGGTGTATATGGCCAGTTTAAAAGGCTGCCAGATGACATTGCAGACCCTGGGATGCTGAACTTCTAGAAGAGTCTCTTCAAGCAATGCTGCTTGAACCTCTGAAATTACAGTGAAACGCAGATCAAACTTCCGTAGAACACCTACAACAGAGGAGCAGTTTCCTTTGGGGGCAAAGATTTCACATACTGCACATGGCAGGCACGTGTAAGACCTGATCAGGTGAGAGCCACAGAGGTGAGATGAGAAAAGGGGAGGAATCAGGCTTTGCGCTCCCCACTGAGATTTCGGGAAATTCTAGCCCTTCCGACCAAACACGGAACACACAGGGGGGTATGGCGGCGGGCACTGAGACCAGGAGCAGTGTTCTTTTTATGCCGTTGATACGCACTCTCTTAGCCTTTCCATGTGCTGGGTAGAGCCGACATTTCAAACATATCTGCACTCATCTCCACACTGTTTCAAGGGATGTGGCGCTACTACTCCTTTGTGGATTAAGGCACATCTCTCTCTTCCTCACCTCCCTTTCCCGATACACAGCCTCCTGACTCACCGCTCCCCTTGGGGCAGGAGCTCACGGTCTCATCCCAAAGGCTTTCCTCTCCTCCATGATCCTGGACTAGGCAAGTGGCAGTCGATCTTTTTGTTTCCTTTCTCTTTTTCAGAAGAAAGGGAGGAAGAGGAAATTAAGAAAGTGAGGATGCCGGGAGAAAAAGCAGAAAATAAAGCCAGGTCTTCCTACTCACACGAGCTTAAGATTTGTCACAAGCCTGAGGGTGTGACGGGGCGTGATCTGAGAAGTGAACCCAGCCGTCTTCTCAGTGTGCTGCAGTTGGTTACCTGGAGAAAGGCACTGAGAAGTCCTGTTCACCTTCACCTCAGGAGGGAGCAGGGCTGTGTTCAGGTGAGGACACAGAGAATCGCCAAGGCTTCTCCACACCAGCTCACCTGTCAGTGACGCTCCACAAATCCACTGTTGGTGCAGAAGCTTTGGGTCACCCCTGAATTCACATCCATCATTTTCTGAAAGCAGGAAAAGTGAAAAGCAAAACTTTACCTTCATTTTCCTTTTTTTAAAAATACATTTATTTATTTATTTCTGGCTGCAGTGGGTCTCTGTTGCCGCGCGTGGGCTTCCTCTAGTTGCAGTGAGCGGGGGCTACTCTTTGTTGCAGGGCACGGGCTTCTCATTGCGGTGGCTTCTCTTGTTGCGGAGAACGGGCTGTAGGTGCGCCGGCTTCAGTAGTTGTGGCAGTAGTTGCCGCTCGCGGGCTCTAGAGCGCAGGCTCAGTAGTTGTGGCGCACGGGCTTAGTTGCTCCGTGGCATGTGGTATCTCCCTGGACCAGGGACCAAGTGCATGTCCCCTGCATTGGCAGGCGGATTCTTAACCACTGTGCCAGCAGGGAAGCTCAGACCTTCACTTTCAAATGCTAAAAACACAACTACATCCCAAACACCTTATGACTATCTCCTCCAGGCTTTCTTTTACTCTCGAACACACATATTCTGAATATCAATACAGATCTAAATACAATATAGATTTGGATTTAGATACAAATCCCATACAGGTAAAGGCATAGATACAGATGGAGATTTAGATGTAAATTTTATCGATAGAGATATATGTGGTTACCTTTCTGCTAGCTTCATAATTGAAATATCTGTGGTCATAGTAGCAAACCTAGTAAAAAAAAAAAAGATCCAGTAGAGATATGTCAAAAAATAAGAATACCCACCATAGGTCTGCTTGGCTCACCTTACATCTTCTCAGTCCATTGGAGAGGAAAACAAGGCCCGGCAATGTCTCATCATTATCGTTCACTCAGAACACCTATGATAAAAGCAAGCCCTGCAATATCTAAAAATTTCCCTCTGTTCTGATAGTAAAGCACAACATAGGAGTGAATCCAAGGTCCAGTCTATGTGGAAAAATTCCTATCAGGAGATGCACACGTTAAACCTCATTTCCAGTCCAAAAGATAGATTTCTAGCATGATTTGTTACTTCAATAATTCAATTTCCCTGACTCCCCTGATTAGAACTTAAAAGAAATCCAAGCAGCCTCCAGGACCCAAGCCCAGGGCCTCACGAAGATCCGGCACTGGAATTAAAAGGTGGTGATGTAACCACCTGGTCTCTTTTCTTCCTGTCATATTTGGCTTCTATGAGGCACAATGTCGGTCAACGTTGTCCGTATAGCCTTTCAGGACCAGCGTCTTTTTCCTTTTAGGCTGATGATCAGAAAAGGGGGCTTAAGGATGGACATTTGTCAGGATGGGAAGGAAGGGTATTCAACAGACTGTGGTCCAGGTTCAACAGACTGTGGTCCAGGGATGGGAATTTGACCCAGGGCAGCAAAACGTTTGCAGAGCAGTTTTTTTTTTGAAAATTATCTGGAAGGCTGTATGTATGTGTTTTTCCTTCTAAAATCTTTTTAGTATAGAACTTTTCCCTTTACCTATATGGGAAAAAGACAGTCAACATGGGTCCAGCTCAAGGATCCTGGATTAACCCCAGAGTTCTGACCAAAGCATCAAGACATATTTGAATTTGAAGAAAAGTTTATTTACACTGTTCTTTCTTAAAGAAACCCAATCAACCTACCACACAAAGAACAAAAGATAGAAGCCAGAACTTTGCCTGAAAACTTTTATCGATATTTTCGAAAGACTAAAACAGTTAGACTAGCTTCTTCGTCATACAGGTCTACTCAAAATTTAACTACTTAAAGCTTTCAAATGGCTGAATTTAGTAATCATAAGAGTAAACAAATTTGCATTTGTGCACTGGCTTCATCGGGGGCTCAGGCTCATCTCGCTGGAGTGTAAGTTTTACAAGGTGAGCCCTGTGGTTTCTTCAGGCTGTGGACCTGGGTGGGAAGAGCTGAAACCCCTGATTCAATCCCTTTCCAGTCTCCCTTGCCTCTCAAGTCTCGGCCCGGGAACTAGGGATCCCTTCTTGGGAAGCCCTCCCAGATAGCTCAGCCGACCCTCAGGACACCTGCCCTCTCGTCCACTCACGTATCACAACGTGTGTGTCAGTGCAGCCCACTTGTCCGTCTGGGTGCTGGGCTTCCGGAACCAGAAACCACATCTGTCCTGTCCAGGTGTGATCAGCCTTTTAATGAATGAACAGGGCCACCTTTCCATCACGTGCAGGCGACCGACACCCGTAACCGTGCAATGCTGGCTGTGTGGCCTGTGACACGAGCTCACAGAACATGCTGGCAAAGTGAACGGCAAAGTGGACAAGGCATATGGCAGCTGCATTTATTAACAATGAGTTTGAGTTCCAAGAAAGCCGCATGCACATTGTGCAAAATGCTCCCTGTGACCCCCAGGTGCTCTGTAGCACTGGACAAGACCCCAGCTGTCTTTAAGTGGTTGAGTCTGAGGCCCCCAGAGCATTAAAGCAGCAAAGCTCCAGAGAGAAGAAAACAGTCAGTCTTTGGAACTAGACAGATGCAAGTTCCAATCCTGGTTCTGCCACTTTTCATGGGGCGACATTTGATAAGTTAATTAACCTCTCTGAGCCCCAGAGTGGTGATATTAATAGCTCTGACTCTCCAAAGTGCAAATAATAAAATCATCCTTAAGAGGTAGATATAAATAAGACGTGTATATGAAGAACACAACAATATATTTTAGATGAAAATAACTCATTAAACTGCCATGAAAAGCCAGGGTGAATGGGAAGAGGAGAGAATGAAAGGCTGTATTCGAACTTGGCGAGAGAAAAAAAAAATGAGAAGACATTTAGTGATTCAGCTGCACTATTATTAATGTTATTATTTATAAAGCATGTTAAATGAGTAAGACATTTTACCAAACACAGACAATAACATGGTCTCTATTTTTACTTAACCATCACAAAGACATAAAACCAGCCTCCTAATTGTCTCAGTCAGATGTTTCGGTGGTGTTTTAAAGTAAATGTAGAGTTCGTGGTGCTATTGTGATGCTGTGTGTGATTTATGTCTGTGAAGTGCACCATCACACACACCCTCCAGACCTCCTGGAGAAATGTGGGGAAAAAAGAGAAGGAGGCTTACTGTTGGCTGTATCTTTATCCCATAACTTTAAAGTTTTTTAATAATAATTAAAAAAAAAACCAGATTCCAACCAAAGCTAGAATGGCACCAGAAATGTCGAGAAATATGAAAAATAATTACTCTTCGGGAAGAAATTACTAGAAATACCAGTGAGTGTATATTTTAGATCTGATTCCAAGCCTGGGCCAAAAGATGGAGGATGTAGAGAGTCAAAGTTGTCTTCCATTGATGTTCCGTGTAGCAGAATCCATCCCCTGACTCGTGACAGAAGGATGATGGCGTCAGAGGCCCCGACGGGAGGGGCGCTTCCTTGTTCAACCCAACTGTTGTTTCTGTGGACTTTTTGCCTAAACTCTTCCGGGGGTTCTCTACCCACCACTGCTTGTGAGAGATGGAGATGGGGGATTCTCTTGCCCTCCCCCCCACTGAAACCCAAGAAGCATCCATCTCATAAACGAGGGTGTTTGTAGAGAGCGCTTTGGTTGAGTTTCAGATTGCCCAAAATTATGAAGCAGCCATTTTCTAAGTCTTAGCACCACCGAGCTAATTGCAGGGACCATTTTATATTATGACATGTTCATGGCACAGCACAAGGGTGGCACGTGGACTTGTCAAAACAAATAAACCTCTTGTTTTTTTAAATGAAATCTATTGCACAAAGAGCTAAACAAATTACAGGGTAGAGGCAAATGTCTACCTCCCCAACAGCATTTACTACCTGGAGAAAAACAGTGGAAACGTTCAGGAATTGACTGAAAAATTAACTGAGCACAGATGAAAGGTGAGCACGAGGGCAGTCAGGATAACATCCTCCTTTATCATTCAGGGACCCAGGGGCCCACCCCACAGGCCTAGACACAGCTCACTGCTGAGACCGCAGGGGACTCTGTGCAAAGGCCCAGGAGAGGTGTCAAGGCCCTGGGGTGGCACAGAGAAGGGAAAGGAGATACTTCTCAGGTTACAGGACTGGGTCCATCCTTGGTCCCTGAAAGTCAGAGACTGGTTCAGCATCCGAATCTCCACCTTCTTGTTTTTAACCAGAGATGAGAGAATTGGCCCGAAACGAGAATGGCAAATAGACAAGAACCAGGTAGTCAATAAAAATAAAATTTAGAAGAAAGGGGCCTGCTTTAAAACGAAATGAATGAAATGTTTAGGTTGGAGGGCAAAGGAGCCAGAGCAGAGGAGAACCGATAGAGCCTGTCTGGATGGTCACTGACAAAATGTTTCAATTGCTTTTTCAGATCAGGGTACAAGACTGGAACAGTGCCCAGAGATGGGTGAGCCAAGGATGCTTATCAGAGCTTTCCGTATATTAACTTTTTTCAAAAATAGAAAATAATCTATAGGCCCTTCAAAACAAAACTAGTTAAGTAAATAATACATCCAGAAAACAGTTGGCTTTGTAACCACTAAAAAGGTTATGGTAGACAAAAATTTATTAGCATGGAAGATGTTCACATGATAGATTAAATAAACAGGTTATAGAACACATGTAAAATATAATCTCATTTTGGAGAACGTAGGATACTCTATCCTATTATATTAGCTATCGCATCATATATAAAAACTCTTTGGAGACATAGTGACCAAAATGCTAACAGCAGTGGTTCTCTCTTCACTGTGGGATTTCAGATAGTTGCTTTTTCTTTATGAGAACCAGTGTTTTCTAATTTTTTAAAAAAATTAATGTGTTTAGTCTAATATTTTTTTATAGATTTATTTTACTTATTTACTTTTTGGCTGCATTGGGTCTTCATTGCTGTGTGCAGGCTTTCTCTAGTTGTGGCGAGCAGGTGCTACTCTTCGTTGCAGTGTGCGGGCTTCTCATTGCGGTGGCTTCTCTTGTTGTGGAGCACGGGCTCTAGGCGCGTGGGCTTCAGTAGTTGTGGCATGCGGGCTCAGTAGTTGTGGCAAGTGGGCTCAGTACTTGTGGCTCGCAGACTCAGTAGTTGTGGCGCACGGGCTTAGTTGCTCCGTGGCACGTGGGATCTTCCCGGACCAGGGCTCGAACCCGTGTCCCCTGCATTGGCAGGCGGATTCTTAACCACTGCGCCACCAGGGAAGCCCTAGTCTAATATTAAAGGGGAACTATTTGGAATTTTTTTAAAAGTAAAGTGAAAAGGAAGAAATAGCCAGACGTTGTACATAGTAAAAAAAATAAAGAGAGAAAAGAAAAAGAAAAAGCCCACAAGCACACAGCAGAGGAGGCAGGGTGATACAGAAAGGCAGCTGCTGTTGCTACAGACAGACAGGCTTCCTTCCTTCTGTCTATGATCAGCCCCATCCATTTGTTTCCAAAGTGTGAGACCAAGTCGTGGTCTCCTTCTCTGTTTCTGAACGTAATAGAAACAAAGCCTGCAAAACCAGCCCCGGGTGACAGCAAAAGATGCCTGGCTTTCCGAAGCACATTCCAAGTTTAATAGTCCATCATTAGCTAGAGACGCAGCACACATAATACTCTACCCGTTGACTTTTTTTTCCTCCTAATTCATTTAAAAGAATAGTGTCAGTAAATCCAAAATCAGGCAAGGCTGCCCGGACAATAGTCATTCATTAGACAGGTGACGTGTCTTTAAAATAAACATGGGCGTGTGATGCGGAAGCAGACACACACACAGATCTATAATAAGACCGTCGCTGGCAGGACGAGGGAGACGTATGGATAAGTGGTGCCAGCAGCGTCATCCACCGAGGGACAGCAAGGGACACACCGCACGCGGTGGTGGGCAGGTGCTTGGAGATGGTGGCCGCTTCGGATGGAAAAGATGCCCCTCTCCTGGGGAGCCTGGGGGCACAGGTGAGGGAGAGCCGAGGTAGCCCAGGACCACAGCCCCCCACAGAGAACACTGCAGCCTGGCAATCACTTCCACCCCTCGTCAATATCGAGGCCATTCCCATGGCATCTCCTGGGTGAAAAGCATTTCTTTCATCAACCTCATTTCTATGGGGAAGTCAAGCTCCTTGCAAGCTGGCTGCATCTTGTATGGCTTTCTCCAGACCAGATTACTGGAAATGCCCACTTCTTTTTTTTTTTTCAAATAATTTGCATGGTTTTGGTGTTGCTGCCAAGACAAACCTATAAAAGGGTCATTTTCCAAAAGAGACAGGATGTGAACGACTGTAACAATGACATAGATTTACTTCCTGGGTCAACGCCCCTGAGAGCAAGCACCACCTCTTACAGATCAGCCAGAGGTGAGTTCTCCCCTTGAACCCCACGTGACCGGGCTTCGTCGTGCTGCTCTGCGCCATCTGAGCGTGTCCTCCTGGGCGTCAGCCAAGGACACACACCGCATCCCTGAAAGAATCAGCCCAGCTCCGCCCTGAGCCTACGGCTAGAGAGATTTCCTGCTGCAAACGTGGCACAAAATCATTTGCACGTGGGGAAAAGGACCAAGCAACTTACAACGACACGTGAGGGGCATGCATCATTTTAATGCAAAGCACAGAAGGGCTAGAACTAGCTCTTCACCTCCACTCTTACTTTTTGGTTATTTGAGACTGCGATCAGGTGAGTGTCTCACAGGGACACACGCTCTCCGAAGAATCCCCAACATCATCCAAGCTTTTAGTCAACCTCGCTTTTTCCAGGCTGTGCTGTTTCCAGCTCTGTAGGTGAAGGAAGCCCCGGGAGAACATTTATACAAGGAGAGGGACACAGAGGTTAACCAATACAAGCGCGTAATGTGTCCGTTTCTGGGGGAGGTGGGCAGACAACATGGCACCCTCTTTACCCAGTCTTGTTTGCTCGTAAAACCCTAGGGAACCCAGCAGAACCCACCAGTTCATCCTAGAACCCCAGGGAAAACGGCACACTTGAGGTTTAAAGCAGACGCGCGGTAAAGAAGAAAGAGCCGAGCCTGAAGGAGAGAACCTGGGGACCGGTCAGTTCCAGCTCCAGCTCATCACAAGGGGCGGTACCACAGAGCACCCCCTTTCGTGCTCCAGGTTTCCAAACTATGAAACAGAGGCGAAAATATTGCACTGACATCCCTCCCAGAGGCCCCAACCCTCAGTGTGAGAGCACAGGACAGCGCCATCGAGTGCCCCATGCTATCACTCTGCATCGGTGTGTCCACAGGAACGCACAAAGGCCATGACCTTAGAAGATGGAGAGTTCCAGAAGCTTTCTTATTGGAACGGCTGCCTTTATTAATCTGCGTCCTCTGCGAGCTCCGCCTCCCCTGCCCGCTTTAGGAAGGGGCATCGCCAGGTACCTGGATCATTTGGCCAATGCAGTGGGTCCTCCTCCCCTGGGGGAGGAGCTTTGGTGTGATGAGTAAAAGAGATCAAAGCTCTTTGTCCTTCACGTGCTTTTCTTTCTTTCCTTCTCCACATTAGAGCAGTAAGGTGATGTTTATGGGATGCGGAGAGAAGCTTGCAGTCCGCGAAGATTCTGTTTGGGAGTCTCCCTTGGGATGAGTCAGCAAAGGGCCGGGAGCAAGGTGTTTTGTCCCCATACTGTGGGCCATGGGGTTCCTTTTTCACCCCCCTCAGCATTTGTCCTGCGTGTTCTCCGTCTTCGTGGGAGTTGTTCATATGAATACAGAAGAGCTCGGAGCCCGAGGCAGCTGCACACAAATGATGGCGTCCTCTCAGCTCCACTACGCGTGGCTCAAGCCTGACCCTTGCCCTCCCTCCAGGTACCTGCTCCTCCTTCACTGACTCCCCCGCTCAGAAAAGGGCCCCATGGGCTTCTCCTCCAGGAAATCTGGGAGCAGCTTCACACTCCCTCATCCGGTCCCCTCCCGTCCAAAGTATCTCGAGATGCTGCCACTTCTGCCCCCGGTACACATTGGTGTTGGCCTTCCTCACCTCCACCCTGGGTCACAACATACTCCACTCGCCTCACCCAATAGCCGTGACGAGCCTTCAGAAATACAGTTCAGATCACGCCATCATCTACTTTGGAGAGCCATCCGTGTCTCACGCTTTCACTTAAAATCAGGACCGGAAGTCCTGGCCCTGGCACAGCAATAGGTCCCGCCTTTCTGGCCGCTACACATCCTGACTTTTCCCACATCTGCACCCTTTCGTTTCCCTACTAAGCCACGCTTCTCCCTTTGCAAGCTCTTCCCCCGCCTTCCCTGGCGCCTCCCTGCTCATCCTTCAGGATTCAGCCTCCACAGCCCTTCAGCTGAGAGTTCCCTGACCCCTCCTCCAAATCCGGATCAGGTCCCGCGTTTTAAAACTATCAATTTGGGGGCTTCCCTGGTGGCACAGTGGTTAAGAATCCGCCTGCCAACGCAGGGGACACGGGTTCGAGCCCTGGTCCGGGAAGATCCCACATGCCGCGGAGCAACTAAGCCCGCACACCACAACTGCTGAGCCCACGCACCACAACTACTGAAGCCCTTGTGCCTAGAGCCCGTGCTCCACGACAAGAGAAGCCACCGCAATGAGAAGCCCACGCACCACAATGAAGAGTAGCCCCCAGAGTGGCTGCAACTAGAGAAAGCCCGCGCGCAGCAACAAAGACCCAACACAGCCAAGAATAAATAAATAAATTTAAAAATATATCAATTTGTCATTATAAATGTATTTGCATAGCGGTTCATTAAATACCTTTTGAGTGAACAAGTAAATAACTCATGAAGAGATCTTTTCATTTGTACATATGTCCAGGTCATATTTTTCACTTTTCTGCAAGAAGAGCTGGTCAAACCCCTTGCTGCAGTCCAGATATATGATTTCTCTCTTAATTTGTCCATTTACTAATTTTTTAAAGCTTTCAAAGGAGGAAATGCGGTTAGACTCAGCATGATTGTTTCAATAATTTGTATTTATTCAATAGACATTTCCAGAATACAATGATATGTCAGCCCTGGGCCGGGAGGGGATGATGTGGAGGGACCAGTGACACAGTTCTCAGTGAATTGCTTCCTCTTCCAGGTGCTCTCAGACCATCTCCGTAATGCCATCTTCCAGAAGACTGCTCAAGCAAACCGCTATGGACTGTGTGAATCTACCATCTTATTATTTTAAAAAGCTAGAGCGACATTTGTCTCTTTCTTGGCACTTCCTCAATTTTCACAGTCCCTCTAAGGTCACCGACACTGCTCTCATCTGAACTTCTTTCCACGTCTTCAGATGGACTTGATCCAGTACAGGACATTTAAAGGAATTTCAAATATCTTGGAAACACTTCTTTTTAACCCCACAAATTCTTCTGAACCCCTCTCTTTTCCCTCTCATCTTTCATCAAAGTGACAGTCACAGTGTAAGGTATTAGACACATAAACATGTCCCTGCCCTTGAGAAACGTTTTACAATGTATCGGCCCATGGTTACATAATCTAGAATTTATCTGAAAATAATAAGCAGCTTTATTGATGCCAGACATTTTATATCATAGTCACTTATCTATTTGCCTTGCAAATTATTTTAATGAGAAAGTATTCCAGTGACATTGTAAGTTCATCACAGTAGTTCCTGCAGTAAGTTCACTCTTCTTCTCCCCTGAAGTCTTACATTATAACAGATGCTTCCTCGTGGCTTCCTGAAGTGATACTATGATACAAGAAATGGTCTGAGAATCTCCAATGACCACTTTCTTCCATTTAATAGTTATGTAACTGATTTACGTGGCTTCTAAATGTTTTCTATTAATAGTGCAAGTTTAAATTCTAGTTCTCCAAGCAAACATGTCAAAAGAGGCTCCTTAATTTGGTTCATTACAAACCCAGCAGGTGTCCAGCCAAGGGCCAGACTTGTACGTCTTCTGAGGAGCAAAGGCATTTGGGTGGCAGAAGTTCTGCCATGTCTGGCGCTGTGAAAGGTGCACCCTGCACTCGGAACTCTGTCTCCACGCTCCCCAGAAAGCCCACCCTCCCCATTCACAAAGGCGGGCTTCTTCCAAAGCACGGCAGCCTCATCATGATCTGTGTTTGCCTTGATCTCACTCAGGCATGGAATGCTCCCCGTCCTGGCAGCTCTATGTCTGACCCTTAACTGGCTACAGTTCCTCCACCTTCATTCCTCCAGAAGCATCATCACCTAGCAGTACTTTGATCTCTTTTTCATTTTTATTTTTTCTTTAAAGAGAACACGTATTTTCCCGGTTTTTGCCAAGAGTGACTAATTGCATAAAAATTTTTATTTTCAATCTTACTCCCTAAATCTTAGGCCTATGTTTCCAGCTATTTTATTGTATTCCAGGACGCTGTCATTTACATATGAGGACAATGGTAATGGTGAGGACGGTGGTGATCAGGATGGTGATGGTGATGACATCATCAGAACCTCACTCTTGCCCTGGACGGAATCCCTGCCTCTGGAAAACATGGTCATTCAGCAGATAATTTACAGGGAGAGAAAGAAGAACAACCTGGTCTAATGAATCTGCAGATCCCTGAGAGATCAAGACACTCCAGGGTGTGAGACAAATAAACAACAACAAACATATGTATATACACATATATGACACATAGTGACAAGTACCATGAAGAAAAACAGAGAAGTGCATAGAGAATAAGGAGGATGGTTCCACTTAGATAAGACAGCGTGGGAGGGGAGGCTGCTCCGAGAAGGGGTGGAATGAAGTGAGGCGACAAGTCAAGCAAAGATCTAGGGAAAGAGCCTCCAAGAAGCACAAAGCTTTTGTCAAGGACAATAATATTTCTCCACCACAACGTGTAGCCCACTCGCTGGGATGCAGATAACGCTGCATATCTGTTCACCAGAATGTGGAAAAGCACAGTGTGTATATTGGGCTTTAGCGATATTTCCAAATGCTGACCAAAAACATTAGATATGAGTCTTTCCCCAAAGCAAAAGTATTTCCAGCATTAGTGAAACTAACCGTATTTATAGGTGGACTCACTGACAAGCTTGATCTAGAAAAAAGCTTAAATCTGCAAATCTAGAAAGACCTTTCAAGTCTACTCACCCACATTTCACTCGCCAAGCACTGTTTTCCAGAACCTTCCCAGTATTTTTAGTAAAGTAGGAAACCCCAGGGTCCTTTGAAGTCATTCAGGGCAGGCGAATGGGCCAGTTCCAAGGAGGGAGCTGTGTCCTGCCTGGGCCCCCAGCTCGTGTCCTGGGATGTGGCCTTGGACCTGGAGCCACGCTTCTCGCTTCATCTTTGCCAAATTCCGGGATTTACGCTCCCCTCGCCAGGTCTGCACACCTGGATCCCGGGGGTCAGCAGGACCCGTGCGGATGGGGCCGGCAGGGGCCGGGGGGGAGCTGCTGTGTGACCCACGCTGGGCCTGGCCTGGTGTGGCCTCAAAGACTCCCCCCCAGGTGCCCACGCTTCTTCCCCACCCACCTTCTCCACAGTCAGCACCTTCTCCCCACCTTTAAGACAATTCACTCACTCGCGAGCCCCTGGAGCCCTGAGACAAGTGCGCCACCGACCCACCAAGGCCACATCGGAGCTCCGTGCAGAGGGCCCAGTTGCCTAACCCCACCCCCAAGCCCCGCTGGGCCTTTATTATCGTCCCCGGGACCTGAAGGCCTGTGGGCAGAGCTCACCGCCTAGACCCGCTCGGTCCAGCCTTTGGCAGAGCGCGTCCTCGGAGGGCTGACCCCAGGCATGATGGGGGTGACTTTCTCCGTCTCCCCTCGCCTTGTGCCCGGACGCTGTGTCCAAATGGCCATCCCCTTCTACTCCTGCATCTCCCCCGCCCGCCCGCCCTCTCTCCCTGGGCTCCTTTCGGGGAGATGTTCACTGTTACGGACTGCATTGCATCCCCCAACATCCACTGGTGATGCCTAACCCCCAGTGTGACTATGTCTGGAGATGGGGCTTTAGGGGCGTGACTGAGGGGGGCCCAACAGGACCTGTGCCCTTCTCAAAATTAAAGGAGACCCAAGACCTCTCTCTGCCATGCGGGACCCAGCAAGGAGACAGCCGTCCACAAGCCAAGGAGAGAGGCCTCCCGAGAAATCAGTCCTGCGGACGCCCTGCTCTTGGGCGTCCAGCCCCCAGACTGTGAGACAATGTATTTCTGTTGTCTAAGCTGCCCAGTCTGTGGTGCTCTGTGACGACAGCCTGAGCAGACAGATGCGTTCAGTATTCCGTTTATATTACAAAAAGATGGACAATTTTATTCCCCGAATACAAGAGTCTGCATCCTCTGCAGTCACACCTCCTGCACCCCTTGCCCCGGAAGAACGTGGCATCCCAAGCCCTCTCCATCCTCCCCGCCCCCGCCAGCCTCGGCCCATCTCCTGTCTCCCCACCCCGGCTCCGTCCTGTCCTTCCTTCCGCTCACACGGCCACAGCGCCCGGCCCTTCTCCCTGCGGGGCTGGCGGCCGCTTTCCCCTCATGCCATGAGAATGTTTGAACCGTGGGCCCTTCCCAGTGCCCTCCAGGCAGAGCTGCCAGCCTGCTCCCCCTTCCCTCCTCGGTTCTCTCTCTGGAGCGTCCCCCGGACTCTGGACCGGAGATGTTGTGTAGACGCTGGCTGCCCCCGCCCTGCAGCCCAGCGCTCCTCTCTTGCGCCCGGCGCGGACCACGGGGCCAGCTGCCCTGCCCTGTTCCCGAACCTTTAAGGATGCGAGGTCCCGGCCCCGCCGTTTTGGTAAAGAGCGCCGTGCACATGCCCCGAGACCCAGGCCCCCGTGGAGGCCTCAGGCCCAGCACAGCCCTGGTCGGGGCCCGGGAAGCAGGACGTCCCGGGAGCCTGGGGATGTGTCCGCCCTACAGCCTGTCTGTCCTTCCTCCACGCTCGGGACCCGGGACCCCAGTCCTCGCCCGATCTGCTCCGAGCCCGAGGACAGGGTCCTTCATTTCCACGACCCAAACGCTTCCCGCAGACACGATAATCCACTCCGCCGACAGCAAAGCGAGGGGCCTTCGACAGACAGGAGGGCGGTCACGTCTGCCCACAGCGACCCCCGCCCTCTAGGGTCCCGCGGCCCCGCCCCCGGCCGCTCCTCTGGCTCCGCCCCCGCCGGCCTGAGCTCCCGCAGCCCTGCCTCCCCGCGTCTGCGTCGGCCTCGTGGGCCTCCTTGGCTGCGCACGCCACGTGGTTTCCACTCCAGCCCTTTGTCCTTCTCGCCCTCGGCCTGGATGTGACATTTGTCCTTCTGGAGGGGGGCACACGTCCGCAGAGGCCCTGCCGGCCACCGGCAGTCCTCGTTCTCTGTTTACCGCACTCATCTCCTTCCGAAAGCTGTGCATTTGTCCTTTTGACCACTGTGTACCCCCAGGAGAAAGTAAACGCCCTTGAGAGACGAGCGCTCGGCGTCCGATGCACCCCCCCGCATCCCAGGTGCCTGGATCCCAGCGGGAGTCCAGCAGGTGCTCACTTCGGGGACAGCGGAAGGAATGCCATCGCCGCAGGCGAGACGGCCAAGGCCTGCGCGCCCCCAGCGCCTTCATATGTCTTCATCTTGGCAGTGCCCTCACCAGGCACTAAGCCCACTGTCTGGCATGCAGTAGGTGCTCAATACTTGTTTGCTGACAGAAGTGATGAATAAAATGAGTTTGAAATGGGGGTTCCTTTACATTCTAGTGTGACCGCCATCTGCCATCTAGTGGTGAGAGCGGGCAACTTCAGGACGACGAGCTTGGGAGAAGCAGTGAGGGAGCTGAACAGGGATGAAGGCCTATGGGTACCAGGGCGACGGCGGGGTTCCCCTCACCTCCAACCTCCCGTCTGTAGGAAGAGCCCTGAACATTCCGGATCTTGCACGTTACTGCGGAGTAGGGTGGGTAACACGTTGAAACCCCAGCAAAGTAAATGATGAAAAAGAAAAGGAGCCCCAGATAAATGCACATTAAGCTTCCAGTGGTCCCACAAGTAAGACTGTGCGAATATTCGTGGTTGTGTTTGATGCTCCAGCGGGACGATCTGCTTTTCTCCCGACTTTGGGGGGATCAGATCCGTACGGAGTTTTGACAAAAGTACAACAACACTGAGTTCCGAGTTTCCTTGGGGAACCTACAGACAGTGGGGGAACATTCAAGTGAATTGAGAAGAAGGAAGGATGAGAATGAGGGAAAGGTGAAGAAAGCACAGATCAGGGATCACAGAGATGCCTGAACGACACACACTCACTACATAAGATTACAAAAATGCCGTAAGACTGCAAACTCCAGGTACCTGTGGGTGCGGGGGAGTCACGTGACCCCTCTAGACCCCAGCTTCCTTCGTATAAACAAGAATTTTGGAAGACGTGGTCTCTGGGGGTTTTACAACCTTCAAGTTTCCTAGGCAGATCCCTAACTAAAACCTTAATGTACATTCATGACAGGTATGAACTTTTCAAATATTTCCTTGAATAGTGGTTTGTTATGTTTCTGTAGGGTTCACCTCAAACTGAAGGGCGCTGATCCCAGATGAAATGTTACATGATTCATTAATACGTTAGCCTGCGCCTCGGTTATGTGGAACCCTAACAAGGCTTCGAGAAAGCTGAAAAGACACAGGATTGAGGAGACGAGAGTGGGCCTGCCACTCTGTGAGCCGTGGCCTACCCCGCACGGGGCGAGTCAGGCCACACAGGTGGCCAAACACAGCATCATAAACAGGCACCGAGAATCGCTGTCCGTGATGGTCCACCAGCAGGCGTTTTAATAAATCCCAGGCATTACTTGACCACAGGCTACACAGACAACCGTGGGATAGGCGCCAATCTTATTCTTGGGGTAGTTAGCCAAGAAGCCCTGGGGGTTCGGAAGTGGCAGCCCCTCCCTCCCCCCCCATGCCCACACCCTCCCATATTCTCAGTGCACAGCCTAATCGCTCCCAGGTGTGGTGGTACCTGCGGGGCACCTCAGCCCACCTCCATGCCGGACAGGCACTCAAACCATCCCATCCCTTACGCCAAGGCCCCCCACCCCCCCTGCCCCATATCCAGCCCCTGTCCACCACCCAGCCCCCAAGCAGAGCATGCCCAGAGAACATCCACCACCTCACTCCTGAGAATGAGACTTGGGACCAAGACCCAGACACTGGGTGATGGAAAACCAAGCGAGGAGCGAGGTTTGAGAAGAAATTCCACGGAAGGCTCAAGGAATATGAGGAATGCAAAATTACTGTTATTGTGGTTTTTAAAAATACATCCCTCGGAGACGCACAGCGACATATTTACAGTTGAAATGTCATGACGTCTGGGAATTACTTAAGTGATTCCAAGTCAAAACAACCACGACAAAAAGTAAAAGATACCAACAAATCTTGGCAAAATGTTGTCATTGTTGGAACCTGGATGATGAATATGAATGAGTGTGTGTAACTTTCCATTAAGAAAAAGTTAGAATAAATGTAGAATAGAAGGAAAAACTAATCACAATACATGACTATAAGGGCCTTGATAACTTAGTTTTAGGAAAGCAGATGTCTGGAGCATGAAGGAAAGAATGGAGAGAGAAGGAAAGACTGAGTCTGGGCAAGATTGGCTAATGGTTCACTGTAGGACCCACCTGGAAGTCACACTCAAAAATTGCAGTCAGTGTTTTCATCTCTATGTATGTCAGTTCTTAACTTACAGAAGGTCAGCCAAGAGAAACTTTGATACTTCTGAAATATGAACGCAGAAATCCAAAATGTCTTGTTCTGATCCAGTGATGCCCCTCCACCCATCTCTTGACAGGCCATGCTAGGTACACCCCTTACCTGGAGGATGGCCACGGGGACCCATGGGATGATGGGTGTCAGTGCTTTGGAAAGCGGTAGCACGTCCCGTGAAGTTCATCATTGTTGCTAGGCTGCATGCAGGGCATCAAGGCAGAACAGAGCAGAGGGCTCGCAAGCCCAACACAACCGGGCTCTGATGGTGTGGCCGCAAGTTACTGGCTGTGTCACTTTGACTAGGCTGTATCTCCTTCTCTATCTTTTTTGCTTATAAAATGGAGCTAATAATGCCTGCTTTGAAGAGTGTTGTGAGGCTTAAATGAGTTAAAATAGATGAAAACTTTCTACCTCAGTCCCTAGCACACAGTCCTTTAAAACATTAGCTCGTTGTTGCTACTGTCCTGAATATATACCTCAAGACTGAAAGGTGTATCACCTAGACCTAGACTAAGACAATTCACTGTGCAACACGGTCTGACCCGTGTCCTTCCTGGCCTTTGTCTTTCTTACCTAAAAGGTCTCACCCTCTCTGTCTCATGTTCAAGCTTCCCCTTGAGCCCTGGACTTCCACCCCTGGCTTGTCTCTAGTCCTTGCACGACGGCAGACACACACAGGAACTCCGGACAGATGCACGGAATCTACACAAAGGCAGGCTATCGTGCTGATGCCGGCTTTTGTCACAGCAACTTCCCCACTGATACATGTTGTGGATCTTTGCCTGAAGCCTCACTTTGAGTTAATGTCATCAAGGGATAATTGACAATGATCTCCACCCCTTGCCTCTTGTCAGATTTGACAATTCAAAATATGTTCTAAATGTACCGAGGGGCATTTCGCAGAATACGTTTCCTTAGGCTCTTCCTCGCGGAAACTCACATGTCACTTTTCTCTCTCATATCAAGATCTTCTTACAGATGATCCAAGTCAACTAAGGTTTGATGCCAGATGCAGATTCTAATTCCAAGCCATTACCCCAAGCATTTTATAAAATTGTTGCCAAATTTTCAGGCCGGTGCCACCCGGTCCTGGGGACACGTGGGCATCTGGCTGATTTTCCGAGCTCCTTGACCTCTCTCCCCAGGTGGACCCCATCCCTCTTCCATCTACACTCCCAGAGCTTGTAGCCCTCTGACTCAGAACTCATGTTGACGTCTGCCTTCCCCCCCACCCCCTGACTGTGAGAGCGCCAAGAGCATGTGCTATTTTGTTCCTCTTTCTATCCTGGTATCCAGGCCTGCCTGTACTTAGCCACGGCGGGCACCCAGAATTTGTTGAATGAACATATAATGTCAAAGTTTCTGCACAATTTCAGAGAAGCCTGAAGTATTTTGATCAGATGAGACTTGCGTGTTCATCTGGTTCCAACTGCCCTCTCCGCGCAGGGGCCCCGATACTGATCTCCTCACATGTGAACATGGAGCTTCTGTTTGACCTCTCCAGGGTCAGGGAGTCTGTTGTCCTACTGCTGAATGGCCTGACCCTCAGGTCATCCTGTCTGTTAAGCCAAAGTCAGCCTGTACCTTCTGCCCACTAGTCCCAGGTCTGCAATGCAAAACATCCCCAAGTTCTGACTTGAGCCATTTCTCAGGGCAGACCTCCAATCACCTCGGAACTACTCACCTGTCTCGTGTGACACCTGTCTTCTCTGAAAGAAACCCCCTCTTCTGGCTTCTGTTACCCCGTCCTGGAAATGTTTCTAGTTTGTTTTAACCACTCTCTAGATGTCATGCCCAACACTGAACAGAACATGACACAAGGAGACTCGTGGAGCACAGTCAAGTGGGAATGACCCTTCTCGTGACCTGAATACTGCTCTTCTGTTGACAAATCCCAGGACGCTAAAAGGCCAGCTTCCTCTTGCCCTTACAAGATTGGAACTGTTGGCAGCAAAGCTAAGGGTTCACTCTGATGCCCTACTCTTGCAGATCTGACATCCCATTAGGAGAGGGGGCTTGGAATGGGTGTCTCCATTATGTCTTCTTTAGTTGAAAAAAGAGAGAGGGAGAATGAAAGAAAGAGGAAGGAAAAAAGGAAGGAAAGAAGGAAGGGAGGGAGGGAGGGAGGAGGGGGGGAAGGAAGGGAAAGAAAAAGAGGAAGGAAGGAAGGAAGGAGGGAAATATTCTCAGTGCAATCTTCATTTCACTGCATCTTTCCTCTTCCCATAAAGGAAACTGACCGGAGAGGGGTGTGTGACCATCACAGGCTTCCAGATTCCTGCAGGACTTCCCCGACCTTGAAGCCTGCCAGGGCTGGTGCATCAGTTGGCAGAAAGGAAGTCAGACATTCCAAGAACTCGTCACAGAGGCAAAGACCAGCGCATCTCACATTTTGTTTCAATAATCTTGCTGAGCTCTTGCCTTTTAAAAAGGTAAGACTGAGAACATGAGTAGCACAGATCAGGAATGCACCGCTGTTGTTTTCAAACAGCAAGACAGCGAGGGGGTAAGAGAGGTGCCATCACAAGTGGAGTGATTTGTTTTGTGTGCGCAGCTCGGCCAGATTGCCTCCAGCAGGGCAAGGGGTAGATTACAGCCACGGCGAACGTTCAGGCGCCGTCTGCCACCTAAATCCCACCGCCAAGGATGACATCGCATGGGTATGTGGCAGGACATCTACACCGCTCTTTGGTGACCAGTGGACGGACAGAGAGAAAGGACAGCCACTTTCCTGAAGGAAGGGGCACGGGCACGGTAGGACACCCCAGAACCGGGGGAAGTGTCTATCTTGGCTTTGACTCCACGAACATCCCACGCCTGTGTTCCCTGGAGGGAATTCCCCACACCTGGTGACACACACAGAGATCTGGGCCTATTCTGGTTGTGTCGCACACCAAGAGTGCTACCAGGCTGGCGCTGCCCCTTCCTCGTTTAGAATCAGCACCCTTCTGCTCAGAACCCGCCGCCCGGGAAGAGAGAGGGTCTAGATAAACTGAGTCATAAACCTCCCCCGTGCCAGGTTGGTTCTGCAGTTTACAAAACTCACAAGGCCTTCCACAAACTCCTCAAATCGGCGTTTTCATCCAAGAATGGAGGGGCATGAAGGGGCCACCAGTGACCCAGGCCTGGATGCTCTGTTTTCTGCACGGACACAATGTGAAAGCCACATTCAGGTCCTCACCCCGTCCCTTCCTTTTCCTGCCAACTGGGACACAGATCTTTTAACTTCAAAACACGTGTTATCTTTTTACATTAAAATTCTGTCAGTGCATCTGACGCCCCCAAGTCCTGTTTCTGCCATCGAAGCAGTAAATCTACTGCAAGTCTTAGAACAGTGTGTGTATTTGGCGTCAGGAAATGAGAGGTGCCCGGGGAAAATGAGAAATGCAGAGTCACCTTTAAAAAAGAAAAAAAGTGTGCGTGTCCTGGAGTCCACAAAAGACTTGAAAACAATACTGCGGCCATCTTGGCATCTTTTTAGATGAACTATCTTGTAAATCATCCAAAAACTCTTCTGCTTCTGTACATACAGCGCACTAACACTTGGGTGTGTGTTCTGCTTCTGTACATACAGCGCACTAACACTTGGGTTTGTGTTCTGCTTCTGTACATACAGCGCACTAACACTTGGGTTTGTGTTCAGCCAACAGAATTTTCAAACCACAGATCCAGACGGGCTGTCAAAGGATTTAAGCCACCTCCTGAAATAGGGGAAAAAGGTCTTACAGATCTCAAGAACTCCAAGATGTTTTTATTGATTTCAGTTTCCAATAGAATGAATATGTTTTCTCTAAATATTTTTTATCACACAACTGAAACATTGAATTATTTTTTCAGAAATAGAGTTAAATACAACAATCTAGTTACAAATTCTAATATAAAGAGTACAAAATATAATGTTATAACTTGTATTTTAAAAAAGAAATACAAACTCTATGGTCTTTTGCATTTTACTGCCTCAAAGCATAATTAGCAAAGTTGAAGAATGAACACTTTCCCCTCAGTCGCTCCACACAGACACACTACGGGGCACCTAAACCATCACTTGAAGTCCTGGCCTGTGATTTTTTTATTCTCTTTCTTTTTGCTCAGGGTATAAAATGTCCTGCGACTAGAACACACCCGAGTTAAAAGCAGTGAAACAGCATACGTTACTTCAGACACGGAGACATTCTGAAAGTGGAAAAGTAAAGTTGTACAAACGCATTCGTTTTTTTGTGCGTCGATCACACCCCCCAGGGGGTGATTTGCCTGTTTTCAAGACGGCACGTCGGTAAAGAGAATCTGGCCGTGAAAACCCAGGAGGTGCATTGCGTTCCAGGCACAGACTGAGAACTGCCATTCACCTTCTGTGACCCTGTGCGCTACACTCTATCTCCCGCTGGAAAGAAGGTGCAGCTACCTGAGCCAGGTGCCTGGGAAACAGCAGGGAGGTGTCACCTGCGACCTGCTGGGCCCAAGGCCACATCCCAGAGGCCTGCCAAATGATGACCTTGCGTGTGCACGTGCCTCCGTGTACTGTTTGCCTGACACTGTACAACCTGTGACTCAGCGGCCAGATCTGAAGATGGTTCTCGACATCCTGGGCAAAACCAACGCTCCGTAAGCTTGCCAAAGTGGCATATGTCATCCCCGGGGCCATTTCCTGGAGCACCTTCTTTTCAAGAAACTAGTGTCTTTCTTGGTTTACAAAATAAATAAGTAAATATTGGGAAGCATCTCTTAAAGCACTGAATACTTTTCAAACCCAAAAAGGCAAAATCCACTTGGCTTGAAAATCTGTACCGTGCCATAACCGAGGTGAAGCGCATCCATCTGAGACGGCCCCAAGGCCTTCCAGGAACCAGGGGAGAAAAGTGACACAACGGCTGACGAACGCCCGGAGAAGATGCTTGAACAGCTGAGTTTTCAGAGAATTTAAATGTTCATTCTTCAAGTTAAGGAATATGAGTGAATAACCTGAAAGAGTCTCTAAGCTCATTATTTGTGTTACAACAACGAGGAACAGGGCGAGCAGGGGAGGGGTAGGAGTGAGATCACCGGCAGCAGTGTGCAGGCGGGGGCGGGGAGACACACGGAGAAGCTGCAGTGTAGACAACCAAACCCTTTATTGTCTAAGTTACATTGACGCCAACACTGTCAAATCCTGTTAAGAAACAAGGAAACAGCAGATTGGTAGAGGTAGTAGAAAGTCTGTAACAGTCGGAGGGTGACTTACAAGAGAGACCATGCAGAAATTATCCATCGAAAAAAAGTGAATCAAAACACATTGGCTAAATAAATAAGAAAAACACAAATCGTATTAAATACTATGGTCAAACTGACATAAACACATGAACAAACCAATACAATACTGATGCTCAGTGGAAGAAAGGAAGCACAGTCGGGCCCCCAGACGGCTTGCCTTGGAGGGTGGTGTTCTTGGACGCCGCCCCCCGCCCCGGACCCCCGTCTGCTGAATTCAGGGAAAACCTTATTTCTGTGCTCCGGGTGGAAACAAGTATTCCAACTGGCTCGGGCCGCGTGTCCGGCCAACGGGACCCCGGGACGCGCCCCTCTCCACCACGCTCCCCGCAAAGGGGTCTCCCGGGATGACACCTGCGGCTCTGAAGGCCGCCTCTGAAACGGTAAGAACGTACACGATCGTGTCACTCTGGGTACAGAATTCCTCTGAATAACTAAAACACAGAGAAACAGACCGAATCACGAGCCCCTGTGCGTTCCTGAACTGTCACCCTTCACTGTCAGCCAAGAAAATAAAAGCTAGAAAATGCAGAAATCATCACTGTGGGGAGACTATGGAAGTGATCAAACGTAAGTCAACAGAAAGGCATGTTGATTTCTAGGGTGAACAGAGGAATGTAGCTCTGAAACTTTGCTCAAAATAACTTTAGAGGACAGTCACTGAATCGTATCTGCAAGGACATTCCTAATGACACCAACACGACAGATCATTCTGGTACATAGCCGGTGTAAGAATATCAGGAAAAAATAAGTAAAAAAGTTATATATATATACACACACATACATGCAGCTATATGCGTGTGTATATACATGTATATATATATTTATAGATATAAGCTAGCCAGTTACATTGCATTGTTTGCAAATGTTGCAAAGTAACCTGAACGGTCAAGTAATTTAAATTCAGTAACAAGTAGAATCCATAACCAAACATTAACTAAGAACAACAACAATAATAATAATAATAATAATAAAATTCAAAAAATCATTAGAACAGGAAAACCACACTTTAGGGTGTGTGTGTGTGTGTGTGTTTAAACAAGTCTTTGTATCAGAAGCCCATTTTCTACAAAAACTGCACTAATCCATGACCGTATTAGGTAAACTGTCGCTCTCACCAGTATTAAAGATTAGGATAATTTCTGTACATGTAAAATTATTGCTTTTTTGAAAAATATATTTAGCATATGCTCGTTTTAATCCATTTCCTGCCTTTACAAAATTTCACAATTAAAAAAAACCTAGTAAAGCTTTTGCAAAACATTTCACAGAACGTTTTCATTCAAGGCAGCAGTAACTTTTGATAATGCATAAAATCATTATGTGCAAAAATCTGAAACTCTCAGAAACGTTACCATCACACATGGTGTCATGGTAATGGGAAAAGAAAATATTTATATCTGTGGAATACAATTTTAACTGCGTACACTGCAAGGTTTAAGACCCTTTGTTACGGCCCTTAACTCCCCACCGCTAAAACTGGCATCTGCGCGACTGAGGAAGAGGTATATTAAGCTGTCCGACCCACGGGCCGGGGGGGCCTCCACGCTCTGGGAATGAAGGGACTCGTCCCACGGAGGCCCCCCCCGCCCAAGAAGAAAAGACGCCTACTTGCTGGGACAGATGGACAGGAAGGCAGGGAGGGAGGGGGGCGCAGGAGGCCCCAGAGCACCAAGACCCCGGCGACCTGGGCCCCCCCTGGGCTCAGGGGATCCTCCCGCTAGGACTAAAAGGGTCCAAATCGAGGGGGGTTCAGTGGCTAGATCATTTGTTAAGACAGGCAGTCTTCCGTTGTAAGCAGTTTGCAGAATGTAGCCCTGTTACCAAAAGGTCCTGAGAATAAACAAAGAACCCTGCTTTGCTTAGTGCCCAACCAGCTCTCTTTTCCCAAGCACAGCAAAAGCCTTCCCACGGATGTGTTTCCTCTGCCGGATTCACTGAGCACAGATGGGAGAGAGGGACACACCTGGGAAACGCAGAGGGCCCCCAAGGGGATGCGATGGGACCACTGAGGAAGGAGGACCTTGTCACCCGCCCGCCCCCCGTCGAGCCTGTTTCCACAGCACCTCAAGGCCCATCCTTCCTCTTTTATTCACTATTTTAAATACCCACTAAGACAAGGAGAGGCCAGAGCGTCAAAACTCCGTCAACCTGGACCCCTCCGCCGTCTGTTCTGACGTCACCTCCAACAGGCCTCTGAGCAGCGGCAGCGGCTTCTGTTTCAGTGCTTGGCTGCTTCACTTTGTCCGACACACACGAGCATCTTTCTTCCAGTGTCTCAAACCTGTCTTGAACAATATCGATGCTTTGCGCTCCTACCGTGGCTCCCACCTCCACCGTTTATTATAAGAAAATACGGACTATGGTCGGTGAGCACGTATATGCATATAGAATATCTACATGTAATTCTAAGTCGAGCATCTTTGTTGATGTTTAACGTGTAACAAGGAGAAGCCCTCCCTTCAGCTTCCGCTCCGCCCAGCGGCTGCAGGATCTGAGGTGTCCGGTTGGGAGTTCTTCCACAGGGCGGTCAGGGTCACGGTCGGGACATCCACAAGGGAACTGCGGACGCTGTCCCGGGGCACCGGGGATGGTGAAAGCGTGTCTCTAGGTTCCCTTTCTGAGAGGCACTGTTTGGACAGTATCTGCATTAGAATGGTCTCTCCCCTGGGGAAAAAAGAGACAAGAGAAAAGCTCATTTCTGCCTTTGGTTTCCAAGTGCATTTTTCCTATTAATTTTCTTAGCAACGCCCAAAGCACAAACAGCAACCTTCACAGAGCCACTGAGTCAGGTCAGCAGAGACCCCTGGCTTCAGCTTTAACTCACTGCACACGAGCAGGATATGTTTGCACTGTGCCTTCCTGCCTTCCAAGGCAGCTTGAGAAAATCACCCCCAATGATCTACAGAGGTTCATTAGCCGTCTCTGTTCCGCATGCAAGAACAGCAAATCATAGTGCCTGAACCAGCTCCGGAGGAGAGGTTACAAAGATGGCCAGATGGGGCCGGAGGGCTCAAAACAACAATGCACCGTGAGTAATACAAAGCGGGGTTCACAGGTGAATGACAGCGCCAGAACAGGGTTGAATTTGGGGGCCATACGAACCAGAAGTACAGCACTCCCAAAGGTCTGTCAGCACCTGAGGGAGCTTCCACCCATTTCTGTAAATAATTACCACGTTGGAAAAATAGAAAGGGTTATTCTAAAGTCAAGGGAACTGCAAGATGAAAATGAGAATGAAGGGAAGCCGAAGCTTTCAGAGAAGGCTCTCGCACGACATGTGAAGCATCGCTGTTTGAACAATGGAGTTTACCATCTGAGGACACGACAGGGCAAGATGAATCTTACTTAACTGCATTAACCTTCCGCTAAAGTCTCCATGAAGTAAAACCAACAGCTTGAGATTAACATGCACACATAAAATGCAGCGCTCGTGTGAAATTCCAACTGGTTTCCAGCTATGCCTGCAGGAACCCTAGAAATAAGTGTGTGTTGGGGGGGGTCTGGTTGACATAATGAATTAATAAGTGCCTCTCTTTAGTTAATAGTTTCAGAAAACTCCTAGGTAAAACTAGCTCTGCATTCACGACACCTACCAGTCGACATCTAGCGGAAGTCAGAAAGATACTCAACAAAATTTTATGGGGGGCTGGGGGGAGTGGGCACAGTGGTACGGACAGTAGTTTACTTGAAATGTAGGAAACAGTAACGGAATGAGAGAGGTGATAAAACTTCCTTAAGTAGATGGTGAATTTCCTGCAGTAAACTGAGAAGGATGTTTTGCATTTTTGCACAGCGACATCACGCCGTGGGGAGATCCATCATCGACAGGGCTCATTTGGAACTGGTTCCAGATACATTCGAGGACGGAAAATGGCCTTTGTGTTTACGGACAGAAAAACAGGAGTTATTGTTAGCTGTTAGGTGGCTGGCCTTGAACGTTTTGAGGGAGTATGTAGCAAACAGACTTGCTGGGGAGTCCATAAATGGGCAAGGAATGTGTATGAACACGTGTGTTGTGTGTGTCTAGATTCTGTATACACAATCCAGGCACCTCCTTGGACTTCCCTTCCTTTGGACCAGAATACACAGACTTGTATTGGAAGAAGGAAAAAGGATGGTTAGAGAAGAAGCATGAAGATGGCCCTCTGTCCGTAAAGGACTGAAGTTTTACACTGCAGGCTCAGAAAGTTTTAAAGCTATGTATTTTAGAGGGACTGCAAAATCTGGCTAACCCGAATAACCAGGTTGTTTAATTCAGTCCACAAATCTAGAGGCACAGATGCCAAGTTTCTCCTTATAAATGAGGGGATGTGTTCAAACAGCATCTCACTTTTTTTTTTTTTTTTCCAGCATCTCACTTTTAAGAGAGCTGTTTTCACTTCCGATTCGTTGGGACCAACACCTTATTCCTCAATACAGCAGTCCTATATAGGGTTTTTAAGAAATGACTGAAATTCATCTGAGAAATGAGGCCCAGGGGAAAATGCAGCCATGGAAGAAAGGAGTCACAGAAATACTTAAATTAAGTGGACACATGATATCTGAGTGCAAACAAGTTGCTTTTATTCTCCCACAAAGAAAGAGTCATCAGAAAATGAGAAGCACGCTTTCAGAAAATTTGGCTTTTCTTTATTGCAGCTGTGTGACTCTTCAGTAAAACTGAACAATATTTATTCAGAAATAAATATTATCTTTCTTTAAGGCGTTTCAGTGTTCCAGGGACGAATAGTGACTTATGGAACTTGATGAGGCCTACTTTTTCTTCCCCTTTTGTCTTATAAGGTAAAGGAATGCATATGTGCTCATGTGTGGGAGTAAGTGACCTACACACACAAAAGCCTATATCCTCTGGGACACAGGTGAGTCTCTCGGCCTCCGTGGACCAAGGCCTGCATTAGACATGCGTGGTGATACTAAACGCTTAACGATGTACAGGGAACATCTTACTGACAAGGACCTTTCCCAACCAGCCAACAGTTAGCTGGGACTCGCGTTATTACAGGTCATTTTGGATAAATCACTAGTTATTATTCACGACTTTTCACCTTATGTTACACTGAGTGGGAAAATGGATACTGTGTTCCAAGACATGTGGTTTACATGAGTAAGAAAACTACTGAGACAAACCAGCTGAATTTTGAAATGCGATCTGTGATACCGAGAATCTAAAAGTGACACTGAAAACAGATCATACATAGATTCAAATATACCAGCCTATGGGATTTCTCCATCGTTTGCATTCTAATCTCCACAGCTAAAAATGAGACAAATTAGGTTGCCATTTTTCTCCTCAGTTCCCTTTATTTTGATTAATGGAATTATTTCTCCAGCTTAACCATTTTAAAATAACATTTAGAATAATAAATAAACTGTTAATCACAGTCTATACATTTTGGCAAGGAATTCAAACAAGTCGTAACGCCAGATTTCATACTTCAGCAGAAGACGGTCTGGTCTTTTAAGTCCCAAAAACAGGGGAATGGAGGGAGAGAGGGTTAATTTTTCTTGGTTTGAGAAAGACCATTATTTAATTTCTAACATTTAACGAACAATACAATTGGAAAAATAAATTTCTCCACAACATTAAAGAAACCCCCCCTACTCTTTTCTCTCTAACATCCATAGCGCAGTGATACCAATATTTTAAAAAGCATATTATTTTCAAAAAATGTTCTTTCTAATGATGAATTTTGATGACTACTAGAAATTAAATGTTCAGTTGTGTTAAATCTATGGCAAAGCATCTTGAAAATGATGATATACGTGAATTCCTCCTCTTACGTAGAGTTTTGCTTGGAATATTAGCTTCTCTTACGATCAGAATTATCTTCCTAATACAACAGGCTCCAGCAGCGGGTGCCTTTATTCCCCAGGGCTGGAAGATTCATCCCCACAGCTAGGGAAGCGCCACTAATGAAGAGGGCTCCTGGCTGCCAGGGCTCAAACCCTTTTACAACAAATGCAAAGGAACGGGATGCCTACAGAATAGATACTGTGCACAGGAACAAACTATCCGATACCCTACTATTACCCAATCCAGACCTTTAACTTCCAAGGAGTCGGTAATCCTTTCCACCCCACCCAACAGGGGAATGTGCTGATAGAGAAACTGCTCTGGGATCTCCGAGTTCAAGTGCAAGCCTGTAACACAGAAGGGGCTTAGCCAGTGTGTGTGCAGAAAAGAGACCACGACCAAAAACACATCAAAACGAAACTCTCTGACGGAGGGGCAGAGAGACGGGTTGGGAGGTTGGGATTAGCAGATGCAAACTAGTATATATAGGACGGATAAACAACAAGGTCCTAACGTACAGCACAGGGAACTATAGTCAATATCCTGTAATAAACCATAATAGAAAAGAAGAAATAAATAAACTGCATGTATGACCTTGTAAACACAAAAACAAAAAAGGAAACTTTTATTCCTCAAGTAACTAAATTAACTGAATTTAATCCACTCCAACGTATGTATATTATGACATTAGGATTACCTCACATAGGAAATTCAGATATTAATACAGCAAAGTAAGGGCAGCTGCCGTATGGCTGTGGGTACAGACATAGCGTCTGCCCGCCAGCGTGATGTCGTCTGAACACAAGGCAGCAAACTAGGGAATTACATTTATGCTGACAACACTTTTCTCAAGCTAAGAGCTCTCCCATCGTCCCTTTAAGGCACGACTAGCAGCTAGACTGTAAAACAAAACAAGACAAAACCAGGGTGTTTACAAGCACACGACCAGGCTCTGACAAAGCAGGGAGATGCTGAGAAGAGGGAGTGGCCGTGACGACCGAGCACAACGGTCCACGATGGGCACGTCCACACAGGCAACAACACGTGCATCTACATGTTTACACGCATGTGCACCGTACGTATACACGGCGCCCGTGTCTCCCCAGCTGCTCAGGACAACTGCTCACTCTTGGAATAACCGACAACAGCTAACGTGCTGGACGTCTGGTCTCTGCCAGGCTCAGTCCGCCGTCCTCGTTAATCTTCTCAGCAAGTACAGAAGCGTGTGCTGCTGCTGTCATCATTTTACGAATGAGGAAACTCAGGTGAAGTTCACCTGCCTGATCTGAGGTCTAGGTTAGAGTCTCCTACTCAATAACCCAACATCTTAACAATTCAGGCTATTGAGTCCCTCGGAGTAGAACTGGCTGATCTTCAACGTTGAGAGCTATTAAATATTTATATGTTCTCCACCAGGATCAAACCCACTTCAAACCCACATATTCGCCCGCCAAGAGGCATCACAAACTTGACTTGAAGGTCAGCTGGAACTGGTTTTGTCCGGCTCCTCCTGCCACGTTCCAGGCTCCAGGAACGGCTCCTCCCGAGAGCTGGAGCCTGAAGCCAGCACCCGGGTCCACTCCATCCCCTTCCCCTCCCTCCCATCCTGCATCCAACCCCCAAGTTCTTCCTGCCACCAAACATCCCCACACCCATCTGCTCTCCGCAGCCTCACCCCAGCTCGGGCCGCCTCTGGGTCTCGCTGGGATGACCCCCAGCACCTCCAGAGCGGGGCTCAGCTCACTGTCCGGAACCTCCGCAATCCATCCCCGACCCAGACCAACCCGACTCTCCTACAGACACAACACTGGTGACGTCATCCCTGGCTCAGGGTCCCCACTGCCCTCGGGATGGAATTCCCACATCTCAGCGCTGGTACCCAACGGCGATGTGTCTCCCCAGGCTCATGTCCTGAGCGCCTGGCCACCCGCCCAGCTCTCCCCGCATACGATTCCTCCAACGAGACATCTCTTCCACCTCCGGGGTTGGGGTCGGGGGGGGGGCGGGTATCGGCAGGGGCATCTGCCGGCTACCCGCACCCTGGCAGTCTTCTCGACGCCCCAAGCCTGGTTCCAGGGCCCTCATCCTGTCACAGCGCTGCACCTCTCTGCCCTGTTTTCTTACCTAAACCACCCACTGGACCTCAGGAACCATGAAAGCAGGAAAAGTATTTACTTTGTCTCCCAACATCCTCGTTATCTCCACCAATATGACAGAGCCTGGCACACAGGAGGTGCGCAATAAATACTGTTAATGAGTGAACAAATGATTATTGTAAAACTGAATTCCCAAATACTGTTTCCGTTAGATAATTTAACATCTATTATGTATATCTATAAAAGTCCATCAACTGTTAGTGTTACATCAAGTAATTTATGCGTGAATACAGTGTTGTGTGATTTTAAAAACTCCCCTGACCCACAGCTTCTAAAGCCCACAGGAAAAGAATGATTTAAATATTAATTAGTTAATGTTTGTAAAGCACACTAAACATGAAAAAGAACATGGCTGATAAGTATAATGAGTCCCGTTCTAGACATAAATAACCACAGAACTGTCCTATGAATCTAGATCGTATCTAAATCTAAGACAGCAGTTGTGATTTTTGTAAACAATGAGAACCCCAGAATAAGAGAGAACAGTAAGATACAAGCCGATAACTACTACTGCTATGTTCTGCACTTATCCTGGCAGACACATCTCTATGAGAATTCTTAAATTCCAAAGTACGTTAAAGAAAACAGAATTTCCTTCAAGAACCAAAATGTTCAGTGATTGATCACCAAAAGCTCCTTTTAATGTGACAGAGGACAAAAAGTACTTCCAGAGGCCATATCTCGAATATGCGAGCACGAGAGGTGTATAAATCCAGCTGAGTTTTGGTGTCACGGGCCTGACAACCACGGTCAGGAGACTGAAAAGCAGGACAGCTGACCCACGGAGGCCTTGCAACAGGAGTAAATAGTTCCTAAGACCACAGTACTGAGTCACTGCACACGTGAAACTAAGAGGTGGGCTGGTAATAAGTACAAAACTGCAGAACTTGGGTTTACAGAGACAAAGACGAAAATATAGATACATCTCTTCTCTTTCATCACCGAGAATGGGTAACAACTGTGATGAATTCCCAGCATAACTATAAGTAACAAAGAACTAATTTAAAATACAGTCTTAGTGATTTGCTTTGCTGATCTATTTCTCCCTGTACCAGAAGCCTTTGAAAGAGGCTTAGGTAGAATCCATGTGCACCAGATAAACTGATGTGTGTTCCTGAAGAATCTCACTGTTATTCAGAGACCTGCCAGGTGCTTCCCGGCCCCGTCAAACACTCCTCTGGAAAAGCCAAATCTTAGGTGGATTGAATGGGCCGCTGTGTCTGCAGGAATGCTCTGGACTGACTTCACTTGTACTGTCAGTATGTAATTCTCCAATTATGGCACGACCTTGCCGCTACTACAACCCACAGACACATCACAGGGTGCGCCTTGTCGAAAGGGTGTTTTACTTCTGTTTAAAAGGAGAGTGTTGCCTAATTCGAGCTGAGGTCACATGTGTCCAGAAATCTTTTAATTCTGCGTTCAGTGAGATGCTATTTTTTTCATCAATTGTCACAGCATCGTGAAATAACAGCTGTCGTTCTAAAACTATGGGTTTTATTAAGAGAGAAGTCACTTACTAAAAAACTATAACAAAGGGAAAGGCATTCTGTCCGTGACATATGAAGAAAAGGCTTTTAACAAAAAAACAGGGATTCTGAAAATTCGATAAAAAACAAAACCAGAGCCTCTGATCAGGTACCGTCCATCCTAAGGGCAGCTCAACCATGAATTAGCAGCAGGCTCTGGGCAGTGTTTTTATCGCTCACTATTCTCTTCTAGAGAAACGGACTGGAATTTCTGGAAGTTCTTCTGACATTTATGTCACCGTCATCATTGTCAACGACCGTGAATCCCACACGTGTCCAGGCAGGGTGTGCTAACTGGATCTGACCACCTGGACCGGATCCTGGATGTTTATTCTGGCAGCAAGGAAACTTTCCCCTCTTCATTTACAAGGGGGAGAGGTTGCAGTTACAGAACCTTCTACGGCAACCTATCAGAAAGCAAGAAGGTTATGGAGAAAATACCTGTGGGAGAACGAGGATGGGTGTGACATCCTGTCAGGGGCAAAGAGGAAGAAAAGCCCTGAAACCACATGCTCTTAGCCCAGGATGACGGGACAGACCACTTAGGATGGCGTGTACCCCCTTACTTCAGAGCTACAGACCGCATCCCACAGTCACTCGTGCCCAGGAGCTGGCCACCTTTTATAGATTGAACGCACTAAGGCCACACATCTACAGTGACCCGCGTTCACCCGCGTTCTATGTACATGCATACGGGTATCTTACGCATTATGGCCGAGCCGGTGGTGTGCATTAGACAGAGAATCAAATCAGGACAAAGATGAGGCCCTGAGACACCAAACTCAGCAGAACGCTTCTTCTGGAGTGATTCAAAAATACGGTTCTGAAATAATGCCATGTGCAGCGACATGGATGGACCTAGAGACTGTCATACAGAGTGAAGTCAGACAGAGAAAGACAAATATTAATCGTATAATATCGCTTATATGTGGAATCTAGAAAAATGGTAGAGATGAACTTATTTGCAAAGTGGTAATAGAGTCACAGATGTAGAGAACCGACTTATGGACACCAAGGGGAGGGAGGGGGGAGGGACAAACTGTGTGATTGGGACTGACATATGCACACTGCTAGATATAAAATAGACAGCTAATGAGAACCTACTGCACAGCACAGGGAACCCCACTCAAATCTCTGTAATGGCCTATATGGGAAAAGAATCTAAACAAAGAGTGGATATATGCATAACTGATACACTCTGCTGTACACGTGAAACTAACACAACATTGTAAATCAACTCTACTCCAATAAAATTTTTTTAAAATATGGTTCTGAAGGGCTTCCCGCAGCGGTTGAGAGTCCGCCTGCCGATGCAGGGGACACGGGTTCGTGCCCCGGTCCGGGAGGATCCCACGTGCCGCGGAGCGGCTGGGCCCGTGAGCCATGGCCGCTGAGCCTGCGCGTCCGGAGCCTGTGCTCCGCAACGGGAGAGGCCACAACAGTGAGAGACCCGCGTACCACCAAAAAAAATATATATATATGGTTCTGAAGACGAGAGACAAAGCCTAACTTGTTCTCAAGCTAACCTCCAAGCAAAACATCTTGAGTGGAAAAGTATGACTTTCTGGCGTTTTCTGTCACCAGCGGTCTCTACCAATTCCGTCACCCACAACAAGACCCAACGCAGCTGCATCGACCCCGACCGTGTCGCTCACGGCCTGAGCCACCTTCAGTGATTATCAGGCACCCACAGACTGTCCCGCAGGACTGGGCTCTCATTCACAGCAACGAAAAGCTACTTCCACATCTGGTAAAACACCACGTGGTACCCTTGTGACGACCATCGTGACACCCCTTTTCCCAGCTACGCGACATGAAAACCCACACACCCGTGAGTCGGGAGACCTACTTGTTTGGGGGCATCTGCGGAGGTGGCGTGGGCTTCAGCACCTCGGAGGCCGTTAGACTCAAACAGCACTGTGAGAGCAAGTATGTGCGTTAGCAGGGGGGCACTAGCTTCCCGACGCCCCGCGACACGTGTCCCTTACAGGTTAAGCACTTGCGCAAAAAAAAAACGAGAAAAAGCCCCAGCGCCCAGCCTGTGGCCGGAAGATACCAGTTTACCATAACACTTACTGTAAGAAATTGAAAACACTGCCTGGGGCCGGTGCCCTTTTTAATTCAGGCTTCGTCGCCAAAGAGACCCATCAGTGACAGCATGAATTAGCCGCGCGCGTGCAGAGGGCCCCTCCTTCTGCGTCACTTACCATTTGGCCCCTGTCACTTTGCATCAGACCCGACCCGGGTACGGATGCATCCTTCACGCCTGGGATAAAGCACCCCCGGCCCCGCCTCGCCCTGGCTGTGTGGTGTCCCCAGTGCACACACATTGCTCCCCCCGATTCCATCTCAGGCAAGCTCTTGACAAACAGGCCGAGGAATTCTGCCACTCAGCACCCACCGGTCCACAGAGGCCAGCTGGTGCCGAGGAGGAAAGCAGGCAGCCGGGTGTCATGCCGATGGGGGACTTGGGTTTCAGTGCGCCCCGGTGGCAGCATATCTCATTACCCCGTGCACTTCTGAGAAGTCCACTCTACTTAAAGTGGAGCATTTGCAAGACAGGCTTATCTCAGATTAAACCACACGGCGCTTGGCTGCAAAGGAAAAATCATTTCAGGTGCAGGTGCCGGATGGGACAGCCTAGAGTGTAATCCCAGGAGAGAAGGCCTGACCCCTCACCTCACCCGGGCGAAATCTAAACCTGTCACCGACTGTGGAAAACAGAGACTGCCCCCCCCAGGGCCCCCCAGGCAGGTACCTGTGTGAGCCCGCGTGTGGGCCCGGAGATGGCTAGACTGGTGGAAGCACTTCCCACACTCCCCGCAGACCAAGTCTCCCTGGTGGGCCGGCGTCCGGAGTGTCCCTGGGCAGCGGTGCAGGGGCGGGGGAGGGAGGAAGGGGGCGAGAGGAAAACATCGTCAGCCCCTCCGCTGTGTCCTGATGGCAGGCACCTCCAGGCCCCCGGACAGCCTGCACACGCAGGACCGCGAGGGAGCACAGATTAGAGAGGATTAAATTCCACTCCCATGATGCGCCCTCAGGTGTGTGGGACCCAGGCAGCTGGTGGCCCGCATCCGGCCGATGGAGTGATGTGGCCAGACCAAGTGAGGGACGAGGAAAGCAGGGCTGGGCCCTGCCCCCAAGGCGATGCTGGGCCACACGCCCGGGAGCTGCACCATCCCCACCTACCCCCCCCGCCGGCCCCTTACCTGTGTGTCCTGCACATCCTGGGCAGAGCACAGACGGGACACCTAGGAAGGAGGCCGGTCTTAGAGTGCCGACCTCCTGTTCCCTCCTGACCCTAAAAGATGTCCGGTTTTTGCTAGAAAAGGGACGCAGAAGACTCATACTTGTCTGTCTGCCTTTTCTGGATGAGGGCATCTCTCTGAAGAAAAGCCTAATTTTTCATGTAACAGTAGCTCTGAAATGACTTCCCTGAGCCTAACCTTCCCCATCAGGCTCAATGGTAGCTCAACTCAATGGGAAAACAAAAATACTAACTAGAAAAAGTTATGCCTATAACAACAAATTTCTTTAAATGATGCTCCCTGAGCTGAGTATTTACACACCTGAAGTCTGACATTTGAATGTAAAAGGTGAGTGAAAGGACGACCAAGGGTCTTAGCCAAAACAGCTGAGACCAAATCATTCTCTTGTCCTAATTCAGAAGCCACAACACATAAAAATAATATAAAATTGTTTCTACATTACAGGTAATGTTTATGGAAATAACAGTCAAAGAAATGCATGAATTGTAGGGCAGATGGTGGATTTCTCGTTGGACAAGTCATGAATGTGAGTCTCCGAGAAAGAGAAGAATTTGCCCACAAAGTTCTCAGCCTCTTCACCACCTCCTTCAGGGATGCGAGGAGAATGATAGGACACATTTTAACCCACTCGTGCCCTGTCATTAGTAAAAGATCAGGGTGTCAGCTTCCCGGCAAAACACGGAAAGTGTCACCTGGCCACGCGACCCCAGGAGCCGCGGGCTCATGTGCTGAGGCCACCCGCCTCCTCTTTCCTGGAGTTCTGACCAGGCCGAGTCGGGGAGAGGAAAAGCTGAGGAGGGCGTCCCTGGATGACTGACCGATGGACCCAAGAGGGGGGGCCCAAGAGGGGGGGCCGGGGCTCCTGAGTGCGCCGGACACCCCAGTTCTTCTGACCACAGGCAGCCAGCATGAAGACGGCTTCTATCAACCGCTAACATACTCAGCCGTTCAGGGCGGTCCCTCCCTCCTCTGATTCTGGTCCAGGAAAATCTCAACTTTATCCTCGCTTTTGCTGCTCCCTCCTTTTCACTGTGAGCACCCTCCAGCTGGGCTCCTAAGAAGACCCTCTCTGACAGCACCTGTGGTTGCCTGGATTTTCCCAAGAATAATGGGGCTGCATCTAAATGCTGGTCCTAAGGATGCCTCCAGGACACCCACCAATGATGACGACTCCCCCATGTGGCCTCTGCATCTAATGGTCACAACACGCAAAACTAAGCCATTATCATACTTTTTTTTCCTAAGTAATTCCCATCCAAACTAGCAGCAGAAAAAGCACAGCCCTTGTACCCACTCCCCCGTTCTGATTTCCTTGCATTAAGTATGTATCAGAACACATGCACACACACACACGTGCACACAGACACACACACATTGTCTTCCCATGCATTCTATCATATCATTTTCTCCCTACGTTTTCAAGAAAAGACCCTTGCCCTTTATGGTCAATAATATTATGCCCAAGCTACTTCAAAATTCTGAGCTAGTGAGAAAGGTTACAAACTTCATTTGAATTGAAGGCTACCTGGTGAGCAAACAGCTCTGCCACTCTGACCTCAAAAGTAAAGTTGTGTATAGAAAGTGGGCTCAAAAAGGAAAGGAAGAGTCTTCGGGGGCACCTGCAGACTCTCCTCCAAAGCCCTGCCAACATGCACTCAACTTCATTATGCTGCCCCCGCCAGGGGAGGAAGGAAACTGAAGGATCCCGCAAAGATTCTACCGAGATTCACACAAAGGAAGTACAAATCTTCTGTCGTCATCCTATTAATATATCTTGGGCGTACAAGATCTTTTTGAAGTCTCAACAAGAAAAACCTTATATGTTATCCTATCCAGAATTTTCCTGTTCTTTTATTTTCGATTTTTTAAATTCTAAAATCCAAATCATCCTCCACTACAGGCTGGACACAAATTCTGGAAACACAGATAATTTACTATTTTTTGACTGTTCTATCAACAAACCACTCACGTTACACTCACACCTGTTTCCAGACTTGGGATCTACACAGCAGAATGATCACAGGAAATGTAGCTTTTTTTTATCCTTAAAGGATTAGGCTTCGAGCCCCTAAGGGAAGTGACAATGATCGTTTCCGTGTAACATCTTTTCTCTTTTGGCAGAGTTTCCAGACTATTCATTTCTACACAAACATCATTTGGTCAAAACACAGGTGGGGAAAAGCTCTCTGAGGATTCTCTCTCTTAACCTCATAAAACCTTGATGTCTCAGAGGCATCGCCCGAGAGCACCATTCTCTGTCTCAAGACAGTACCACCCTTGAGACTCACAGGATCACACTTCCAGCACCACAAGGATGTCGTGTCCACAACAGGTGAGTGCCTCTTCTTGTACAAGATTCCCTTCTGCACGTTTCTGCCTTCCTACCGCGATATGTGTCACCCACGGCCCGTGTGGGGAGGCTGCGATCTTCACTCGCAGACGACACCCCTCGGGGAAACACAGCAAGACTGCATCAGAGGACAGCGTGAGCCCCCAACCTGCTGACAGACTCGTGGAATGGAGATGAATTAGCTCAGATTCTAGACTCTCAATTCCTGATGCCAAAGTCAACCACATATGTGCTCAAGAAAAAAATGGGTGCTCAGCAAGGAGCAGAAACCCAAACCTTGAGAGTTTAGTTACTGCAAATTCAGTAACATGTCGGGAATGTAATTTTTGGGAGCGGGCTGCCCATAGTTCCCAGGCTGCAACAGTAGACGTAGAGTCTCCGTAACAGCAAACATCACTTCTCTGTTCACCTCTCAAATAGACCTCGCCACACCTGCTGGGTTTCCCTGCAGCTACGACACTTTCAGAGCATCATAAACAAACACTCAAAGGAGAAAGGAACCAGCGAAGGCCCCCCGTAGGCCAAGCAGGGACTGATACCCGTCCGCCGCTGGACCAGGAAAGGGATGCAGGAGAGGCAAAGGACAGGGTTTGAAGACGCAAAGGGCAGGGGATGAGAAGAGCTCTGGGCTTGCTCTGAGCTACCCCCAAGTCCAGACCAGGAGCCAAACCGAGTCCATGAGGGAGAGAAGGGGCCACCGGGTGGGGGGGGAGCAAGTCCCTCCTGGTGGGGCATTCAAGGTAAACTGAGGCAGGCCAACCAGGATTTACACAGCTGACCTCAGTCCTTCCGTAAACCCAAGAGCTTCGGTTCTCAAAACAAACCTATGAACTCACACACCAAGGCCAAAAAATTTTAAGCACTTCCCCTAAGAAACCCAAACCAGGGTGAGGGAAAACACCATAAATCTGCACACTTACACCTGACATGAGAAGAGTAAATCATCCAAGAACAGCACACACGCTTTGAGGACGATTTAGCATTTTTCACATTTAAAAGATAAATATCTAACCTCTGTTTAAGGGGAGGGGGGAGCCTTAGAACCATTTATTTAAAAAATCTTAAGGAAAAGGAAAACATTTCAGGTTACCTGTACTTCAAAGTCTGTCATCTGAAATTCTCTAAACCTTAACTTAAAACTCACTTCTACTTTTTTGGGAAAAAAAGCAACAACAAGGCAGGTCCACACGCAGCACAAAGAGCCTTTAGCAAGTGGGCATGTGGGCCGCTTACTAGGTGCGAACTGGCAGGTTTAGAGCTGTGATCGGGCAGGCTGTGGGTTGTAACAAATGACGTTCAAGTATGGTTTACTAAGTGGAACTCATCCAGACACTGGTGCAGACTCCACTCACTCTGCAGCCGGGTAGAGACTCCAGGAAGCACTGGACGGAGGGGAGAAGGTGACCAGGAGCACGGCGCCCACGAAACTCACCATCATCTATATCTAAGTCCTCTCTGTTTTAGGGTCCACGAAAACCTGTATCTAGAGAACTGAGGTTGGCGTGAGATCCTGAAAGGCCAACCAATATACGTTTATTCCATCTCAGAGCAAATAATCTGCACGACTGGGAAACACTGCTGAGAACATGGAAAGCTCACTAAACTTAACAACGTCCAAAAAGGTGGAAACGCTAAGCTACGTGGTAGCAGCCTTTCCCCACCTACCAAGGGCCGTGCGCCCAGAGCACCTGAAGCACAGGGGAGGGGATGAGACTCTTAACCAGGACACGCCCTGTGCACCGCATCTTAATGAAAGCCTCCACCACCTCCAGGCAGCCAGGCCTCCGCTTCATTCTAGAAATTCTCGAGAAGCTCTGTCTCTGAGCCACAGCCCCAGAACCACCTGGGGTAAGGACCCCACTGGCAAAATCTCTAAGCCTGTGGAACGCCTGAGTTTTCTGCTAGTCGAAAAACACCTTCGTTTTTCTCTAAGGGTCAACATGGACCAAAGGCCTCCTCGCCACACCAACGTGGCACCAGCGATGGACCTGGGCAGGTTCCAAGTCATAGGAGGAAACCGGGAACTGAGAGACGCACATCCGTCTGCCGGGAACCACGGCCACCAGGCATCCCACACAGCGGATCGGGTGCCTCTGTGCACGTGACTCCCCCGATCTGAACTTTGTCCCCAAAGGTGCTTCTGAGCTCCTGGAATTTGAGGGACTGGATCTCACAATTCATCTGAAATGGTACCCCACTTTAATAAATTACAGGTGCTTGGTGTACAGTTGTATGCAAAGAAGGGTTAGGACCACCCAGGTAAGGTAACTGAGAGCCGGAGCCCCATAGGGGTTTTTGTCTATTTATTTTTTAATGGAAATACTTAGACTTCTCAGGGTTCTGGATGTTAACTGAGAGCTACCTTCAATTTATAATCAAGAACGAGGGCATCATATCCCACGCAGCCATTCAACGGAGCCTGTGGAAATTCGCTGACAATTCCTAATTATTATTCCTATTAGGTATTAATACCGAGGTGCTGGGAGGAAAGGAAGATAATGATCTGAGGTATAATTTTTTCCAGAATTTTAAACATGAGTCAACTCCCCAAAGCTGGTAAGGGACATTCACATTCTGCAAGGGCTCTGCTAACGAATGCTGTGGTACTGATGTGCGCTTTTAAAATTATATACGTGTAAAGATAAAACTTAAGTAACCACTTCAAGTGCACATCTTGTCTTTATAGAGGCATGAGACAATGAACATCTACTGATCCTTGTTTAAAATAACCAAATGGAGGGACTTCCCTGGCGGTCCAGTGGTTAGGACTCAGCGCTTTCACTGCAGAGGGCCTGGGTTTGACCCCTGGTCGGGGAACTAAGATCCCGCAAGCTGCGGGTGCGGCCACAAAAATACTAAGAATAAAAATAAGATAAAATGACCAAGTGGGGAAGTGCCACGGAGGCAGCCTGCTAGGCGTGGAGGGGGCGTGACTGGGTGTGCCGGGGACGTCAGCAGGAGGCCGGGCACAGCAGCCAGGGCGCACTGCGTTGGGGCTCAGACACAGCCAGTGGGCAGCACTGCGCCCCTCTAAGGAGGGGCGCCCCCGTGAGGTCCCAGAGCCCCCAGGGCGGGCGGGGAGAGGGCCCGCAGCCCTTACCTCTGTGCTCGAGCGCAGGGCCGTTGCCGCCCCAGCTCTGGTAGAGAGAAGCAAAGTCCTTTGGAATGTACGTCTTAAAGATATTGAGGATGTCCAGGCGTTTCTCGGGGCCCTCGGACGCAGGCTCCTGCTTGATGTTGTGTAAGACGGGCTGGGCCTGCGAGGCCGCAGTCCCTCTGGAGCCGGCCTTGGCGGGGGGCTCTCGGGGAGGTAGAGGGGGGCCCCCGTCACCTTTCCCGTGCGCTTGACCCTGAGGCTGAGGGCTGAATTTGGCTTTGGGCGGGTCCAGGGCACTGTGCTTATTTGGGGGACCGAGGCCGGCCCCCGCCGGGGGGAGGCCATACTTGTCCCCCTGCCTGCTGCTGGCCGGGGGCTGGGGAGCCGCCCGGGCAATGACGGTGGGCGTCGGTGTGGCACTTCTGCTGAAGCCCCCGCTGCCCGCCGCGGGCCCGGGTCTCGGGCCGGCCTCCTGCCTGGGCTTGGACGGGGGCGGCGGAGCCCCGGGCTGCTCGGGCCCGGGGCCGGGGCCGGGCTTGGTCTGCCGATGCCCGTCGGGGCCGGCCGCCCAGAGCGCGCAGGGCCCCCCGGGGTGGCTCTCCTTGCTCCTGGGCAAGCCGGCGGGTTTCGTGGGCACCCCCAGGGGCGAGGGGCTCCCTTTGGGGCCCGGCGCCCCGCCCGGCACCTGAGTGCGGGTGAACCGGGAGATGGGCAGAGGCTGGCACTCTTTGCCCCCGAGGGCAGGCGGGGGGCCCGTGCGTCCGCTCCGGGTGAGGAAAACCAAGTTGTTTCTGATGCTTTTGTAACCGTTGGGCTGAATCCACTGGGGGGCCATGGAGTGGCAGCTGACCCTGTGCCAGATGCGCTTGTGCATCCACAGCACCTCGGGGTAGTAGGTCTTATGGTTGCAGTAAGGACACGGGTGGACGGCCAGAGCTGCCTGCAGGGAGGAGGCCCACTCCTTGTGGCTGGGGTCGTCCCGCGTCGACCGCTCGCTCAGGTCCAGCGGGACCAGGTCTGGGGCCGGCGCCCGTTTCCCTCCCCCGGAATGCTCTTTATTGTGCAAATCGGACAGCTTCTCTTTCTGGTGGGTGGCTTGGCTCTCAGAGGGGAGCTGCACATCTGCAGTCTGAGTGGGATGCGAAGGGAAGTCCGCAGCATCCCTGGAGCCGGGGCCTTCTTGCTTGGGGTGAAATGCTGGCATCTTTAAGTCCACAGAAAACCTAGGCTGCTCTGCTCTCTTGGAAGTGTCTCTGCTACTGCTTTCAAGTACGGACACAGAAGCTGTGGTCCCCGCGCTGGGCTCCCTGGCAGCTCTTCCCGATGGGTTACTTCCAAGTGTGTGACTTTGGTCTCCGTTGGAGAGCACAGCGGAGGCTACTTCTTCAGGAAAGCAGCAGCGGTGTGGCTTTGTCCCTGGAGGATCGAAATGGAAAACGTGACGTTACCATTTCTCTTCAGAACAGAAGACAGAGAAGCACACCCAAACCGCCACGTGCACATGTGGAGGGAAGCGTGTGGGTCTCAGGACCGGTGCGATCCAGGACCTGGATCAACAAGCTCTGTTAAGAGCGGATCAACCTTGAGGGCAAAATGGCGCTATTTGGGGTGGGGCTTCTTTTCCAATTAGATGACTCAGTAGGCTACAGGGGAAAATAACACAGCTGCCTATCTAGTGACATATAACTACACTGTTGCTAGTCAACAGAGGGGGACTAGTTCTTTCAAAAACCAGAAAAAAGGCTTAATTCTTTATAACAGCATAAGGCTTTCCGTGGCTTTCAGAACCCCTCAGCCCATGGTCACAGAGAGGCAGGGCTGGAAAACAGTGTGCTCTCCCCCCAGGGATCCTGCAGCTGCCTCAGAAACTACGGGCCGATCCAGGATGGGCCCCCGTGACTGTCTAGTAAAGTCCAACATTCCGCTCCAAAACCTGGACACCAACAGTTTCCTTTGGAGGCATGAGAGGGAAGGGGGTGAGTCACACTCTTCATGCCCACGCCTCCCAGGGGTATGCCCGGGAGAAACGGTGCTCCCTGGGTGGGACGCCCACTGCCGCTCCTGTGGGGTCTGCCTGGAGCCTTCTACAGGGGAGCTGGCCGGGCACGGGTTCCCTGCCACGGGGTGGCCTCGCACCCTCCCGGGTGAGTGCCGGCGACATCACCCCAAGTGCAGCCAGGCTCCCTGAGCTTGGGCACCGAGGCTGCAAAGCTTCTCCCCGACCAGACTGCACTGCAAGTGGATTCGACACGATTTAACAAAAAACCCACTTGAAGTCTGCACTGACGACCTTGGGTTTATTTCAATTAGAAGGTGCACAAACGTTTCTGGATGTCTTAAACCTTTCTGAACTATAGAGCGTGGATTCTTCCCATCAGTACGAGCTCAGAGGTGTTTTTTCTCATTACAGGTATCATAGCGGGGATGGACTAAAATCTTAGGTTTTCTTTTATGAGAAAGCCCAATACTGTTGGTTTTTAAATAAAAATTTTTTAGAGATTTTAACATTCTCATGGAATGTAGGTATCTGTTTACAGAGAATGTTAAAATTTTTCTATACTCAATGTTTTACTGTATTTCTAAACTTAGTATTTTACTATACTCAATATTTTGTAATAACCTATAAGGGAAAATCTGAAAATACACACACACACACACACACACACACAACTGAATCACTGTGCTGTATACCTGAAACTAACACGATATTGTAAATCAACTATACTTCAATCAAAAACAAAAAATAAAATAAAACAAAATTTTTCTAAGTATATTTTTGGAGTTAAGACAGTAATCACATCAAATTGGTAAAAAAAAAAAAAAAAGAAAGAAAGAAAGAAAAAAAAGTGTATTCCAAAGGAATCTTCAGGAAAGCAGGAAAGTGTCCTTCACAGAAGGCATTTACCAGAGATCTGAAGGAACACAGTAACAAATATTCATTTTCAATTAGTAGGTAGACAGCCACTTATAAGCAACTTTAAAGGATTACGTCCACATAAGAAATGTTACCAGTATGTAGTGATTGGCAGAATTGGTCAGGAAACAAGACAAAAGAGGAATACATTTTCTGATCCTATAGGCTCTGAAAAGCTAACGTTTAAATAAAGTTAGATATACCTGCCTGTCATGTGGGTACCTAGCGTTACTCAGAAAGCAAACCGGGCGGCCTTGGAAAGCTCTGATGATAAAAAGGGCATTTAACCTGGAATTAAATGCAGGGGATCGTCTTGGCCTTTGTTTAATTCAGGCTGAGGCTCAGTCTATCAAATTCACTTTTACATGTTCAAAGAGAGTCAGGACGGCGGCTTGGCGGACCTAGTTTTTCCGGCATTAAAGGCATATGGGTTTATGAGAACACACACCAAAGCCTATTAGTTGCAACAACAGGGCCACTGTACCTGACACCACACATCTGCTGGTGCTCAGAGCACATCTGGCAGAGCCCCCAGAGGGTACGCTCCCACAAAGGATTTCAAACATCACGAGAACCTCCAGTACCTCTGACCAAGACACCAAGTGAAAAATTACAGCAGGCCCTCCATCACAGTACCGGAACTGAGAGACACAGCTCCGAGGACCCCCGCACCTCACAGCGGGCCAGCACACCTGCGTGAGGGTTCTGAAACGCCTCCCTAGCTTCTCACCTCTGTGCATGGGTCTTACATTGCACCGAGTAGCAAAGGAAGCAGTTTGTAGCCATGTTAATGCAAATCAAAACACACTTTTCAACTGACCTGCTGAGAAAGCAGATTAGATCAATTCTGTGAGCCTTGGTATATTCTGGTTTATAAAACAGGTACCGTTTCAAAATTTTATCTCTGGTTTAGGGGGTAAAAAGCAATAGCACCGTCAAAGCCCATGATTCCCTCTTTTGAAAGGCTTACCACACTGGTCATTTAGGGGACAAAAGGACACATGGGTCTGGTGTCTCCTGATGGTCTTGGGCACAAGATGAAATGTGGCTGGACAGGGCGCACTGGGAGCTGACCCGACACCCCTGCCCAGAATCCACAGGGAGGAAGGTCTCCTAAGGATGCTAAAGCATCAGTCCTCCCACAGCCCCACCATCATTTATCGGTGGCCTAGATGAAGAAATGGGACTGGACAAAGGTATCAGACCCAGGACTGACACTCAGCTAGGAGGGAGAGCCAAAACCTTCACCAAAAAAAAAAAGACAGAGATTCAAAAGTTTTCAACAGGATGGAACAAAGGCTCAAAACTAACAAGAAGAAACAAAGTGCAGGAAGTGAAAGGTCTGGCTTAAGGGCTGTGCTGTGAAAAAGAGTCCAGGCTCCTAGGGGACCACAAGCTCAGTGTGAGTCTCCACGGCCCAGGGTTTTATTGATATATCAAGGTAAAGCCACAGCCACAGCCAGGGAGGCAAGGGCACCAACAGTGCTCACCTAGCTGGAGGAGCCCAGTCTCAGCTCTGAGCCCCATACTAAGAAGAGCCAAAAACATGTCCAGGACAGGCTCACGGAGGGAGGTCTCTGGAAACCAAGCAATGTGGAGAATGACTGCAGGAACTTGGACTGTGCCACCTAAAACAGAGGGCTGCTGGCTGGACCACCACATACTCTGACATTCAGTCCCTGTGTCCTGGAGGAGGGAGGGAGGTCCCTGTGTCCTGGAGGAGGGAGGGAGGTCCCTGTGTCCTGGAGGAGGGAGGGAGGGCTAGTTCATCCACAGCAGCATTCTAGCTGCCCCCAGGATCATCTGCAAAGGACGTGAACCGTCGCCGGAAGAAAGACCCAAGGCCAGTGCCTAGACCAAAAACCAGCCTTCTGGGAAGGAGCGTCTGCACGTTTTTTGAAAAAACCTTTGGGTGATTCTAACTGTGGCCACGATCAAGGCGCGCTGGGGTCGACAGAGGACAAATCATTGGGAGTCACGGAGAACCGGATTTCAGGAGAGGCCGAGACAGACAGGGCTGCCATGGGGCTGGAGGTCAGCCCCCAGCAGGCGGGGAGGGGCCGGCCTTCCGGGGTCCACAGGCTGTCTCTCTCTCCCTTCAACTCCAGGGCTGGGAGTATTATGCAGAAGGGACCAACGACCACCAGAAATGAACCGTTGGCTTCACAGGCACCTCAGTGGCCTCACTGCTTTTCTTTCAATTCAGTGGACTCAGACGTGGTGGATTCTCACAGGTATGTCTGAGTGATGTAAAGGGGAAACACGCTTCTTTTTTTAGAAAACGCTCTGTCGTTGCTTCATGTATAACTTTAAAAGTAGCAAGTTAGCACTTCACTCTGGGGAGCGCGTGTTCAGCCATCACACATAAACTTGGGCTGGGCCAGCAGGGAACGGTTTCAAGTTTGGGGACTGAAGGCGCTTTTACAAGAAGAGCCTCATTTCTAAATCCTCGGTTATCATATGTCACCTCTTCAGCTCATCTTGGTTTAGTCTGTCCACTTACTATATGACTGTGGCTCTTTGCCTCTCTTTTTATGTTTATTATAATTTCTTCGCTTCCCACCCTTGGTTAAAACTAAACAAAACAAAACACAGAAACTCTCAAAACAGAAAAACAAAACAGAAACTAACGCAGCACAAAACCCTGCATGCCTTACGGTGGGCCTTCCCCTGGCACGAGTGTCCCGACGGACCCTTCAGTAAACCTACGGTCACTGCAGGCAGCTGTGTCCTGGGTATGGAGGGAGGAGCTTTATAGACTGACTTGTCCCCACCGTCAACTGATTCCTGACCAGTCTTCCCAGTTTCTCATCCCAGTTCGTTACGCTGTGAACACAGGTGACTCGTTCTGATAGGAACCTAAGCAAATCTCAGAGGATGTTATCAGCTACTAACGTCTATAATGGGATCGAGAGGAAGCAGGAGGAATGTGGGTCACCAGTCCCGCCTGCGAGACGCAGCTCTACATCACCGGGCGGGGTCAACCGCTGCTGGCCAGGCTTGGTCCCCAGTGCCCGCCAGCCTGGTTCCCGTAGGCGAGCGGGATGTGGTGCCAGACACCGGCCGCGGTACCCCGGTCATGGCTGACCACACCATCCGGCCAGCATCGCCCGGCCTCGTCTAGGGGTGGCGTGGCCCTGATGGGGTCCCCAGGCAGCGAGGGCCTGGCTCGCAGCAGGAACCACACAGGTTAAAAGCAATAGCACCGTAAAAGCCCATGATTCCCTCTTTGGAGAGGCTTACCACACTGGTCATTTAGGGGGCAGAAGGACACATGGACCTGGTGTCTCCTGACAGTCTTGGGCACAAGATGAAAGGCTGTTGCCCTTAAGGGGAAGGAGGCGTCTTGGCTCCCGCCGGTGAGCTGCCGTCCAGCCGGGAACACCCGGCACGGGGCTGGGATGAGGACTCCCCCTTCCCCAGGAGCCAGAAGCCCAGCGGAGCCGTCTACACCCGCCATCACCTCTCTCAACACACCCAGGAGGTGAGGCTGCTCTCCCCCGCGTTGCAGGTAAGGAAACTGGGGCAGAGAACAGCTTCCACAAGGACTCGCTGTGGCTGGTGGAGCCTGATCCCTACCCTGGCCGTCCAGCCATCGCCCGCCCGCCGCGTCCACGGCTGGGGAGGGTCCGCAGGGATGGAGGTGACCCTGTCCAGTAACTGCTGGGGGAGAATCAGATGCTGTGGGGGAAACCTAACTTGACTTTTCCAAAAGCTTACCCATATTTGGGCTGGGTGCTCGTAAGGTGAAGTACTGAGCCTCACGTGTGCAGCAAGTTTCTAGATATTGGACCCCAGATGCCTTCAGGTCCTGCAATTCTAGAAGACGAACTTTCTCTCCAAAGAGGATGCACAAGCACACGGTAATGCAGGAAAACTCAAAACGGCGGCCAGGTAAGGCAGTTCGCGAAGTACTGACGGACCCTGGTCCCGCTGGAGAGGCCGCCTGGCCGCCTCGCAGGGCCTCCCCGCCCCCAGTGCCTCATGCCCCACGGCCACAGGGCCAGCGCGTGGCCCCAGGAAGTGTGCGAGCTGCACAGGAAACAGGAAGAGATGCTCTCTCCTGCGGCCCCTCCTCCTGCCCTAGGAGGGGATCCGGGAACGACCTGAGTATGAGACTCCATCAGCAGCCCCGTCCCTGAATTAAAACCCGGATGTAATAACATCTGTAGTGATGACCGCAAACGGCAGCTGGCGCTCAAGGCTGAGAGCAATCTGCGCATTCAGGTCATTGGTTCTCCCAACCCCAGCGGCTGTGACCATGAGATTGTCTCTTCCTGCCCCTTCCTAGCTGTTCCTCTTCGTGGAAAAGAAAGATCCACCAAACTAATTCCACACACGAGTGTATGAAGGGGGAGTGGGGTTAAGGAGGTTCTCGAGACAGAAAATAGCCTAAACCCAAATTATTCTCGTGATTTGAGCCTTATATGGGATAAACAGTAACTCTCTCCCCAAACATACAATATCCCAAGTACTGTAGGCCTGAAGAATTCTCACCATTAAGAATTCCCGGATTAAAAGTAATTTTGAGACTTCAGCAGTTATTTTTAATATTTGTGAGTTCCTAATAACTTTTATAACAAATATAACCAGTTACCGAAAACTTGTTGTGACAGCAAGAACATCCGTTTTCAAATAATGTTTCTCAGAAGACCCTTCTTTTCTGATTTTTATTTTACCCTGTCTTAAAAAGGGACAGCTGGGGCACTTCCCTAGTGGCACAGTGGTTAAGAATCCACCTGCCAATGCAGGGGACACGGGGTCGAGCCCTGGTCCGGGAAGATCGCACATGCCACGGAGCAACTAAGCCCATGCGCCACAACTACTGAGCCTGCGCTCTAGAGCCCGCGAGCCACAACTACTGAGCCCATGAGCCACAACTACTGAATCCCGCGTGCCTAGAGCCTGTGCTCCGCAACAAGAGAAACCACCGCAATGAGAAGCCCGTGCACCGCAACAAAGAGTACCCCCACTCGCCGCAACCAGAGAAAGCCAGCGCACAGCAATGAAGACCCAACGCAGCCAAAATTAAAAATTTTTTAAATAAAAAAATTAAAGAAAAGGGAAAGCTGGTAACAAAAATAGATACCGGGCACAATAAAAGGTATGATGTTTTAACAGAAATGAGAGCCATTATGCATCGAGACTTAGCTGAAACTTGAGAGTTAACTGAGACAAGTAAAACACAAGAAATTAACAAAGAGAAATCTGCATAGGTGTCTGGGGGTGGAAAGAGTCCCTGGAAAGATATTTCAGCTAAAAGAATCTCAGAAACACTGAACCTCAATGAAATGTGATGAAGAGGGTTATTATTATCATAGGATGTCTTGGATACAATGTAGAAATGACTTAAGAAAACGTTTTAGCTGCAATATCCATGGGGCTTTTCAATTAACAAACACGGTTTAATAAGCTTTCTGTGCAAGTGAAGCAAAGGAAACGGTGAAAAGCACTGCCCGGGGCTGGTTCAATGTGGAAGTTCTCCTTCTGGGAGAATAAAGGAAAATAACCAAGGGGCAAAAGACGCTCTTATTATTGGTCGTATACAGAGGGGCACCCAGAAAAGCACGTGACCAAGTGACCTACTTGCGAGGCTGCTTTAAGGAGGGGTTACAGCAAACAAGGAAATCACCAGGGCTTCCAGGCCCAGGAACAACACCAGTACCAAAGTGAAAGTCCCAGCTCTGCCCCACTTCACCCTTTGTAAAAGGACAGGCTTTGTTTCCATAGAGAATAATACAGAAACTGCTTCTAATGGCCCAGTATCTATCAAGGACTATTCAGCTCTACGGTCAGAAAAATCTCTTTAAAAGAAGTGTTTCAAAGCTCTCTCACTCATTACACATACAATGTGAACTATAATTAATAATAATAATAACAAAGTTTCAGTAAGGAAACCAGACAGAACTAGAACAATGAGTGACAACTGAATAATCATGTTTTAAAATTTGTATAAATGAACCAATATTTTATTACCTAAATCGTTCCTGCTTGTTTTTCTGTCTGTCTGAATACAGTATAGGAGTTTTTAAGTAATTAATCTATTCACAAATAACTCACAAAACTGTAATTTATTTGCGTTAATAGGAAAATATGTAAATATCTTAGTACTCTGGAAGCTGGATTTTGATTTCTTAAGAAAAAGAGTTACAGATTAAATACAGGACTTCTGACTAAACAGTGTAACCACCGTTCCACAAGGACACTTAAAGCTTGAAATCTGGGGAATAATGTTTTCAAGAACATTCCTATTCAGAGAGTACAAAACCAACATTTTAAAGGTTAATCAAATACCTCGCGTTTCCACCCAAGCTTCCAGTAACTAGAGGGTAGTCCGTCCTGCCATAAAACATAATCACATTCTAGAAATCTAGAACTTACTGCTTCCTCACTGATACAACCATAAAAATGTGTCACTCGGGTCATTTGTGTGTGTGTGTTTTTTTTTTTAAATCGAATCCATGCTGAAGTGAACAGAATTCAGGTATATTTTCACAGCTACTGTCCATTTTATACACCCTCCTTCACTCCCCAAATCCTAACAGAAAGTATAAACTTGTCCACGTGACAAAATTCAAACAAATGTAAAAATGAAAAGAAACCATTAAACGAAACTTTACAAACCACGCTCTGAAGAGTAATGAACATTTCCACTTTACTAAGGCAAAGAGAAGGTAAATAGAATGTTATAAAGAAGTACGTTGAAGCCGAATTAATTGTTGAAAGAAGGCATTTATATAGCTTTTAGATTTTAAAATCTCATTAAAAAGGTGCTGCAAGGAACAGCCCAGGGAAGCTTAGCACATGGTGCTTCTTTTGCATCACCCTCCGGCCCTGTTGCTTCCTAACGGGCAGGACGGGTACACCAGCTCCTCAACCGCTACAAAAAACGCACGTCCCTTACACCGCCTTCGTTTTTTCTTCCACAAGCTGCCTTTTAAGAGACCAAGCTCGGAGCAAGACTTCGGCACAGAAGTCACCCTGTAAATCTCCAACATAAAAACGATTACGACAGACACAAACTAGCCTTCACGTGGTTGGAAAGTTTGCTGCTTAATTATCCCGAGATACAAAACCCGAGTTCTGTGTATTTACAAACAAATTATAATGACCCTTTTTAAAGAAACTAGGACTCTTTATCAGGACAATCTTTCACATGTAAAACCAAGCACGTGCTGACCTGCAGAACAAAGGCCACTCTGGGGCACAGTGCTGGCCGGGCTGTCCCCGGAGCCGCGGCTTCCGGCGCCGTGTGCGGACCACACCACTAGATGGCGCCCGCTCCCAACGCGAGATCCCCGCTGCCGGCGCCTGCGCTCCGCGTGGCGTCCCGGGTTTCAGAAACGGACCGAGGAGGCATGACTTTTGAACAACTGGTACGTGTCAGCCAAAGAGGTACACCGACAACTTGTTTTAAGTGTGCATCGGTACAGTTGTGCATATTTCCTCTGAAAGGGCTTCGCAAGTACCGAATGTATCTGAAATGGGTAAGAGTCGTTCATCAAAAGCTCTTGAAGTGTCTCACATCTTGACGTGTCTGTTCATGAGCATTTTCAGAGGTTAAAATGTGGAGAGCTGTAAGCTAGTGATATACTTGGATGATCTGGCTAACTCAGGTGAAATGATCTGTCTATGCCATTAGACCGTGAGGGTTCGATTACAGGCAGCACCTACAAAGGTCCAATTTTTGGACAGAAAACCAGGGTGCTTCAAAGGGGAATCGGCCCAAGACAGGCACGACATGGCCTGATGTCCTTCCACACAGAACTCTGTCTACATGAAAACCAAAATTCTTTTCATTCGTGGGGCACTGTCATATGTGCCTTCAGAGTGAGGGTGGGCAAAATGTTCTGGGGACACGATTTCTGAGCACTTGGCATCTACACGCCCGCAAAGTTAAACCTTTATTATTTCACGAAGCTGACCGTATACAGTAAGCATCCCATATTGCCTGGTCCCGCATCCCTCCTCCTATGGTGCCAGCTGATGTGTAACAAGGATGGTCCTGACCTCACACGGAGTTAACTGTGAACTAGGAAGCCGTGAGCCTGGGAAGGAACCACGGAGAATGTTAACTAAGTAGCACCAGCTTGTTTGCCTAGTCATCTCATCCCCACCAGAAGCTGCTTCTCTAGCCTTTTATGGTTATAAATGTATAAGTGAGTATAAAATACAGAGATTTTCTGTATCGCTCACATAAAGAGTTCAAACTATTTTATAAATATCAAATCTCAGATGTTTCACTCCCCCAGAGACATTTAGTGGCAAGAATTATTTTATATTTTACTTAATAATTTAAGCAAATATTCCCAAATCACGTCACTAAACTGTTTGGACTCTTCGGCAGGCTGCCCAGGCCTGCTGAACAAGGGGTTGTAGTTATACTGTTTTCCATTAAAATGCAAAAACAAAGCATACGTACATTTCTTCTTCACGAACTTCCTCACTCTCTGGTTTTCACTTTCTCCCCCCCCCCTTTTTTTTAATAAAGAGGAAATACCTGTATTCCTCTTTCTTGCATATCTTTGGTTTTTCTCCTGATAGCTCACCTTCAATTTATCCAGCTTTTTAAAAGTCTAGACAAAGAATTACAACCCCGATGGAGCAATGCCGCACAGAAAAATCGCAGGAAAGCCCCAATTACTAACGTTTACTTTCTCAATCCTTTAGTCATATTTCTATTTTGAGAAGCAGTTGCAATATCGTATTTCTGTGACTGTTTTCCAGGAGCTCGTTGGCTAAGTGGGAGCTGTGAATCTATGAATTAAAAATGTTTAAAGCTAAGTAGAGGGTTTTCCGTCAAATTCTATCAGCTGAACTCAAAAGGGAAGGCCCTCCACCCGGCCCCTCTGCTTCCACGGGCTTGGCATCCCATCCGAGGCCGTCTAAGGGGAACTGCTGCTGTGGGATCCCTCCCGCCCACCCGCGTGGAGAGATATCTGGGGTGGGGGGGGGGATCAGCAAACACACTGGTCACCACAGTCACTCAGCCCACGACAGGCCCTGCTGCACTCACGCGTGCTCAGCATTCTCTGGGCACCGGCTGAGTGTGGGCAGCTCCTTGACAGTGAGGCGTGCACTTGCGTGTGTGCACGTGTGCCTGTGCATGTGTGCACGCGTGGGAGGGGGCGATGACCACTCCAGGGGGTGGGGATGGCTCTCGGAGGACATACTCTGAGGACACAAGTCACGTCTCAGCCCCGTGTCTTCCACTCGCTAAAGACGCCATCTCGGTCAATACTAATTAACTTGTTCGCTCTTTGTATAAGACCCAGGCGTGACTGCGATGCTTCTCGCTGGACTCAGTAGTGAGCTGAGCACACACGTGGCCTCACGAGAGCCTCCCCCGGCGAGAGGGCTGCTGCTAATCAAACTGCCAGAGAACAAGCGGACTCGCGGTCATGAACACAGCGGCCCGGCCATGCGCCAGGGTCCGGAAGTTTCCCCCACGTCCTCTGCTCTGCCCGCCCTACCATGCCTGTGACCTGCGTTCTCCCTCTGCACCCACCTCCCGAGGCCCCTTGGGGACAGGGACCCGGATCCTCCCCAGAACACTGAGTTTGGACTGGACAACAGCAAGACGTAAGATGGGAAGTGATCTGCAAAGTCACCACTGGTCTGAACGTCTAGATTCTGTGACCTAAACCCAGTTTTTAAGAACGGCAGCCACTGACGCTCTCTCTTCTCTCTGACCTAAAAAGCACCCTCACCAGGCTGCTGGGGTTCTGGCCCCTTAATCTCTAACCTCCACGTCCCTCCAGATGCCAGCAGCTTACAGTTTTATACGGGACTGAAAAGATGCACTGATCCTGGCGGCAGAGCTGAAGCCATAATAAAGCACATTCAAAGATGCAGCGTGGGGCTTCCCTGGTGGCACAGTGGTTGAGAGTCCGCCTGCCGATGCAGGGGACACGGGTTCGTGCCCCGGTCCGGGAAGATCCCACGTGCCGCGGAGCGGCTGGGCCCGTGGGCCATGGCCGCTGAGCCTGCGCGTCCGGAGCCTGTGCTCCGCAACGGGAGAGGCCACAACAGTGAGAGGCCCGCGTACCAAAAAAAAAAAAAAGAAAAAAAAGATGTAGCGTGTTCATGAATGTGATTTATCTGCAGAGCTGCCAAGTCATCCCAGGGCTGCACTGGGAATCATCAGGCCCAGCCGGCACCCTCTCCTGTCTGTGTCCATCCGTCCTGAGCCTTCACTTCTTACAGGCACAAAGGGGACGCACGTGCAGACAGTCACGTGGCCACACACACTCACAGTCACGTGTGCGCAGAGGCATGCCCAGCCACAGGCATGTACGCAGTGCACACACAGGCTCACGCACACACGCGGTTTCCCACAAGAGAACGGCCGTGTATCTGGGCTGGAGGGCCGCCAGGGGCAGCTACTGTCCAACCAGATAATTGCCCACGTGACCCCGAGTCCTGAGAACTCGCTCCCTTTCCCACAGCCAGACAATTACAAAGTCCAGAATTCAAAACCCAATGAATACACCATTCTTTAAAAGGAGAAAACGTGTGTGTGTGTGCGTTGGGGCTATTTTTAAAAGCTGAGCGCATCAATCCACACCCTGAAAACCTTCAAGTGGCCAAGCTCAGCACCACCACGAGCCGCACAAGCAGGAACCCAGGGTTCCCGCTTCTTTATTCCACTCAGACTTCGATCAACATCTCGATTTCCAGAAAACACATTCACCAAACCTAAGACACGTAACGGCAAAACACAAAATGGCTATTACCTTTAGAATCTGGGAAAAAATTACACAGCCACTCGTCCTGGTCGCTGTGTCTTCGGAACCACAGCTCCATGGCGACACATCCACATGGGTCACCTCGGGTCTCTGTGCACCAGTCAAGGCTACCGCTCGGCCTGTCTGCCCCGAGTTCCCTGGACGCAGCCGGGGCACCAGCCCTGGGGCCGAAATCGCCCCATTTCTGCTCTGCGCAGGGGCAGGTGGCCAGGGCGAGGACCTCGGCCTTCCTCTCCCGCCCAGCAGCTTCTGCAAAGCACCCAGCAGGCACGGACCGACTTCTGGGCCTGAGCTAGACGGCAACACAGCTCAGCAAATGCCGTGAGTGAAGCAGGGACCTCGGAAGCCAACCACTTCTACCTGACTGCCCGCTGGGCACGGGGGATGCTCCGTGTACGGCCTCACCACCGCTCCAGGGGACCCTCGGTCACCGTCCCTACTACCCCCTCAAACCCCAGTGACCCCATGATCACCCCCGTGTGCATGTGTGTGCCCCTGGGTACATGCATGTGCACCATGGTCCCAAGGAGACGGTAGAATCTGTTAAAGCCATAGGAGACGGTGCATCCACCCTCACAGTCCCCGGCAGCAAACTGCGACACACACCTGCCCCTTGCTCCTTGCAAATCTTCCAAAGCCACAGCTCAGGCGGGAACAGGGTCAGCGGATATGAACTTTCCTTGGAAGCGCCTGGTGAAATGGCTTCCCGGTGCCACGGCAATGGCGCAACCCATTAGGCAACAGGGGACACAGTCGCCCCCAGGAGCAGGGTCTGCAAAGGCACCACACAATCAAAGGCAGCCCCGCGCGGCCCCTCACACTGGACCCCCCTCGGACGCTCACGCTACGTCCAACGGATCAGCAGCCCAGAGGCTGCAACGCGCCCCCAGTGCCCAGGACAGCCTGGCCACGAAGCGATGCGGCCAGCGTCACACACTGGGGCTGTGGGGCCCCGGCCCCAGCTCAGACTTGACCCCGGCCGCGTGTGGAGCCGCTGCAGCCCTGTGTGCAGGGCAGGAAACCCAGGAAAGGCTCAGAGGTACGACACGGATGGGTCTGGAGATAAGGAGGGGCGGGACGCTGCCGGAGGGGTGGGAGATGTCGTGGGGGGGTGACGAGGACAGCCTCTCATCCCCTTTACCTTCCGGACACTCAAGGCTGTTGTGTCCTCACGGTTAATTTAAAAACCACAATGAAGCGTCCACCCACTACGGACAACCCCAGTCATAAATCCTTCGGTATTCTTACATATCTGTCTGTTAGTCTGTGACTCACCCACACGGCACACGAGGAACACGTGTCGCTTTAACTGCAGAGACTCATTACTGGGTTCACAGAGGAAAAGGCCTGTCACGTCCCTGGGGTCGAAAGACCGTTCCCCGTAGCTTGGAATCCCACCTGCAGTCCCCTGGGGCAGTGGGCACGCATCGAGCCTGGTACTGCACCAGGCCAGGGGTCTGCTGACCGCCAGGGGCCCATCAGGATGACCGGCTTCCACACCGGCCAGCAAGCACAGCGCCACGCTCTGACGTGTCATCCCAGTGCCACGCCACGCCCTGCCACGGAACGTCCACAGAGGAGGCGTGCTGACATCGGCGGAGCAGGCCACGGACAGCAGCATCCTCGGCGGCGGCACGGCCTCTGGGACCTCTAAGCCGGCCTCTCCTTCAGGGCCCACATCCGCGGCCGCTACGTCCCGATCTCGGTCATCGTGAGGAAGCATCCCTGCCCGTGGACACCGGACTCCTTCACCACTGGGTACCGCCTGCCTGCTTCTGCACCTGAGGCCTTTCTGTTAATCGAATTCTTCTTCTTAAAACAAACAGCAGAGCCTGTGAAAGCAGCTTTCACATCTCACCAAGGCCTTCCCTTTCCAGGCTAACTCTTCACGGTTTTGCTAACCTGTCGGCATGGGTGAGGATTTCTGGGCTTCTGCTGAAACTTTTTTGTCAACCCAAGAGATGTACAAATGCCCAGGTGTCAGGAACACCCTGTTTTTCACCATCAGCGGCGGGTCCCACCCGGACCCACGGACGATCCTGAAACAGACAGGGTGTCTCTTTCTCAGAGTCAGAGACGTGGAGCTCTAAGTGTGCAGGTGAGACTGCAGCCCGACCGCCTCCCTGCCCCGACCTGGCCCCTGCCTGGGCAGCCTCGGACACCCAAACCTGGGAGGGTCCCCCCAGCAGTGAGACCCACCTGTCGGAACCCAGGCTCTCTTGGTTCCGAGCAAGGGCGCTCAGGTGTGAACTCAGAGTTGCGCTGCCCCCTCTATCAAATGCGCTGACACCTCCGTTGTGAGGGGCTGAGCCCCAAATCAGCAGGACACGAGCCCCTGACGGCCGTCCGCTCACAGGGCAGCGGACACCGGCCGAGCCACCTGTCTACCGTGCCATCCCAGGCAACACCTCCATGCCCCCCGAACTCTTTGAGCCTTTTTATGGTAAAATAAATCAGAGATTCCGAAAATACACAAAACCAGTTCACGGTTCAATAAGTTACTCTAAGGCGATCGCTCTCGTAACCGCACCCAGGTCAAGAAGCAGGCGCCGCCACCCCCCAAAGCCCCGACCGTGCCCCCTGCACACACGCACGGAGCCTCCGCCCCGGGCTCTGCGGCGCTCGCTCCCGCGCCACCACGTGCCTCTGCAGGTCACGCCCTCTGGCCCCCAGCTGTCCCCACCCCGCCCTCCTCCTACCCCGTTTCTACCGGGACACCCCTGACCTGCGGGCGCCCGCCCGGTGCGGTCAGCGCGCTCTCCCGTCCTCGGCGTTGGTGCCAAGTTGGCCTGGCCGCCTCTCCCACGAATTCACGGGGTGACGAGGACGGAGGCGTGTCACCAGAACTGAGACGAGGCCTCATGTTCCGGGGGGTGACGAGTGGTCTGGGTCCTGGGGGACAAAACTGGTAGGAGGGGAAAACGCGTTCCGTTTCGCATCACACGTCAAGATGACCTTGCTGTCATCGTCAGGATGTGCGTCCCTAACCACACGCTGCTGTCCGAAGCGGATGGCGGCTCCCGGCAAGGCTGCGAGCCGGTGACCGGGAGCCACTCCGACTCCCAGCCGCTTCCCGGAACCCTCAGCCCTGTGCAACCCGCCCCCGGGGAACTGGGTGGACCCAGGACCGAGGGTGACTCAGCTCACCCTGAGATTTAAGGGGTGGCGTCAAAGAACCCGTGAAGTGGAAAACGCCTCACGATGGGAGGCGTGGACGGCTGCCGTCACCACGAGGAAGCCCACAGGGCACTGGTCACGAGGCTGCATCAACGTTATCCCCCAAAACCCAGAGGGACCAGGGCAGCCGGGCAGGGCACAAGAGAAGTCTGAGAAGAGGCTTCAAAGCTGACAGCTGTGCGTGTTTCCAGGCTGACCGTCTCTGTTCTCTAATCGCTATAAAACAACCTCTAAAGAGCTGTCCTGGGTAGCCCTGTAAGGGGCTACCTCGGCGGACAGATTTTCCTATGAAAGATTTAGCAACAGCGTTTGATAATCTATCTCCTTAACACCTGGAAATAAGGTCACCATGAACACTGGGACCCAATGCATTGAGAGTAGCTCCGCTAAACAAGGCCCAGCCACCCATTCACAAGCCAAGGCAAAATGCATGAACAGGGACAGAGATCCTTATCTCTCTAACCTTCAGAAAAGAGAGAGCTGTGAAATACTAAAATTCAATTAGAATCCCAATGTGGAATTTGAGATTAACAAACACACACTACTATATATAAAACAGATAAACAACAAGGTCCTAGTGTACGGCACAGGGAACTCTACAATATCTTGTAATAACCTATAACGGAAAAGCATCTGAAGAAGAAGATGTACATATATATCTGTATCTATATATACACAAACACACACACGACAGTCAACTTGCTGTACGCCTGAAACACTGTAAATCAACTATACTTCAATAAAAAAATAAAAATTAAAAAAAATCATGACACATTAAGTGAGAATTTTTTTGGCCACAGACCCTGTGTCTTACAATTTCCCATATTCTGTAGTTATATCTTTTCACAATAAGTTGGCAAACATTACTGTGACCATTAAAAAATTAATTTAAAAAATTCATAAAAGTTGTGATTTCAGAGGAATATACAGCAAATGAGTAGAGATACATATACATATGTCTACTTCCAATTTAAGCAAATAAAAACAAATACACAGCCTGAAGAGAGTACCGAGAGAAAAGATTTCAGGACAATTAGGTTGAAACTTTCCTTAATGGGGCAGTTCACCCAGTTTCCTCTGCACAGGTATGTACTGTATAAAAATTCTATGTTTTGTAGATCAAGGATACTAGAGTAGAACTCCGATGACCAAATTTTCATTACCGAATTTAATGACAAAAATTTCATTATCAAAATTAATTAAAATGTATAATCAAAATTAATAAAATTCTATCTCTTAACCTTGCCCTCAAAAGACTATAGTAAATGCTACCACTGGCACAACTCGTTCGCCAACTGAAATTAAAAAGAAAAAAACTCTAAGAAGATAATTTTGAAGTTAACAGTATTTTGAGGGGGAAAAAAAAGGCAGGCACTTGAATACCACCTGAGGAGAAATTATTTTTCTGGTAGGAACAGTACCATTCACACCAGAGTGAATTACACCCAATATGACACCAAAAACACCCCCAATGGCCGGCCTCCAAGAGCCACACGGCCCTGCAGCCACGTTTGAAGTTCCAGGTCCCCAAATGAGAGGCCCCGGCGGATCTGGAGCCAGGCTCGGCCCCCCGGGGCGGGGGGCATCTTGCTTCCAGCAGAGACAATCCTGGAATGTCTGGGTGCCATTGCAGGAGGCCCAGCCTAGACCAGCCCCTCAGCCCACCCCAGGATCCTGCGACTCCCTGTACTGGATGCCTTCCTGCTTGAAATACCTGGCACGGTTTCTACGTCCTGCACTGAGCCCTAACAGGTAAAACTGCCTTGCTTTGTTGGGGGAGGGAGGCACCTATGACTCCTGTGACAAAATGATTCAAGTCATTTTGACACAAGGGAAACTTTTCTCTTGCAAATGAATTTCTGGAGTCAAAGATACCATCATCCACCTGTAGGCAGCAGTCTGTGAGTCAGGACAGAGGAGGAGAAGAAATCCTCAAGTCAGATTCTCACACAGGGTTCGTCTCCCCCAGTTCACCATGTCTCAGGGCATGCAGCTCACACCCAATCAGCAAACACCCCCCAGAGGAGCTGATCACAAGCTCAGCTTGTATCCATTTAAATACATCACAGAGCAAACATCCATCCACCCAACCCTCTAGCGACTACACTGCTGCAGTGTGCTCATCTTACCTCCAATGACGCAAACTTGGGATCCTAAAAGGAGAGAAAACTTTCAGGGGTCAAGCAAGAAATAATAGCAGCTGGAATTCCAAGACAGTTTCTGGATTTTAGAGGCCGTGTCCCTGGGACAATTGAGAAGCACGTGGAATCCCTCGGGCCAGCACCATCCAACAGAACTTCTCCAATGATGCAAAGGCCCGATCCGTCTTCCCGTCCCGCACGGCAGCCTCACGTGGCTGGGGGATCAGCATATGGGACCAAGCAGCCTTAGGGGTCACGCGCCCTAAGGAGAAAATCTCAAGCTCAGCCACCTTCCTAATACGCCCAAGATAGACATCCCCCAGCACACTGGTCACGGCCTGGGCCTCTTTGCTGCCTTATTCTAGACAAATCTCCCCCCGAATCCGAATACAACAGACTCGCATCAAACACCGCTTATTTCAGGCAAGAAAACTTCCAAAGAGTTAAGCAAGTGGGTCACAGCTTAAACTAAATATTCCTTAATCGAAAGACTCATTCTAAATTCAACTCTTCATTTAGGATCATGATATCAGAGTTTAGAAACAAGACCGTGCTCCCCGACGTTAGGAGACCGGCAGCAAAAGTAAGGAGATGAGGCCAAATCATCACTGTTGAACACGTGTCATGCACTGTTAACCCCCGGACATGATGGAAATTAGAAGTGTTAGGAACTCCAAAAGTAATGACAAAATACAAAAACCAAAAGCACCAAACTCAGCAAGTTCTAAAATTGTACCTTAGCCACAAAGAAAGGGCCGCTCTGGACTCGGGAGGCCTGAAACCCAGTGTTAACCTTCCATCCATAAAAGGAGAAGACAGCTCCAGAGCTCTGAATCTCCTGTCAGCTCTGAGGATGCGAGGCGGTGGCCCTCCTGTAATATCCAGGCGTCTTCTGCACTCAGGCAAAGTGGAAACCCATCTGCACACCTGTGCCACCTCCAGCATAAAATGTTTTTAAAAATATGTTACGTGTCACTTTTTATTATCAGGTACTTAGATAACGAACCTAGCAAAGCGGGTAGGTCATCTTAACCTTAAAAGAACCTGAAAAATCCCTTAAGATGAAAGTGTCTGAGACCCAAGGAAGTCAAACCCAAGCGGGTCGGAGACAACAAAACACACTGTAGCCCAGAGGTGCCAAGCGGAGTGGTGGATGGGCACCGTTGCAGCGGTGTCATCAATCGTTTTCAGAGTGAATGACACCGAGGTTCACTGTCCCCTGATGGGCCCCCATTCCTGAGAGCGGCAAAAGGGAGCCAAAGTCCTCACACTTATTGCTCTCAGTGCCTACAGGGCAGGGAACTCTAGCTCCACGTGGTGGGTGGAAGACATGGGGGGAGGGGGAGGGGCAGGGGGCCTCGAGGGACACCCCAACGGGACAGGAGGAGGGCCACCGTGCCCAGCCACTGCCTGCACTCCTGGACTGTCACCCCACCGTCCACGGCACGTGTGTGGCCTGGTAACCCCGCCTCGATCTTCAGGAGAACTGGACTCTGCGATCTGACCTGGTGACCCACAGGGTCAGCCCGGGCGAGAAAGGGGCCGCGGATTTCAAACTCCTGTTGCCGGAGCTGCTGTATGCGGGATTAATAAGGGGATGAAAGAGGGGGACTGGCCGAGAACAGGGAGGGCGTGGCCCCCGAGGAGAAGGCGAGAGGCCAGCCCACTGCCAAGATGCGGCCGCAACGACAGAGGTGACCCGTGGCACCTTGGTCGCTCTAGACCCTTCCACCTCAAAGTCTTCTGAACATAGTTGCAGGCAAGTTGGAGGCCTAAAGCACACTCAGTTCACTCGTATTCCAAGAACCTGGGTTTCTCTCTCAGTCTTCTTTCTCATGGTGTCTTAAAAACCCCGAGTCCACCCTTCCTTATCCCCACACGCCCCCAGCCCGGAGCGCCATCCCACCAATGACACCAGCGGTCAAGCCCGGTGGCCCCCGCCATGTACCCCTCCTTGCAGAGTCCCTCCTCTGACACCAGATTCCACATCTGGGAAGAAAGAACCTGGAAACCCAGTCTTCGTCCGTGAAGAACTGAAGGCAGAAGCCAAGTGCTGTGGTTTGGAAACATGACGTGCTGTGTAAAGGACCACAAACAAGGCAGGTTCAGACTCAGAAGGAAAGCTTTTCTGTCTCTGAAGTTGGCTCCGTTCTCCGCCCTCCCCCAACCCCAAGCACCCAAACCTAGCCGAAAAAATGTAAAGTTGTTTCTGGAGCACCTGAAGTGGAATTTAGTACCTAAATCTTACTAGTACAGGACTTCAAAATTATATATACATATACACATACCAGATGTACATAACATACATTGCGTATTCATGTCTGGACACGCACGCACGTGTGTGTCTGTGTGTAAAATTTGCGGATAAGTACTGACATATCCCTAAATTCTGAACATGCTGAATAGAAATATACTAAATATCCTTCTCTGCAAGGACATTAAACTCCTTAACAATAAGCATCCCATGTTATTGGTCTTTAATTCCTTGCAGCCCCACAGCCAATAAACGTTTGTTGAATGAATACATCAATCGAAAGACAGATAGCAGGACTACAGAAATAAAAGGACCCATGTTTTCTATGCAACCACATAGGAATCAACCAACTAAGCTCATTTTTTAGAATTGTATGAATAAAGGGGGAGGGGGAAGCTGGGACAAAGCGAGAGAGTGGCATGGACGTATATACACTACCAAACGTAAGGTAGATAGCTAGTGGGAAGCAGCCGCATAGCACAGGGAGATCAGCTTGGTGCTCTGTGACCACCTAGAGGGGTGGGATAGGGAGGGTGGGAGGGAGGGAGACGCAAGAGGGAAGACATATGGGGACATATGTATATGTATAACTGATTCACTTTGTTATACGGCAGAAAGTAAAACACCATTGTAAAGCAATTATACTCCAATAAAGATGTTAAAAAAAAAAAAAAGAAAGAAAATGCTACATGCTTGGTATGGATTATAGCATGATTTTGATATTCTAAATAAAATATTCTCTAGCCAAATTTTGAAAAAAAAAAGAATTGTATGAATAAGATAAACTGCAAATTTCTAAAAAAAATTAAATTGTACAATACTGGAATTTCTAATTGCTTAGCTTTTTCCTCTTATTTTCTACTATTTTTGAGGCATTCCTACATCGTTTATTCTATCATATGACCAAGATCTGATTTTACTCTCTCAAATAATCAGGTCCCCAAACGCGCCCCCCCCCATGGTGCCACCCCACAGAAACTGATTTTATGCTAAGATAGAAAATGTTTTCTCAATCTAACCCACTTCTGGCATGGGTTAAGTGTGACTGGATCAAACTAAAACTGAAACGGGTATTTAAAGAATGATGTAATATTAGTGAACGAGTTAAAAATCTTCATGAAATCCCACGGACGGAAATGTTCCAACACAACATTTATGTATGCGAAATTAGTGAACATCTGTTCCCTTAAAAGGTTTTGTCAAATGTTTTCTCAAATTGATAACACTATTTAAACAGCTTATATAACTACCAAGTAGCTTAAGGAATTTTATTTAACTTTTATTTTTAAAAAAATTAAATATTTGAACAAAAAAGGTTTTTTGAAGAAACTGGTATCACCAAAACCACATTATCCTCTACCCTTACTCTGAACCAATTCACTTTAAAACTGTACTTCTAACAGAATCTGAAAGACTTCCACATACATACACACATGTACATTCCCAGGTACTTAAATAAACTACATCATTTATGGCTGCTTGGCTTTTGGCACTACTCATTGCTCACAATCCCGCTGTGGGATAAAAACCCTGTTTCTTCTGAAACGAGGCATTTCCCTTTTTGTTCATGAATAGCACACTAGCATGTACTTCAGTAAGATTTCATTGAAAAAAATCATCTTAGGTAAAGTGGCATACCGGCTATGATTTTCTTCATTCAGGGAGTTTTTTAAAAGTCTGCACCCCTCAAGTTTAATGTGAGGTTTTAACAGTCAGCTGATCAGCGGCAGGTACCCTGGCAGGGGATGGCGCAAGGCGGGCCCCCAACAGCCTTCCTGGGTCTGGTGACTTTTTTAAAGCTCAGTGTTTGAGCCCCAACCTATATTCTGACCTACTGAGAACTGTTAGTCAAAGTTACCTTTTCTTAGGTTTTCTTAGATTGTCTTCACCAAAAATAAGGTTTACCTACTACATTAGCTCCGGAGCTTGTTGAAGTGCTCTTCATCTTGCCAAACTGCCTTAGAATCATTTAATTATGTGAAAGGTAAAATAAGTCAGTAAATTCTAGTTTTGTTCCTAAATAACCGTCTTAATTTTTTTAATGGCGGGTCATGAGAAGGATGACATAAACGTGCGTGTCCGTTCCTGTTCCCACTAAACATTTGACACTAAACACACAGAGAGTCCGGCCTTGAATCCTTTTCTCAAAAGAAGCGATACACGTACACACACACAGATGGACACGCACACAAACACACAGACACACACCAGTCACACTCACAAATGCACACATTACACACCCCACACACGCACCGCGTGAGCGCATCCTGAAGACACAGCTTGTTTCGGAGCTTCTCGCTCCGGTCCCTCAACAAAGCACTGCTGGGAGAGTCAGCGTCAGCCCGACTGTAAAAGGTAAGGTCTTCGCAGCCGTTTCAGTTCCAACCAGCAAGGAGCTCGGTTTGCAAAGGAGTAAATGCGCCGTCAGCAACCTTCTCCAACACCTGGAAATTCCTTGCTAACTTCCACGAACAGCGTGAGCTGTGCCAGCAATAATCCCTCCATACCAGACATACAGATACTGTGAAGGAAAGACTGACTTCCCATACCTTGTGCTGAATCACTGCATCTCACTGAGAGGGAAGGCCAGGCCCACAGAAAAGACAGACAAAACTTTAAGGATGGAAACCACAGGGCACTAAGACATTTTATGAAAGGGGTGGAAGCTTCATAGTTGGAACACACTTCAGTCCGTCTGGAGGAGGCCAGCTCCACAGCGAGAGGGGTCCCCTGTGTGTCACACACATCGCAGAAGACGCACGGCCTTCTCTTTCAGGCGGAGCTGGGAAGTCCCCCGGGCCCAGCTCCGTGGGCACCTGGACAGTCGGTCTGGGAATGTGGCACATGCTTCAGACCATGTCAACGGCCCTGAATTTGCCCATGAGTGACCAAAGCCAAGATCTGCAAGTTTTCCAAACTTACTGTTTGGGGCTTTTTGGTCTTTAGTCAAATATATAATCCTGTTTCAAATCATAAGATGTAACCCAAGCCCAAGTATCAGATTAGGAAATTGAGATTTATATTCTCTATAGCCCTTAAGAAACAGAAGGCAACAGTTCCTAGACTTCTTACCCTGAGATTTCATCTGAAACATCTTTGAACAGTCAATGTAGAGCCATCTTTGATGGGAAGTAACTACACACAGAACCTCCACAGTAGTGGAGACCAAGGCTTACAGAGTCATAGGAAGGAAAACTTGGGGAAAGTCTTCATCTTTGGCAAAAACTATTTCTGAAGATACATGTTTCCCTCCGTCTTAAATACTGCCTCCTTCCCAAGTTGAGTCTAGATAAAAAAACATGTACTCCATTTCTCCACTCTCCTTCCTCCAAATTTATCTCCAGTTTCCAATCAGCAAGCAAAGAAGGAAGAAGTATGCAGGCAGGGATGTCCACCCAGCCATCCCCATGCTTGGCCAACACAGCCCCAAAGACCTCCACAAAGAACCTGGAGAACACAGGGTCAGGACGGCCTGGGATACTGAGAAATAAACAGATTTTCACAGTGCTTCGCAGCTTGCCACCATTTGATGGTTGCTGTAAAGTTTTGAAATGAAACTTGGCAGAGGGTCTCCGCGAGATGCCTTTGAACTCTGAATGCCTCCACTCTGTAACAACTTACCCAGTGGTTCATCTGGTCCCTGATTCCTGACTTCAAAGAACAGGCTCGCGCTGTCCCCGGCAAGGGCAGAGATCTGGGAGCACAGTTTCAGCCTTAAATGTTTCACTTCACGATGCTCTCAGCTCTTTCAGCATTTTATTAACCCATGAAAACGTGGAAACCAAAGCCGTCAGGACAACGCCAGGAATCCGGAACGTTCAAAACCTGAAAACTTTTCTGCCTTCACCCAATTTGAAAACATTCATGACTTTTTGTCTTTACCGAGGATTATCTGCAAGCAGTGCCTCAATTTCTCTAACTCACGCTTTGTTAAATATTTAAATAAGTGCATAATCCAAGGACAATTTTTTATGACTTTAACCTATCCCAGTAAGTAATCCTCAGTGAAAACCTGTTATCTCAGAATTCACATCTGACACTTTTCTGCTATTTAAAGCCAAGAAGTAATAAAACTTGAAGGAATTTTTAATCCCTTTTTTTGATGTAATTAATTATATTAACTTGGTAGCTTTCAATGAGAGAAAATACTGCATAGGAGATTTTATTATTCCTAAAAAGGAAAGAAATGCGTAGTTCCTTTTATGGAATTACTGCTGTCACTAAGTTTCTGCACACGTTTCAGAAGTTCCTAGGTCAATATTTACATCTCTAAAGAGAAATGCTATTTAAACACTCAAAGGACAAAACGGTGCTCACCTATTAAATGTGAAATCCTACAATTTTGCTAGTTTTCAAGTTGCAAGTTTCTCCGCTTGGGGGTCAAATACAACTGTGAATTTTTAAAAGTAAATTATAAGCAGTCTGTTGGTATCAATAAAATAAGCATGTCAGTAAAATACAGTCTTGGGCTTCCCTGGTGGCGCAGTGGTTGACAGTCCACCTGCCGATGCAGGGGACACGGGTTCGTGACCCGGTCCGGGAAGATCCCACATGCCGCAGAGCAGCTGGGCCCGTGAGTCATGGCCACTGAGCCTGCGCGTCCGGAGCCTGTGCTCCGCAACAGGAGAGGCCACAACAGTGAGAGGCCCGTGTACCTCAAAAAAAAAAAAAAAAAAGTCTTTTAGAATTTATCTTTTCCAATGATTTTGGGGTCCCCAATGCATGGTTTCACCGCTGAGAAGGACATCCTCCATCAACAGTAACTCACTCAGATCCCCGCCTGAAATAAACTGGCCTCATATGTGGGAAAAAAAAAGGAAAAAGAAGATTGTGTTTCTTGGACTAGCCTTACATGTGAGAGTTAAGGTGAAAACAAAAATGCTTTAGCAAAAATTTCATTCAGAATGTAATTAATCTCTATTTTCTCTTGAAAACCTGTAATATAGCGCTAAGCAAGAGAAAAAGGAACAATCGCTTTAAAAATATAAAGAATTTAGTTGTGTGTCAAAAACTGAACAAATGATGACAGACCCAGTTTTCTACTAAGTGAAGATACAAGATACTGCTTGAGGCAACTACAGAAATGCCACACAGAAGCAGCAGGGGCTGCGGAGAGGGGGTCTGGATGGGACCCGAGGCCTCGTTTCCCAGGTAAGAAAAGAGACACAAAAAGTCTATAGAGAGCCGGTGTCCAGGAGGGGCTGGAACCCCATGTCGACAGGGCTCCTGTGTGTCTCACGCAGTCTCGCAAATAGAGCCCATCAGCTGGGAGAAGACCCGTTAAGTCACAGGCTGTCCCCTCTGTCTCTGAATGCCACGAATGAGTTATATCTCTAGCTTCCAAGGCCCCGCGGGCACCAACTGTCCAGAATTGTACATTAAACTGTAAACAAAAGCTAATAATATATCAAGTTTTTAAAAATGGGTAACAGAGCTATTATTTGTCAGATGTGTGCAAGTGTATGCGTATACTCACTCATGTAAGATATAAATGTGTTCGTGTATAAAGAGTGTAGCCAAAGGAGATGCACAGGAAGGCACAGCTGGACCAAAACCTCAACCATAGGTGCCTCTGAGTAAGGATGTCACTTTTTTTTCCTTTTTCCTTATCTGCATTTTCTACAATGATTACACTGTGCGTAACGTAACAATCCAGGAATGTTCATCAGGATGTACATACTAAAAATACGAATCATCTCATAACCATAGTCTTTTTACATTCGTTTGTGCCCAAATGCCAAGCAATCGGGGCTGTGCGAGGCCCCGTGGACCAACAGCCCGGTAACCTGGTGCCCAAGCCTGGCAGAGACAACAACCCCGGCCAGGTCAGCACGATGGCAGCCAGGTACCGCAGTGGCTCTGACACCGCCAACAGCTCCAGGGGCGAGGATGCTTTTTGTTTAATATTTGTCTAATACCTGCGTTTCTGTAGTTTTTCATTCTTAGGAGTCACTTACTGCTGCTCTCATTTCCTTAAGATCTCTGCTGGGCTTGAGATTTAAGGAAGCTGCGCATCCCATCTCCAACCACAACTGCTCAACTGTCTGAAGCTGTGAAGCCCTTCAAAGCACCTCTTACCTACGGCCCCCCTCCTATCACCATCCCACCCCCTCATCTCGGTACAGGGCACCTTACCACATACCCGAGTCCCAGAAAAGTAACCTGTCAAACTGCTAAGAATCGGTAAAATACTAGAGGTGGGAGAAAACCCAACCAGCTGAAGCTATGGTCATGTAGATTTCTCATTTTAAGGGCATACACACTATTTGGGGAACTATTTACATGTGGGGAAGGTGGAGGCAGGGGCAAGGGTTACAGTATTTTATGGAAAACAGCAGATACCTAAAGAAAATAATTTCTAAATCTGAGAGATGATCATAAGAGCTTGGGCAGAAGAGCAATTCCTGTAGCTATAAAAGTTTATGCTTCACATGCCTTTATGCCGTCTTAAAATGCTGGGGGTACACCCCCTGAAAGTGTTATATTCTAAAAAACAAAGTACATATAAACCGGTCGTTCAAAAATAAAATGCATTTTTTTCTCAAAAAGTTTTATGTGGGGCAGTTAAATTCCCAGACTCTCCCCCAAACGGGTACTTGACCCGACAATCGCTGAAGGTTACTGAACTTCCACAGATTACGGCGATCTTTTGAAGACGCTAATAGCAGACCCAAAAAATTTTGGTGATTCCCTGCCCCCCACAAGAAAAAGGATAAATAGAAGAGAACAAAAAGGCAGGAGACCTCCGAATTCTGAAGGTCAAGTGAAACACTACCAAGGTCAGTGAAACACTATTCTCACGTATATTTCCCACCATCAAGGGAGACCACGGACTCAGAAATGTTCAAAAGTGGTGACAGCTTAGGAGTCACCCTGAGTTTAGGCTGGGGCACGTCGGAAAGGGGGACGGAGACGTAGCCTGAAGTGACGTTCAGGGTGCCATAAGCCCTGAGACAAAGGAAGGGCCAAACCCCCGAAGAGCACAGCTCTGGCCCGGCTGCTACTGCTTTCCTGGCCGCCCGGTCAGATGGCCTGGCCCACGTGCCGGCTGCACAGGAGCAGAAAGTGGGGTGATGGACACAAACCTGGCAGGTCCCAGATCAAGGCTTCCTGATTTAAGGGACAGGTCACACGTCCGGGGCACGTCCTGAGCCCTCGGGCTCCACCCTGTCTCAGAGCGGAACAGAATCCAGCCCGAGTCCCCGGTGAGGTCTGTTCTGGCAAAGCTGCCGCCTCGTCCCTCCCTCTGCCCTCACAGAAACCTGCTGGATAGCTCAAGGCAAGGGCTGGCTTGAAGGACACACGGGGCCCTGGAGTTCCCTACTCTCCAAACAGCCAGTGTCTTTTCAAAACACCCAAGCAGGACCTATGGGTGCACATCATCCTAAAATAAATCCAATAAAACCTTCCCAGGCCCACGATGGAGTTATTACATAAGAACTACTCTGAACTACACAGAGGGATGCCTATGTTTTGGCAACACTTCACATTTCTTTGGTCTTACTTACAGTAAAAAAGTATACACATTGTGCCATAGAATATGTATTTTCAAGAGAAAAAGGAGTTTTTGAAGACATTTCCATAGATCTTAGTCACCAGGCAGGTCTGGCACCCAAGCCATCATGGGTCTTTCTGTCTCATGCATGGATCAATCTGTATCACTTTGGCCTTTTTAAGGCAGGGTTGTTGTTTTTTTTTCCTCTTAATTGATTAATGCACCAGAAAATCAATGATTATCATTGCTTATTGCTATTTTAAGTAAAAGTACGGCTACTTGAGCAATTTAAAGTAAATCCCAACCAGACTGACATATATACACTGCTATGTATAAAATAGATAACTAACGAGAACCTGCTGTACAGCACAGGGAACTCCACTCCGTGCCCTGTGGTGACCTAAATGGGAAGGAAATCCAAAAAAGAGGGGATATATGTGTACGTAGAGCTGATTCACTTTGCTGTACAGCAGAAACTAACACAACATTGTAAAGCAACTGTACTCCAATAAAAATTAATAAAAAACACAGAAATGCATGAAGAACATGCTCTTTCAAGAGAAAAAAAAGCCATCAGCCATAGGGAAGCAAGGATATGCATTTCTTTGGGCATTTGTGACAAGACTGCCAGTATCCTGACCTCCTATGGATTAACCCTATCAAATTGATCATTGAATGAATACCTTTCTTTCTTCGTAAGAGAAAAACTCATAAACCACAGAATTTTAAAATTAAAAAAAATAAAATAAAGTAAATCCCAGCCAAATTCAGCCGAGCTATTATACATGCTAATCATGCCAACCTGGTCTTTGGTGGCATTGATCAGAACCCAGTAAGTCACTGCTGTCAGCTGCGGGTGTGGAGGATACGGCCTAAGTGAGGCCGAGGCAGACACTTCGTGGAGAGAAGCCAGGGGATGATGCCATCCCGACCCCCTAGGTGGTGTCTGTCCACCCAAAGGGCTGCAGCTCCAGGTGGCAGGTCTCAGCATCCTCCCCTTCAGGAGTCAAGGGTGAAGCACACGCGCGCCGCCCCCCCCCACCGCCGCTCAGCCCTCAGGGCCCGGCTGTGGACCCAGGCAGACGCTGGGGATCAGACACAAGCAGGGCTGTCCCTGAGACCGTGAGACTGGGGACTAACTTTCTGGAAACCGAGGAATCAGAAGTGCAGGTCAATGCAACAGTCGAAACAAGTATGGTCTCGAATTGAAAGGACTAAGTACGAGGCAGTTCTAAGACTACAGGAGAAGTGTCTCCATGTTTATGGCAAGGTGAGGACAGGAGACACCCAGACAGCGACTAAACGGAAAGGAGTCGTGGACCAGACACACCTGCGCAAACAGACCACAGCGAGGAGGGTGACCTTAGGAAGAGGAGAGGTGTGTTTCCAATTCTACCAAGAAAAGGACAAGCCAAAGAGTTTAAATTACAGGCAGTAAAGGCGAGAAGGAAATCTCAGATTATAAAATACATCAAACCGGAAAAATAAAACCTAACATAATTCTCCTCTGCACAAATCTTGAAAATACGCAGAGATAATTCATGTTTGTAATTGGTTGGTTGAGTTTTACCTAATGAAAGAACACAAGCGGTCCTCTCAAAATGGTACGCAGTCCTGCAACCAAATGTTGCATCATCTTACCGACTCGCGTCGGCATGGAAACCCTGCGCTGAGCGCATCTCAAGGCTTAGACTGGGATACACTCAGAGATGCCAGGAGTCTGCCCAGCAGCAAGCAGCGCTCCCGAAAAGGTCAGCGAAAACACGTCTCACCAGGGTTCACGTGCAGTCTTTCCAAGGGAAGAATCCCCAGGAGTTAAACACCCACAAACCCTTTTACGGGCTGTAAAAGGAGAGGTTACAGAGATCAAACTCTGCAGTTCTCAAGTCCCTCCGGGAGAGAGATGCAGCCCAGTCCTTCCTGCACGTTCCCACAAATGCTCCCCTGATGTGACCTGGAAGGACCTCGCCTCAAACACCAGGTAAGCGACACGACAGGACAAGACATCTGTTGGCAGATGTCTGGATGCTCACCTCTGAACCGCATTCAGGTGAGTCAGGACCTTCTGCTGACTCAGGAAGGCCTCATCTCAAGGTGACATCAGACTCCAGAACCTTCCATTTCAATTACAGACCAACCTTTTAAAATGAACTCGAGAGCTCTCTGTATACTCTGTGACGTCACAGGGATGGGAGGAGCCCACTGCTTTGGGGACGTTTCCATGTGCGTCGTGGAATCTACAACTGATAAGTCAGTAATTCTTCAACAGTTCAAACCCGGGACAAAGGACTCCCAAGGCAGTGGTGATTTGCCAGATTTTGCTTCACATATTTACGGAATATTTTCTTAACCAAAACTAAATAAGGGTAGATCACACACAGGCAAAATCAATTCAGAATCAGAAGAAATACATCCAGTAAATAAACCACTTCAGGACGAGAACCGAATTCCTTATGCTGCTCTGGGGGAGGGGTAGTCAGTCGTCGGTCATTATTGACTATTATTTGTGAAAATCACAGGCTACAGATCACGGACCACTGAGATTACAAGACACATCTCTACATCTGGAAAGCCCAGGTCTAGAGCAGGATCTAAAGGAGTCTTGGGTCTCTTTTTATTTTGAATTAAGGAGATAGGCCCGTGTGTGTGAGCTAAGTTTCAGCAGTTAAGGCTGGGATCTTCTATTTTTACACCTTGACTCTTAGCAGATTCTTTGGGGCATCTGCAAGGGTCCCACAAAGTCAGGGCAAAGCTCTGACCCCAATACTACACCCACCACGGAATAGTGACACCCCACCACGTTAACAGAACTGACCCAAGAGACAACAGCAAGCTTCAGCCCAGAAGCTACCAAATTCCAAACAGAATGGAACTTCCTGTTCTGATGACTGACGTCTGTACCAGAGAAGCAACCCCTGTAGTATTATTCTTCTCTAGGACACGTTTCAGTAGCTTTCAGCATCCCGGTTCCCTCGTGCTGTGCGGTGCACTCAAATGTGTCACGTCATTCTGGCTCCAGGTGCTTTGTTGAACATTTTCTGTGTTAGAAAATGCTAAGATTTTTTTCATCACGCAAAGAGACTAAAGGCAATTGTTTTCTCTTGAATCTCTTTTTCCACCAGCATTGTTTTGACCCTCAACATGGCTAATGCACGTGTTTAAAGTATTAACGCGTGTAAACAATAGAAAGAGAGGTATCTCTACCAGAAGGCCCTCCCCTTTTCTCCCTCAGCTAATTATCCTTCGAACATTCACAGCCTGAGGTCCCAGCATCTCCATCTAGTAGTAAACAGAGCTGCTAAACAGGCCTTAGTCCGCCAACGAGCAGGCCAGGAAACAAGACCAGATGTTTCCCGGGTGCCCTGAAATAACCACCTGCCAGAAGATTCACCCAGAGACAGGCGCCAGGTAACACACAGGCTAGCCAGGTAGTCTGAATTTCACACCGAGGACAAGTAACTTTTAGCATATGTCTCAAACATTACGTGGGACGTGCCTATGCTAAAAAAAAAAAAAAAAAAAAGTATTCGATGTTTATCTGAAATTTAACAGGCACCCTGTATTTTTTATTTACTAAACCTCTAACGTGTTCTCAACTAGACAAATACATTATTTACATGAATGACTTCAAAGGAAACACTGTGTGAATTAGATGCACGGTCCAAACACAATGTGTGAACGCTGATGGGAGACACCAACGCTATGCATCACGAAGAAAATTACTTCTCATCTAGATGCAGTGCCGTTCATTTACTGCAAAGAGCTGAACGTATTCATGGAGAACAGAGGAGAAGCCAGTACTACCTTCAAAGGACCCAAACCACAGGGCAGGCACTTAACTAATGACTGTGATGGGGCCTCTCGGAGCCTCAGTGCCTTCAAAGGTCCCTCCTGTGCAAGGGAGGGCCAACCTGCAGCCCCTCATTCCTGCACCTTCTCTGGGCAGGTTGCCAAGACATCCCACCCCCAGTCCCCGGCCTGAGGCCCTGCTGCTGGGTTGGGCTTTGGGGCAGAGCGCGGCTGGGAAGGGGAGGTTCAGGACTGTCCAGTAGCCAAGGAGAGAACAGGCACGGCTCTAGCAGGTGCAAGGCAGCCTCCCACCGGCTCCTCCTTGGTCCCTCCTACCTGCCTCTGCCCAGCCAGTGCAAGCAGCGTAACAGAACAAGCTCCTGACGTCTGGAGTCACTTGGCTTCAACGCTTATAACTGGCACGATCCGGAGGAAGCGTCCTTGAACCTCAACCTCAGATTCCCCGCTAACACCCACACCCCACTGGGTTAGGATGGTTCACCAAGCCTTCAGATGCTGGGTGAAGAAGCTAGCATGTGGACATTCGTGTGTAATAAGGATTTTTCAAGCCAGTGGAGGAAAGACTGATGACAGAATAAATTATGTTGGAAAAACTGGAGAGCAATATGGAAAAAATGTGAAAACGTCTCACAGAATACGTCACAAGTCCCATGTGATGAGCGCAATGTGTAATAAGGTAAATGTCATAAGGCAAACTAGCTTTATTCAATGAAAATATTTTAACAGTAGGGCAGGGGGTGCCTTTCTAAGTGGTGTGTAAAACTGAAGAACCGTAAAGGAAAAAAACTGCCAATCCTGGCAGTTTTAGAACTTCTGCAATAAAAGACTTCATAAAAAAGTCTTTTATTAAACTAGGAGACAGTATTTAAAGCAAACAAAGATTCATATCCACAATATATGAAGCGCTCCTATAACATAATAAGAAAAGGACAAACAACACATTACAAAAATGGGCAAAGTGCATGAACAGGTATATCACACAAGAAATACAAATGACCAACAAACATGAAAACATGCTTATTCTCACAGAAACTATGAAAACAGAGATCAAAGCAATAAATGTATAACATTTTTCCTTTGGGGCAGCAACTGTAGTACCTTTATAACACCCAGAATTGTTGAAGGTCTGGGACAATGGGCCCAACTCATAAACTGCTGGTGGATGTGAGCATGTTACAACCTATCTGGCAAAATCTTCTGAAATATGAAATGTGCAAACCCCTCAAACCAGCAATTTCATTACAGAAATCGATCACGAAATTCTCCTAAGTGTCCTCAGCACATTTACTGCAGGCTCTACTTGTAATGAAAACTGGGAAAAAACTTCCATGTCCATCCACAGGCAAATAAATTACGATCACGTTCCGTCTGACGCAGGTCAGGAGACACTCCATGGATGTGGCCGATTCCCAAGACATGCTGTTCGCTAGAAAAGCAAATCGCGCAACAAAACAAATAAAATGATCTTATTAAGGATCAAAACGAGAAAAACAATGGCGCACGTGTATACACTGCGTATGTAAATATTCTTTAAAGACCTGAGGGTACAAAATAAACATCTCCTGAGTGGCTGAGGTGGGGAAGCACGGCTGCAGAATGTGGATTGTTCGCCACGTATTCACCAAAGACTTGTCCGTTTTGCAAAGAATGAACAGAATTCTAACATCAGTTGCACGTGCCAGTCGGGATCCGGCCCGTGAAATGTTAGCCCTTGCTTGTCCACCTCCATCACTGCCCCCGTGACCCATGGGGGCCGGGGACACAGGCTCTGGAGGAAAGAAGCAGAGAAGAGTCAGTCGTCAGCCTGGGCACGGGGCTGGACAAAGGCAGCCTTGGCCTCTCCCCTCCTCACTGGGGGGCAGGAGAGCTGGGGTAGCGGTAGGAGCAGTCCTCAGGCAAGAAGACCAGGTCTGGGGGACCCTAACCTTGCCCTGGAAGGCCTCCCCCCACCAAGGGCATCCGAGGGAGCTGCGAAGTGACACGCCCCCTGCAGCCAGGGCAGAGGGACAGGGTTGGGGGTGGGGGTGGGGGGTGGGGATGGCAGCAGTGGAGGTTCCCAGGAGGAGGCCTGTGGGAATGACAAGGGCAGGGTCACGGCGATCTGTTCCGGGCACACTGGTCACAGTCTGGGATTCTGTCTCTGGCCTTGGGACACAGCCAAGACAACAAGCACAGGATCCTGGGAGACTGGACAGACTGCCACATGTGCCCACTGCTGCCCTACATCAAGGCTGGTCGTGCATGCTGAGCACTGGGTGAGAGCTGATGTCCTGTTTCCTCCCACTTCCTTACTCCCCTTTGCCCATCTGATAGGAAGAGGAGCGAGGGGGAGGAGCCTGAACAGGATGAAGCTGACCAGTGGCCAGCTGGGTGGGCGTGGCTGACGCTGGACCAACAGATGGCGGGAAGGAAAGACCGGCCCCTCACCTGCCCTGTGCACCTGCTCTGGGAGGCTTCCAGATGTGGCACCGCTCCAAAAACTTCTACGAACTTGTACTACACCCCCCATACACGAGACCTTTAAACTCAGAGGAAAAGATCTTCAACACAAGAAGGAAAACCCAAGAAATTCGGACCCAGAACAGAAAAGAAATGTGGACATTTAAAAGGGATCCAAGAATCACGTCTGCCCAGTGCTGTCCAGCTCACCGGGCAGCTCTGTGTAAGCTATATCATCTCTTCCCAGCTAACTTTCAAGCACGATGCCCTTTTGTAACTGGGGTTTCAAAACATATCAAGAATTGGTTTCTGACTTGTGAGTAGGCTGTCACCATGGAAACTGCAGACTCTTTTATCTCGTTGGTGTTGACACACAACCTGTCCAGAACCTCGTGTTCAGAGTTTCCAAAATTTCCCAAGTCAGGACTTTGCAATCCCTTTCTTCACACCTGGAATTCAGGAACTCTGTAAGTCGCCTCCCCGGTGACACATTTTAACTGCACTGTGAGGCTAGTAATGACACTCCTCTGTCAGCCAAGGAGCTTTACAAGAAAAACAGCTTTTAAGGGTTTAATGCCTGTTTTCAACCTCATGGCCATGCCCTACCAAATTTCATCATTTCTGAGAAAACAGCCCCAAATCATATTTCTTAAAGATGAAAATGTTCACTCCACCCCATTACTATGCATTTCAAGTCCAATACTGGATTAATCTGTATCAATCATATCTCATGAATTCTGCAGAAATCAATTTTAAAAAACCAAGAACATCATAGACAAGTTTTCAATCAAAGCAATTACAGTACCTAGGAGTCAGACTGGGAAACTGACCATCATTCCAACGTCAAAAATGATGTTCTCCAACGGGCCAGTCCACTGATGGACTCTTCAATCACTGGATTATTGTCTGCAGGAACAACATGACTTCGTGATTTTGGAGGAAGCTGCCATTCCCCAGCAGGTTTCAGATATTAGGTTTAGGCACACGCGGCATTTTCTATAGGATGACCAACCGGTCATCAGAGGGTACCACTGGGTTATCATTTTAAATGATATATTTCAGTAACCAATCAGGTTATTACGTGAACAGAGTAGTCATAGTAAAACTGGAATACAGTTTAGTCACAGTGCTGAAAGTAATTATTCTGGAGTTCTCAAAAAGAACATGAGTAATACTCAGATCTCGCAATTGTTAGGGGAACATATTTGGCAGCCAGCAGTCAGCCCAAGTGTCTTACTCATCTGTGAAAAAACTTCTCTCAAATCAGTGGCTGCCTTTGTAAATAAAACAGAAGACAAGGCATCCTTTAAGCGGATGCGACCACACTGACCGCACACACAGATACCGGTAAAATTCCAGTAATCAAGGTGTGACCTTCTAATCTTTAATCCAGAGAAGACTATCCCTAGCTTTTTCAATTCTAGTAAAATATAGATCTGAAAGCACAATCTGTTTTAATACGCAAAGGCTTAGACAAACCGTGTATGCAAATACTGGACCAGATCAGTAGCCTACAAAGGTTTCATGAAAAACCAGCCTCAGAATAGGTCAGGCACACAGGAAATTAAGAACTTAAAAAAAAAAACAAACTTACAAATGAAAAAATTAAGAACGTGTGCCAGAGACACATACACAACAAAAACACTTACCGAATAAAACCTAAATGCTTGAGAAAAGAGAATCTCAGCTAACTAAATGATTCACCGTACCCACAATGAACATGCAGACCAAGGATGATACAAATCGATAGCACCCACGGTACAGAGCTGGCTGAGCTGGAATGTGCCATGGGAAGGACAGTATATCCTGAAAGAAGGGGCCGCCTGAGCTCTGGGTGGGTCTGCTTCCGAGGTCACGGGCACTGACTGTGAACTTCAGACTCCCAGTGGGCTGGGCCAAGGCAGGAGCAGGAAAGGGATGCTTGTCTCAGCAGGAAAGACCCCAGGGCTGGGGGCGAGGGCACAGGGCCTCTGCAGCTTCTCAGCATGACACCGAGGACTCCCCTGGAAAGACACCAAGGACTCCCCCAAGGGCTCCAAGTCCCAGCGCCCCACACAATCCCTAGACAGTCCGCAGGTCCTCGCTCTGCCTCGGTCTTGGGCCCTCGAGCGCCAAAGCTGTGTCCGCCACCGACTGCGCACCAGGCCTACCCTCCAGTCACAGCCCCAGCCCGGGTCAGGGATCAGCCCAAGCGCACGTGTGGCACGCGGACCCTGAGCCCCAGAGCGGTCGGGTGGGCGAGGCGTCCAGCTCCCGATCCTTATACGGCCACCAGGCACGGGGACCCTGGCAGTGAGGTGGGAAACCCTCAGGGACCTGAGTCACCACATCCTGGGAAGCCAGCCATGACCGTGAGCGGGGTCAGAGCTGACCGCACGCACACCAGCTGCCGCGCACTCGGCCATCCAGCATTGCAAACGCTGAGCCCGCTTCTGCTCCTCTGGTGATAAAGGTTCACAAAGAGCCCGGGACGCAGACCCCAATCACGGTGCCCATAGGAAACACGCAGGATCAGAAGTCGTGAGAAAGGCTCCTTGCAGAATACCAAACTCACCAAAAATCACCCCAAACATAACTAACTCCAGCCCATCCAAAAAGGCCACGATATTACTTCACGTTGAAGCGGCTCTTTCAACTTAAAAACTTTGCAGGATCACAAGAAGTTCATGTTAAAAACACTGTTGGTTAATCCATGGCTACTATTACTAGTCGTTGCCACTGTTACGGACGCGTGGCGGCTAGACAACTGAGTGAGCATCCCTGCTGCCCCAGGGCTCAGCCCCTCCCAGGAACACACCATACCTCTCCTGGGAGTTCACTGCGGACGGAGGATGGACCTAACGGACCCCTCCTGGTGGGGCTGCCGGCCACTGCACAGTCAAGATCACCGCGGGGCGCCAGGACGAACACCTGGGCCCTGCCCACCGAGAGCACAGTTCCAGGCGAGGGACGTGCCCACCGTGTGAGGCACGAGGCCGACGCCACGAAACTGCAGAGACGCAGCAATTCCAGGAACACAGTGGGTCAGGGTTGGAAGTGAGAGTCCGGGCGGGAGGGACTTCCAGCCTCCAATGTGCTCGCCGGGGAAACGGGATGCTCGGGCCCCCAGAGGGTGAGTGGGGAGCTCTGGGCAGGACATTCGGGGCGCAGAGAAGGTGCAGCGGGGGAGACGGGGAGGCAGGTCAGGGCCTCGGCTGTGGTCCCAGGAAGCCAGTGTCACGAGCGGGAACTCCTCGGCTTGCAATGACAGCATCAAAGGGCTGAGCAGATCAGCCAGCCACCTGGGCACTTTCAACCAACGGTAGGAAAAAGGGGTGCTGTCAGGTGTGCCCCATCACAGGTCCAGACAAACATTATGATCACGCTTCTGATCACAAACACAGGCAGGGGCGTCAGTGCTGGTTGGAATGACATGTCTACAACAGCTGGGACAAGGCACCGTCTCAGGGGTGACACCCCGGCTCAGCAGGTGTGAACCTCACTTCCAAAGCCCAGGGTCATCCCCCTGGCAGAGCTGACCGGGACACATCCTCACTGATCAGCACTTGATGGTTCAGAAGCAAAATCAGTTCAACCCACCTCTTCACATGGAAGGCCACATCTCAGGGGACTGGGGTGAGAGACCCAAATTCCTTTGTTTCTACTCACCACTGATGGGTCACATCTACCAAGAGGGCTCTCATGCTTCACACGAGAGGTCACAAGCTCCTGTCTGAACTAGAGGAGACCAAGCTCCTCTTCCTGACATGTGAACCACAGGGAAAGAGCGGAAAATCGCAGCCAGCATCACCCATACCGCAGACTGGGGAAAACAAAGTCCAGCGGGGCAACAGGACAGAAATAACAGGATTTAGGATGTGAAGCAGAGACGGAAAAGACTGAAAAGCAGGCACATCAAATAAGACTCTGTAAACACAGTGCAGGCATTTTTCCTGGACTCCAGGAACATCGTGAATTTTGCCTTCAGACAGCACCCGCTCGATATTTACCACAGGCAGGCAGCCTCCTGGTGACAGGGTGAAGCCGGCACCCCACGCCGCCAAGCACGGGCTTCCACAGAGCTCGGCAGGGCTACCTCCATCTCCGTCGCCTCCAGGGTGGGTGGGAGTGGAGACTCGGGATCTGGAGCCCTGGACGGGGCCTGAGCCGTCCTGGGACCACACGCTTCTGCCCCTCAAGTGACCAGCCAGGACACACACCCTCTCCTAGGCTGGGAGACGGACCCTGTGGACCCTGATTCTGGTTCTAACTCTTGTACCAACAAGAGCCGTGTGGACAGGATGTCCAGGCCATGCCGGGCACCTAACAGGGACACGGTGGCAACAGCCCTGCTGGTGGCGATCCCAGCCCCCATAGTGCCACCCAGGAAGCCAGACACCCAGGGGTTGAGGACTGAAGACACACAGCTACTTCGTGCGAAAGGAGAACCGTAACCTAGGCGACCCCGCTCACGTGCCTCCCACCACCATGCTGTCCTCGGGCAACAGACACACCTGGAGGCTCTGGGCAAATTATAGTGATTCCCCCTATGCCTTGGTTTCCTCTCTGTTAAAATGGGGGGGGCAGACCATTCCCAGCTCTAAAATTTTATGATTCTATCTTGTGTGAAAGAGAGAGACGGAGACAGAGAGACAACGAATCAAGTGTTGGAACTTTGCTAACAAACAAAAGGGTCTGCACGGTGTCTGCTTAACGACGCTGAGGACCGTGCACCCCACGTGTGTGTCTCAGAAAATCCAGGATATAATCTCCAGAGTCTCACGCGTTTCACAGCATAATAAGTTCCTTCTGGAAGGTCGGGGATGCAGCGCTGTGTTCCAGCAAATTTGAACGTGCACGCCAGGCACAGACGACCAATGTCTGAAGAACCAGGATGTAATATGCACACCTCTAAGGCACTGTTCTCGTCATAGCGCAATCTCCTGTGATAATTCGGAGGCATGTCAGGGGACCACAGGGCCAGTGAATAATTACCGTCGTCTCCGTGCGCATGCTGACGGAGACGCTTCCGGTTGCTAAGATGCTGGCTAAACCACAGGGCGTTCTGCTGTCGGCTGTCAAGTGCATCTGAATATTTTCCGTAAAGAATTCACTGCACTTTCCTACTGAATAAGAATTTAATAGGAGGGTTTTCAAGTCTCACTTTATTCCCAACTAAGTCAATTCCTCGATGTTCAGGACAGTAGAAAACACTAAGGGTGGCGTCACCCTCACATCTGGCTGAAAGGCATCCGTCTGCCGTTTACGGTCCCTCTTCTGTAATCTGGAATCAACCAGCTCTTCCTTGATCTCCACCTCTGCTGTCCGGATTCTCCTTGTCACCGGTCCCCACCCTGGTGCTGTGCTCCAGCCGCTGGCTGGCACACGGCAGAGAGCATCCCAAGCTCTGTGGCCTGGCACCTAAGCCAGCATCACCACGGCCGGGGCACTTCCAGAGTGGCCGACCAGCCTGCGTATGGACATTTATTAGGTATCGCTCAAGATGCCTGTGTGATGAGGAAACTGGGCCCGGCGAGCTGGACTGAACCGTGTCCGAGGAGAGCTGACCGCCTGATTTCACTTGTACCAATTCCGAAGGCTCCTATTCAGTGGGGGGCCCCGGTACCACATAGGACTGGCACCGCTCAGGATCACAGGGTTTGTAATTGTACAGGGTTGTTCCCAGATGTGCCTGCTGCTTTCCCCTAGTTACACGGATTCTATTTCCCATCCTCTCACTTTATTCATGCTCTCTCCTCCTTGGTCTCCTACTCCTCGTTCTTTGTGGTGTCATTTTTAGCCTCTTGGGCAGGGGGTGGGCAGGAGGCACGGATGAAGCCCTGTGTTAAGATAAAAGTCCTTCCCCATCACTGAGCATCGGAGATGGGAACCAGGCGGGGCTGCAAACAGGTCCCAGCTTCCCTGCTCAGAACATGCTCACCCTGCACCAGAAGGACGGTGGGGAGAATCCGTCCCCTTGGAGCTCCTGCTCGATCGCAAAGTAAACGCTAAGAATAAGCAACAATAAAAGCCTCCCGTCCCAGCAGGCCCGGCCGCCACTGCAAACACCTCTCCCAGGCCCACCTCACACTCCACACTCTGACCTTTGTCCCTTGATTCCCCCTAAATCCTGCTTCAATGGGAGGACGTGTAGCAACATTTCCTCCCTAAGCTGTTCTGATGACCGTCCATGGTCTATCAAAAAAAAAATAATAAGATTGGCTGGTTAACCTTTTGGAGAGCTGCATGACCACAGCCTGACCCGTCTGACCCGCCGCGCACAAACGTGGACAGTCGGTCAGTCTCAAAGCACGTGCTCAACTAACATGTTATAATCAAAACACTGTGGCTCTTCTTGCAATGACGACAGAAAGAAGATGAGCTCTAACATCCGAGACTTTGGCCTGGTGGCAGCAGGTGGAGAGATATGAGAAACTGGAGGCTTTCTGAAACAAATCCACGTCTTCCTTCTAATTATCTTTTCTTCCCTTGGCTATATTTTTAAATTATGAAAATGCTCTCCTTACTTCTTCCAACTACACATAACACTATGGCACTTGCTCTAAGAACTTTTTATTCTATTAGGTTGAGCCATAGGGTTTGTCAGTCAAAAACAATAAAATAGGGCTTCCCTGGTGGCGCAGTGGTTGGGAGTCCGCCTGCCGATGCAGGGTTCGTGCCCCAGTCTGGGAAGATCCCACATGCCGCAGAGCGGCTGGGCCCGTGAGCCATGACCACTGAGCCTGCGCGTCCGGAGCCTGTGCTCCGCAACGGGAGAGGCCACAGCAGTAAGAGGCCCGCATACCGCAAAAAAAAAAAAAAATCAAATATTGCAATTTCAAAACTTGGGGTTTTACTATCAATTAAGTTACAATCAGTATCCAAAGATAGAGAGAGAGGGTGGGCTCAACAGACAATACGCTTGATGCGATAGAAGTTAGAATAACAAAAAATAGTCAAAACCAAGGATATACTGTACAACACAGGGAAACAGAGCCATTATTCTGTAACAACTTTAAATGAAATATAATCTATAAAAACACTGAATCACTATGTCGTACACCTAAAACTAATATAACATTGTAAAGCAATTATACTTCAATTAAAAAAATACCCGGGGTAGTCACCTAACTTTTAGCCGAAACAGCATATATGCAGATAAACAGTAGGAATGGGTTCTGCGTCAAGGCAAGGCCCCCAGCACCAGGCAGGGCTTCTCCCAAGGGCACCACGTCTTGTAGTACAGGGACTTGATGCAGAGAGTCCTCTGAGACACAGTCAGCAGGCTTCTACCACTCCTAAGTCATCCTAACGCTTTCTAAGCAGAATTGCACTTTGGCCCATTGACCTGTCTTCAGTAATAAATTCTGATCACCATGACCCTGCTTTGTGTTTGAAAATGTTAATTTTTCTAAATTTCAACTAAATGCCCTTTCAGTGCTCCTCTTAATTAAAAGGATTAATTTTTGTGAACTCCAAAAGGGTCCTTTCTATCAGTGCCACGTCACTTTCTCAATAAAGATTGAAATCTAGCTCCGTAACACATTGTAAATTATTGAATTTTATTCACAACTTTGCTCTTAGACTATTTTAAGTCTGTAGTGAGGGCTGCTGGGAGCCGGTCTTATGTGGAAATGAAGGTAATGGGACGATCGGAGCTTTCCAAAGGAGTAGAGGCAACACTCGACAAAGAATATTTCATGAAAAAAGCAAGTTTCTTTCAATTAATCTGATAATGTAAATTGTCTCTAGATCCAGGAGCGGCATTCAAATCCACCCCTGGATGTCAAAAAATCTGTGGGGAAAACTATGGCACAATGGGGATTTACTGGAAGGGGCACAAAGATCTGAACTCTAATGTCAACTTTGTTACTACAAGTAGCGGGATTCATTCCTCTGAGAATTAGTATGATCTTCTGTCCCTCAATTTCTACATGTTTCCTCTAATCATTTTAACCGGTCATCCCACCAAGGTTCTGAGAATTTATTAGAGTCGTGTCACTGTTTAAAGATCTAAGTCATCTTTTAGTGACAAGAAAGGCAAGTATTTTCCAAAGCTGAATGCATTTTTTAACGAGAGCAAGGCTCACTGCAGATCAAAACAGAGGATTCAACATACCCATTTGCTCTTGCAAAGTAGCTGCTTCCAAGGCCTTGCCAATCCCTGCTAACGAGACTGCTCTGTGAGTGTTAAATCCATATAACACATCTCTCTCCTTACGGGGCAGCCATGAAGCCACGATTTAATGCCAGCTAGAGCACTAAAGGCCTGCCACGATATAAAGTTTGTGGTTTTAGGAGGAAAGCTACTGTCCTTTGGGGCTACAAAAAGTGACCCGTGCAGACCTACAATGTTCTTCAACATTTTATGCCACTGTCGTGCCATAAATTTCTTTTTCTAGTCTCTCAATAAGCTACAATATTCTGTTGTCAACTCGTTATACACCCACACCATATATAATCTTGTTATGGAATCACCTGAGATATCACATTTCTCAAAAAGTTGATTAATACGGAGAAAAGAGATATAATCTCATTAAAAAGTAAATGATAATCTCTAAAATTTAATGAACCTGAGAAGGAACAGAAAGAGTAAATGCCAACTTACAGTGAACGTAATTTGATCTTTCCCACGTAGTGACGTTAGAAGCACTGTTGAATTAGCTTATTACTAATCATTTAACTGCCATCATAATAGATGCGGGCAAGGACAGCTTTTCCAAATATTAAAAATATTTGTCCTCAAAGTAGGAAAACAATCATTGGCAGCTTTACTATTTCATCCGATGTGCTCCAAAGAGTAGCCATAGTACAACTGGAATGTGACCAGTAAAATCCATAGTTGTCAACATTTTTTAAAAGGAAAACCAAAAATGAATCTTCAGAAATGCCACCCAGGGGGGGTCACAATTGGGTTCCCCACATCTTACGTGACAAGCTGCTAGAAGAACCCAAAAAAGCTCACAGAACTAGCACTGCATTTTCAGAGAACAGTATATTCTACTGCTCCTTTCCCACAGGTTAACGACTAAGAAACGAAATGCAAGATACAAGCCCCCGCTCGCCGCAACTAGAGAAAGCCCGTGAGCAGCAACGAAGACCCAACGCAGCCAAAAATAAATTAAATAATTATTTTTAAAAACGTGTTATTTTCATTTACCTACATACACACATGGGCAGGTTCAGCATAGACTGATTGCCCTCACGGGAGCAAAGAAACAACTTTTTTCTACACTTTTACTGACTCCACATATACTTAAGTGTATCAGATGCTCACACAAAACGTTGTATAGACCCGTAATAATTAAACTCTGTTCAGAACAATTGGCTAAATCTTTAATAAGGGAAAGATGACATATGTTTGTGGGGTTTTTTAAGACATGCACAGGGGCAGTCTTCCTCACTACAGAATATAAAAAGCCCAGCTGAAACACTTGGATTGCTATAGCCTCTGACCTTTCAGTAAAAGCAACATCCATTAACCAATTTTCAGGGAGAAGAGAAAAACGTTCCTGGCTACGCAGAGAAAGTTACAGGTCTGTAACTGAAACATCACCTTACACTTAAAAGAATTACCCAAAACAAAAAATTATGAAGAAAATATCAAAATGTTTAAAAATTTCTTTTAAAAAATAGGAAAATGATGAAAATAAAGTTGGCCAAGCATCTTTAAATATTTACATAGCTGCAGTTTGGAAAGTAATCTGGTTCCAATTAGCCTTCTCTAAACCCATAGGGTTACTTGAATCTGAGGAGATTAATTATAACCGCACACAATCCGAAGTTCCTCTTTCACTCGGCTATCTGGTGCAAGGAGAGGGGCAAGGAAAGCATGCGTGCCCAGCTGACTGCGAGAAGAGAAGGGCACATCTTGGAGGGGGTCCATCACCTGTTCTTTGCTCAGAAATGTCTGATGCCCCAGAGAGACCATCACCTACATAGCCAAAGGTGCGAATTTATGCAAACACTATGGGCAGTCATCAAACGGGAGCCTCAAGTGGAACTGACACTGGGCGCACACTTCCTGAGTACAAGTCTACCAGAGCCTGGGACGCCTGGGAAAAGGCACCAAGCACAGGGTTATCTGGCTGTAGGGCCACCTAAGTAGGAGGCTACCTGAGCACCAAGACTATGTGGGCCTGGGAAACCAGGGAGCCGGGTCACCTGGCGGCAGGGCTAATTGAGCCCAGATTCCCTGACCATGAGATCCTGGGCAAGGGTTAGCTGGACCTGGGTCACCCAGGGACAGGGCTACCTGAGCCTCAACTACCTGGGCATGGCTGATGGGCGAACCAGGACTACCTGGCCTGGGCCACCGGGCAGCGGTCTACTGGGCCTGGACTTCCCCGGCTCAGGGCCATCAGGCACAGAGCTCCCTGAGCCTGGACCACCTGAGCGTGAGCTACCCGGGCAAGGGCTTCCTGGGCCTGGGCCACCTAGCTATGGGGCGACCCAGACACAGGGCTACCTGAGCCCAAGCCAGCTAGACGTGGGATACCAGGGCAAAGGCGACCCAGGCACAGGGCTACCGGGACCGGGACCGCCCGAGCCCACCTTACCCGCGCCTGGACCACCCAGGCGCACGCGCTCACCTGGTGCAGGGTGGGCCGCCCCCTCCTCTCCGCTCTCGTAGGCGGCCTCGTCGGCCAGGCCGGAGCCCGGGGAGTCGGCGGCGGCGCAGGCCGAGCCGGGGCTGCTGGGCTGCGAGGCCGAGTCGCCCTCGCTGAGCGAGCCGCAGCGGGCGCGGGGCGCGCGGTCCCCGGGGCCGTCGCGGTCACGGTCGCGGCGCGCGCGGCGGTGCACCCGCGAGTGCAACACCATCTGGTGGTACGTGCGGAAGATCTTGCCGCACTCGAAGCACTCCGACGACTTGCCGTGGCCGGCGGGGGCGGCGGCGCGGCGGCTGGGGCGCGCGGCCGGCCGGGGGTCCGGGGGTCCGGGCGCGGGGTCCCCGGGAGCTCCCGCCCTCTTGCGTGGGGGCCCCTGCGCGCCGGGCTCGGGCTCGCGCTTGCGCTTCTCCTGGCTCACCAGGATGAACTCGCGCCGCTCCTTGTCGAAGGCCACGTCCCCAGCCAACGCCTCGTCCCACGCCGCGTACTTGAGGTACTCGGCCGGCTCGGCCACCCTGCCCCGCGTGGCCAGCTGCCAGGCCTGGTAGCTGTTGACCGGGTCCAGCTCGGCCACGCGCCGCCCGGCCTGCCCGCGGGCGGGCGCGCCGGCCGCCGGACGCAGGTTCAGGCACTGAAGGAAGAGCTGCTGGGAGTCGGCGGGGCCGGGCGCCGGGCCCTCCCCGACCGGGGCCCGCGGCCGGCCGGCCTCCACCCGGCGGTGGATGGCGTTGTGCGCGTTCAAGCTGTCCAGGTTCGTAAACAGGTTCCCGCACTTGGTGCAGACTTCGTAGAGGCTCAGGCCGGCCACAATCCCCTCCTCCTGGACCACGTTGTTGATGGTGGCGATGGGGTCCAGCTCGCCGCGGGGCCTGTTCTTGCTTCCCGCCTTCGGGCCGTGCGCCTTCATGTGGTTTTTCAGGAACCACGGCTCCTTGAATCTCCGGCCGCAGATGTGGCAGCCATGGTCGAAGGAGCCCCTGTGCTTCTTCATGTGTGCCTTCAGGAACCAGGTCTGGCTGAAGGCCTGGCCGCACACCTCGCAGGGGAACTCGCCGGGGGGCAGCTCAGGCTTGCCGTTCTCTGCGAAGGCGTCGCCGCGGGGCCCCTGTGCCGTGATGTGGTCCTTCTCAATGTGGCTGAGCAGGGACTCCTCCCGCAGGGTCACGTAGCTGCACAGCCGGCACTTGAAGGGCTTGTGCGCCTGGTGCACGTGCTGCTCCAGGTCCTTCCTGCGCTCGAACTTGCTCTTGCAGAAGGAGCACTGCCCAGCCCCCGCCGCCTTGGCCTCCTCCGCCGCGCACGCCGCCCCCTCCGCCTCCTTCTTGCTGCTCCTCAGCAGGATCTTGCCGCTGTCCACCTGGGTGGCGCCGTTCAGGATCCTGTTGCAGGCCGAGGTGCTCTTCGTGGGGCTGGCGCAGCCGTCCAGGCCCTCGGACACGCGCGTCTCGCCCGCCTCGGGCTCGTGGCCCTGGATCAGAGTCCCCGTGCGGTGGCCGCGGATGTGGATCTTCAGGTTGCCCTTCTGGGAAGCCCGGTGGTCGCAGTAGGGACACTTGTAGGGCTTCTCGCCTGTGTGCTTGCGCATGTGCTGGGACAAGGAGCTCTGGAAGGGGAAGCTCTTGCCGCAGATGCAGCAGCTGTGGCTCAGCGCCTTGTCGCCGTCCGCCTCGGGGCTCCTGCTGGCCCTGGGTGGGCTGGGGCCCCTCCTCAGCTCCGTCTCGGCCTCTCGGGGGCGGTCCATCTCGACGACGAGGGCTCGCCCGGCCGGGGGGGGGCGGGGCACGGCGCTCGGTCACGTGGGCCTGCGTCTTATCTCTCCATGTTCAGGCGAGCCTCCCGCTTGCTGGCTGCAGAAGTCCGCCTGCCCCGCGGAGGGGCATGTCTTACCTGGAGAGCATGGCAGAGGGCAGCAAGCACCTGGAACAGAAAAGACACGGAGATCTTAGGAACCAGGTTTCCCCGCATAAACAGGGGCCCGGTAACATCCTCGGACCGCGATCTGCACGCTCCTCCTTCAGAAAACCAATCCCGTCCAAATTAAAGGAAGGAAGCACCCACGAAAGTTTAAACAGACGTACGAGCAGCTGCTTCCCTTTAAAAAATCAGTAATTAAACAATTGATGACTGATAATAATTGTGTGCTAAATCATTAAAATAAATCATTGTAAATGACTGCACACTAGAATAATTTTTTATCAAAGATATCCAGTGTTTAGGGAAAGACTGTGGTGAGAGAGTTCGTGGGAGTGTGCGGAACACAGGCGACGGGACAGGAGCGCATCTGAGAATGAAGGACAGAGACCCAGGCCAGGCGGAGGATGGCAAAACGCGGGGGCACGTGCAGGACACGTGAGCTGCGAGGAGGGCGTTCACGGCCGGAAAAGGCTCTTTACAAATGCATCTTTGTATCTTGGTGAAGCACAGATGATTTAGTGAAAGAGAGGCAACGAAGGACAGGAGCAGAACCCTGAGGTCCTTCCAGATCTGGGCCTGAAGCTGCTGCTCCAGCACCTGGCGGCCCACGCCGGCCGCCCCGACGGACACCACTCCCAGGGGTGTGTGACCACCAGGCCGTTGCCACCGCAACATTCGGTCTTCGCTGCCTCTTAGATAAAGCCCAAACCCCTCGGCTGGCCTCACCGTGCCCTTCCCGACCTGGTCCTGTCCCTTCTCTCCTGCACTGGCCGCAGGGCCCGAGTCCCACCCCAGTGCAGACACCCTCCCGACCCCGGCAGGTCCTCACGTGGGAGGCGGGGTCTGAGCCCAGCAGGAGCAGGGGTCACACTGTGGGGTCACTGTCGCTCTCATGCTTATCCACCCCCTGGAGAATGAGGGGCCGGGGCTGCTCCTCCAGACGCCCGGGCGCCTCCCTCACCTGTGCACAGGCAAAGGGGAAGTGGACGGGGTTGCCCAGCGCTGTGCCGGGCACGGGTAGGGCCACGATCTGGGCTGCAGGGAAGCCAGCCCAGATGCCTGTAGACTGCCAGACAGGCCCAAGACAGTACACACTGACAAGCAGCTATCTCAGGACTTTCCATCTGACTCAGCGATACGGAGAATAAAGAAAACAGTCCAGAAGGGATGTGAGAGGTAAAGTGTCTTTCTGGACTGTATTTTGATAGGTGTATTTATGTATAACTGAGTCGCTTTGCTGTACAGCAGTGATTAACACAACACTGTAATTCAACTATACTTCAGTGAAAAATCTTTTTTAAAAAAAGCAAGCAGGGGTGGGGCATTGGGGAGAACAGCCGCGCACACCGGCCCCTGGAGCCCAGTCTGTTTATCCTTCTTATCTCTAAACAGAAGTAACTGAGTTAATGATTCTGAGGGTCTCCCTCCTGGGGGCTCCAGACTTGCACAGAGAGGCACCCAGATGGACAGATGTTCTTTTTTCAAAAAGCTATAACATGTAGAAAGGAAGCCACATTTTTTACAAAGTTTCAACCTCATGCACACTAAGAACTGATGTTTGAAAAGCAACAAAATGTGAAGAAGCTAAGTGTTTCTGGCTGTCGAGCAGACAGTGTACAACGCACATCGTTTGTTCAGAGAGGAGGCCAGGCAGCAAGGCGGTGTTTGCTCTGGGTGGTCCGACCTGCCATGTTTTCCCCGGAGCCGACTCAGAGAAGAATGCTGACGGTGGAAGGCAGGGGGCAGGAGGGTGTCACCCAAACATCCCCAGGGGTTCCAATAGATGACACTCTATTCCTCCACTCACCACGAGGGACAGACGCCTTCTGAAAAAACAACACAACTCCTGTTCTCCAAATGCCTCCTCCCAGAGACCCACGCCAGAGGCAGAAATCTCATTTAGATGATGTATTCTCAAACTTCTTTCGAGAAAGCCTCATGCTAGCAAGTTTCCCAGGCACCTAAAGAAACCAACTCAGTCTGAGCAACAAACTCTGGAAAGCAGCAGGAAGCACAGCTGCTCACAGATATTCCTTACTCTTTACACCAAGGGGTACAGAGCCACTCCCACACCCCAGGAGAGAGGGAGAGAGAAGTGAGACGGGAAACTCCCAATAAAATAAATAAACAAAATCTCCCCTAAACTTGGATAAACAAATGAGGTGAATAAGAAGACTTCTTCATGACAATTTAAGCTAATTTGTTTTTTCAAGCTGTTTTGGTCTTAGATGCCTGCATATTATTCATGATGACTTTATAAGACAAATGATTTGCATGCATCCCCTGCCATCCCAGGGCTTATTTCAGTCCCCCAAATGTTGAAGTTGATATAATATATAAAAATATAAATGAAACATACTATTTACATTTAACTTAGTGACCTCATCTGGGTACAAAAATCTTCCGAGTTTAAAGAACCGTCTAGAATACATTTACAGAGGAAAAAACAACTACAACACCATAAGTTGGTGTCTCTTAAGTAATGTGACAGACTTCGCTGGACCACCAAGTTGGTTCATAAAGGATGTTAAATGTCAGAACTTCTCCAGTTCACGGGAATTAAACATCCGAAACCCGGCCAGGAAGACAAGATTCCCGGAGCATGAATGCTCAGCTAGCTAAGGTTCATAAAAGGCAACCTACAAATTGCTCCTGGAAATGAAATGAAATTGTCAAGTGAGAAGAGTTGTTCAAATCACCAAAACGGCACTCTGTGTGGGTTTCCCTTCCTTCTCTGCTACTCTCCCTGCCATGTGGTATACTGCTGGGAGCCGTAGAAAGTTAAGGGCTCTGGAAGCCAAGAAGCTGCGCTGGGGATCCGCACAGAGACCCCACCTCTGTGCCGTCCAGGTGTGGCGCAGAGCCCAGCCCGGGAGTCCCGTCCCCCTTTTGCCAGCGTGTGAATTTCAGAAGGTGTCCTTCACACCCAGGCGTGCCCTCACCTGTCAGGTGCCGAGAGTCAGGAAAGGACATGAGGAAGCCGTGTGACACCAAAACCCCTTGCAAGGCACCTCCTCCAAGTGCCACTCAGACCCCCAGTCACAGTGCAGAGCGAACAGTCCACGGACAATAAAACACCTGCCCAACGGGGCCTCGCTTCTACTACCAGGTAGCATCCCGGCTGGAGGAGCCCAGAGCAAAGTGCAAAGAGGATCAGATGTGAGCACAGCCCCCCTTCTTCCCATGGGGGACCTCAGTCTCTTCTGCACATTTAAAAAGGCTTAGCGCTACCATCTTTGCTACCAGAGAAATCCACATCCCATATCCTCATGACAGCCTTGATGTGTAAAATTTCTGATTCCCCAGCACCCCCAAACCCCCAGCCAAAGCCGAGGCACTTCCCCTCAAGAAACCCAAACACTAGAGAATATACTTTTCATTTCTTATTCGGGCTTCCTGCAAAACCTGCTTAAAAGTCCACGAAGGCAGCAGAGCCCTGCAACTTACGGGAAGATTCTCAAGCAAGGGCCTTCAGGGTGCCCATGAATGAGCACAACCAGCTCTTCTTTCTCTTTTTCTTCCCACTTCTCTGCCCACCCCCATCTTTCAACACTGAGCCCTGCTGTCAATCTCTGTGAGAATGACAGGAGATGTCTTTTTAAAGAACTTAAAAATATTTGGAGGGGGAAAATGGAAAAATACCATAAGGGTAATGACCACTTAAACTCAAAACACCATTATCTTAAGGAAATCATAACATCAACAAAACTGGCTCCACTTGCAAGAGGCCACTAAGTGGCCCCCTCCCTGAAGCCCACAGCCGACTGGCAAAGTTTCTCGCAAACCTTTAGAGAAACAGTCAAAAAGGAATTCCCCACAACTGGCTTTCCTTAGTCAGTGGCCAAATCAACAGATCGTGATCATTCTTTTCAGCTGCAGACGAAAATTCTTTTCCCCAAAAGAACAAGAATGGTGTCCTCAGAACTTCCGATGTGAAAATGCGGCAGGGCAGCCGCCCCAGTTAGAAGACTTAGGGGAACCTTATTAGCCCCATAACCCACAGCACTGACTCTGCTATCCTTTAAAAAAAAAACAAAAAAAGCCCACCAGCCTCTGTGAGCCAGGAGGGTCTCAGACGGTTTGTCAACATTGATTGGGGTCTCTGGTGGTGAGAGGTGGTCATCCAAACACTGCCCCGTGATAAAGTGTCACACTACCTGGTTTCAGCCAAATACATTCCGGTACCGAGCTGTCCGTATTTTATTCTCACAGGCAAACGCACGTCGAGTGCGACTTGGTGTTCCAACTTTTCCTGAAACACGTTAACCTAAAGATAACTAGCCTTACAAAACGTGTAAGTAAATGCTAGCTTTTTACTCAGACCAGAGCGATTAAAGAAAGTCTTCTGGCAACACAAATATTAGGAAGTAGAGGGGAGAGAAAATCCACACGTGTGTTTCAGCTGGCATACGACCCATGTATATAGAGCACAGCCCCATTTGAATCATATCTTGCCCATAATGAACCACAGTTTTGTTGTTATTATATTACAAACTTTTTCCAAGGCTGTAATTGGGAACTTGCCAGACAAGCCTGTAATTTAATTGTTTAGGCATAAAAATGGCTTGCTGATTAAGGTTTTAAAATAGATTTCCAATGCATCTCTCCCTCTGTGTGTGTGTGTGTGTGTGTGTGTGTGTGTCTCATAGGGATGTGACGAACAGTTTGAAGCTACTTTTGTAAAATGCCTTCCATAATTTTGGAAATAAGTTTCTTTTTGAAAAATTTAGATAATTTCATATTACATAAATATTTATATATATTGCCTATATCATTTTATGAAAATTATAACAACAGGAAAAAGTAAAATGTTTATTACAGAAAATATAAATCTGCATTCATAACATAAAATGCATTATCATGGAGATGGGGGAGGGGTTTAAGAGAGGGCAAAATATAAACTTTTTGAAAATAAAATATGTAGCTAAACTTTAAGACATCAACATGTGAGGGCATAAATAAATAAAGCACCAGGTCTAAATGCATATATGTAAGGGCACTGCCATACCTTAGAGAGATTCTTTCTTTTTGATTCTTTGTTTTCATGCCTGCACAGCACAAATGAAAAAAGTTGACTTTCTCAAGACCGCTTACACTCACTGGATTTGGGATACATTTAATCTGTGGGTAAAGGTTTCAACAAATAAATCACTTCTGTAAGTGAGGACCCTGGGAACTGAGTCTTGGACCTAACAGAAGGCAGAAAAGTCACTTCCTGCAGCATCCCTGGTGACCTTGTGAAACAGCTCCAAGGACCCGGTTAACTCCACCTGCCGACAGTAACTCCTTTCAGAACAAGCCCTGCAGGGCTGGGATCCAGGACACACACCAGAAGGAAAAGCCCTGTGACTAAGCTGTCAGATCTGTAAGAACCCACGTGGGACCACAGTCCATCATTGTCCCGCACGCCCTCCCGTGACAGCTCCCACAGTGGAAGCCCCAGGGCACGGTCGCGGGGCGAGTTAAGGAGGGTTTCATCACAATCTCTGAGAGCTACTGGGCGCCAGGCCACTCATGAGGCCTAAGGGCTCGGATAACTAAGCAACAGGCTTGGCTTCGAGGGACCCAGGCGTCAGAAAGAAACACGTAACCACACAGAGGACAGCAGCAGAGCAGGGAGGGAAGCGATGACCTGCCCTGGCCAAGGGTGGCCGGGTCTCCCCAGGGAAACCTAGGTGGGTGTGGGCCCAACTAGCCTTTAGAGCAACCCCCAGCCCTCTCACCCACACCCAGGGGTAACCCCATCATCCTGTGGGCTGGACCTCCAATTCACACTTGAATCCACACGCTCCCCTTCATCTCAAACCAAGATCATCCTCCCAAATGCAGAGCTGGGCGACCTCTTTGAGGCTTCAACCCTTCAGACGCTTTGCACACCCTGAAGATGAGGCCCGAACTCCCCCGAGGGGGCTTCTAAGGCCCTGAACCCCTGTACTGCTGGGGTCCCTGGGCCCCCAGCCAATGGCTGTGCACCTGCCCCGCACCCCAGCTGGATGTGCGTTCACTCCCACCTTGGAACCCTCAGGTATGCAGGTCCCACCCGCCGTCCACCTTCTCAGGTGTGGTCTTTCTAAGAGACCCTTCCTGACCCCCTTCGCCCTGTGGCCGGATCAGGCACAGTCCCCATGCCCCAGCCTTGGCCCTATCCCAGCTCATGCCTGGACATGCTTCTATTACCGCTTCTTTAACTGGTCACTCGTGTGTGAGGCATCCTACTCTGTGAAGGCAGACCCACCAAGTACCACTGAGTCCTGACACCAGCGCAGGGCCAAGCAGGGAGCGGCACCATGAGAGGTGGTCCAGACCGTGAGCTCTGAGGTCAGGCTACCCGAGATCCAAACTCGGTTCTGCCACTCCCTGGGATCAGCTGTGTGACTGGGAGCAAGTGTCTCAACCTCTCAGTTTCCCAGTCCATTTCTTCATTTTAAAAATGTAAATGATGGGGCCTCCCTGGTGGCGCAGTGTTTGAGAGTCCGCCTGCCGATGCAGGGGTCGCGGGTCCGTGCCCCGGTCCGGGAGGGTCCCATGTGCCGCGGAGCGGCTGGGCCCGTGAGCCATGGCCGCTGAGCCTGCGCGTCCGGAGCCTGTGCTCCGCAACGGGAGAGGCCACAGCAGTGAGAAGCCCCCGTACCACAAAAAATAATAATAAATTTTTAAAAATAAAATGTAACTGATGGTAAGGAGAACTATATTACAGTATTTTTGTGAGATTTAAAGTAATGCACGCAAGATGCAATGTTGAGCACACAGCAAATGGCCAATATATGGTAGGTATTATTAGAAATTAATAATTGCTAAATAAATGAATGAGATGTCAGTGCAGTACCCAAAGATACCTAGTCACTCGCAGTGACACTGTTTGGTTTAATAAATTCAAAAGGAGGAAATAAGAGTTTAGGAAGCTATGTTAGAAATGGCTAAAGAGTAACCCGTATGTATTCACTGGGCCCTGACAGGTTCGCCACAGAAGTTGTTTAATACAATTACAAAGTCTTCCACGAACAGCTACCATCATCCACCGCACACAAGTTCAAACCTGTCCCAGCTCAAGACTCCACAGAAAGTCAACTTTAACATAGACTGGGTATTAGGCCGTATTGGAGAATTACTATTACTTTCGTTAGGTCTGTAACACAGGAGACTTTCTTAGTTTTTGGAGATGTGTAATGAAATATTTTAGAGGTGGTTTACAAAAGAGAGGAGAAGGCAGATATAATGCTAACAGCTGCTAGGGCTAGATGGTGGGTGTATAGACGTTCATTAGTTACTCTTTCCATTTTTATGGGTTTGGAATGTTTTTCACAGAAGAAGTTAAAAAATAACTCCCACTTGCAACTCCCGTAAGTAGCACGATGGGAAGCAGAGCTGCTCTGGGGCAGCCCGATGGGCCCTCCCCCATCCCCATCCCTCCCCTCCCCTCCCCCTCTCCAGGCCCCCAGGAAGCTCAAAAGTCTCTAAGGAATGCACTTTGGGAAAATTACCTTTTGTTAAATTCTAGTATTTCAAAGTCAAAGAAAGAAAAATCATCTGAATAATATGAACCAGTCCACATGAAAGCAGTATTTTAAGAGGTTGCTTGCTGGTGTTTCAGAGGCTTGCCCCGGAGACATTCAAGGGATCTCCCCAGAGCTCCATGGGGCCCAGCCTTGGTGCAGACAGTGCAAAGTCAGCCATCGCAGCCATAATCAAGCAGCCATGAAGACGTGGGTGCTCGGGAAGATCCTCCCATCGCGTCCCAGGGCAAAAATCCAGTAAGGCTGCCGGGGTTTATCTTCCCCAGTTTAAACAATCATTTTCTGACCAACTAAATGTGGCGTTGTCAGGGGGAAAAGGTAGAACATCCTGTATTTTTACACAGTAAGCATCGCTCTGACTCTACAGGAAATCTTGCCATTTTCTGCTCTGTAGAGTAAACCAACACAAAGCAAAAGCCAAAGGGTTTTGTACTGATTCCCTCAAAACCATCGAATTCAGTTCTGTCGAAGTCATATCCTGGAAAAGGAATCAGAAGGCTGATTTTTTTTTGAAATAACCTCTAATATTTAGAGTAATCTGCATAACAAAACAAGTGCAAGTTTCTTTAAAGGCACCCAGATCAGACTGCAGACCTCAGGGGGGCACGAGGGGCTGCAGGAAAGCTGGAAGGGGCGTTTCCCACACTGCGTCTGCTGCCCTTCTGTCGACAGAAGCAAAGCCTGATGCGCGTGCTGTTTGTCAAATATGTCTCTTCAATTCTAGTTCATTAATTAACCACGTCACGATACTAAGGCTTCCCTGACGCCCTGTGGTCTCTCTCCTTCTCTCTCCCTTGGTCACCGGGGGAGAGGGGGACTTCCGGGAGTCAGAGGGATGGGGGCTGAGCCCACGGGGGGGGCCACTGTCCCGGGTCGGGGGGGAAACAGGAGAATTCGGGAAATGTGGGGATCGGTGCTGTGGGGAAGACGCCCTTACAAAGACAACAGCTCAGGGCAGGCGGAAGGCTCAAGATATTTACGGGATATTCTGGCCCCAGAAGGCAGGTCATAAAATTTAAAAACTGACCTCCTGAGGGCGGCCGTGAGGCAGTGAGGCTGCGGGGCCCGTGGGTGCTGCCGTCAGTTTCACATACTGCCCGCTTGTCCTCCAGCAGACAATGCAATGGGCCTTCCCAGTGACACTGTGGTCTTATGAGCCATGAATTAAAATGCACCATGAACATCCTGCACAAGCTTATCTACTGCGGAGACAAAAAGCCCATTCTGTGAACAAATGGGGAGAAATTCCACAACAATGAGGAGTTCCTCTCCCCACTCGCCAATCTGCCCCAGATTAACAGTCCCAGGCTTATAGTCCCCAGACGGGGTCCGAGCCGCCCCATGAAGTGGTGCATTCACCGCCTGGAGAGCCAGGGCGCTGATGGCAGAGCCAATCAATAATCCATTATACAGCAGACCCCGTTTCCATCTCATAAGGAGAAACGAACGCGAGCGACCAGAATCACAACGTTCACGGGGGAGTCCGCCCCGCCTCCCTCACTTGGGCAGAAGGACACAAACCCGCTGTCCCAGAGTATGGGGGAAGCTCAAGTGGACCCGGCAGACCTGTTTCCAAGCAGCCGGAGAACAGTGTGCTTGGACTTTTCTGCCAGAAGCACTCGTTTCAAAGGTAAACCTCAAAAACGCTTCGTTCAGGACACAAGGTGATGTGAACAAAGCACGGACACAGTGGTGACAAAGGTCCATCTTCCGAAACAAAGGTTTCCTTTCAATTATTTAGCCCCCCAAATAAATCAATGCGAGTGCCAACATGAGTCCCCAAATGTAACTAACCGTCCATAATAAGGGTTTATTGCGCAAACTCCGCGATCATTTAAAAGCAAGACTCGCTTCCATTCTGTACCTCAGACCACAGCTTTGGAATCATTGCTCCATATATAGCAGAAATGCAGAGAGGACCTAACCGTTATTCCACAAGTTGGTTATCTTTGATGAAGTTGTTTACCACAAGTTGTCAAAAACCCAGTAAATTCCTGGTTGAGCAGAGAGAGAGGCCATCTTCAGCTCCAGAGAGAACATTTCCTCACGGTATAAATAGTAACCCATATGTATTCACTGGGCAGTATACCGAGATACTTGCTAAAGAAAATATAAATCAACATTAATATATAAGCTGCCCACACGTCCTTACTAAAATACAAAAACTCGTAGTCAAATCCGACCTTACAGGGGAACAACGAAAGCAGATAAATACACAAATAGAATTCTTGATCACATTCAGAAAAGGCCAAGAATAAACGCGGGAGCGTGCGATTCCATATCCTGGAAAATCCAAAATGGTTATGGAGACTTAATGAAGAGGCATCCACGTGAAAATAAAGGCAATGGATTTTGTTTAATTTCAAAAGAAAAGAAGCATCTCTTTACTTGCGCTTTCTCCTGCTCTCCAAAATGAATACATTACTGATACTTGTTATTCACTAGTCCCTAAGTCTCATATTAAGAGTAAGTAGTGGCCGTATCCATCTATCTGTCCTTACAAAAGGAAACTTCACAAAGCTGGGGAAAAAGTCACAGGAGCAGGGGCTTGCTCTGAAAAAAAGAAAAATCACAGGAACAGGGGCTTGCTCTGTAATTTTCTGCAGATAGGTGTCCTACTGGAGCCCCGGGTCCACCACAAAGAGCTGAGATCTGGCAGTAAATCCAGCTTCCTGGAGGGGCCAGCACTGCCGGCGTAGTTAATGATCTTGTCAACATTTCCATTAAGAGCCGCATTTCCGGAAGCTCAGGACTGCATCTCCCCCAAACTGGGCGGCTCCATGAAATCTGTCGTCACCAAGGGGGCTTTACAAAACTAGAAGAAAATCACTTGCTATTCAGTACGGGAACCACAAAAGCACAAGTTTTTACTTTCGCTCTTTTTCCATCTTGCACCAGGATGATGAAAGCCAACGTTTCCACTAATTCAGAAACACTGAAAACTCGGGGAACACCAGAGAAAATGAAGACTCATCAATTTCTTTTTTAAAACGAACATGGAACACCAGAAGGCCTTAGATAAACGGCAGGGAGAAATCCCGTTTGAAAGTGGCTTATAGGTTTTTACTCAGCCTAACCTCAAACGTGTAGAATCTGCCACCAATTCGGGGTCCCATTTAAATTGTTTTTAATTTTTTTGGTTGTTTAGAAATTACCAGCAGTGAAAACAAAATAGTCATGGGCAGAAACACTGCATTGCATTTCCTATGGAACACTTCCTTGAAATGTGTATTAGCTGATGGTAAATATATTTTAACTGAAATCTGCTTCTAGAAATAAGCTGTACTTTATTTCATGTAAATCAACAGCAAAGGGCAATATTCACCTCCAACATGCATACACCGACCTGTTTTTCCAGCCTCTTACCTAAAACCAACATTTCTCTCCCAGTATAAGAAAACAGATCGCAATTAACACCTATTAAATAGTATCTCTTTCTTCTGTGCTTTTTGTGAAAGCACCTAGAAGTCCCCACCACCAAGTAAAAGAAAGAATTGTGTCCAAGAATACAGAAGGAGATAATTATGTGCAGTAAACCATAAACCATTCTGTTAAACATTACCCTCCAAGGTAGTTCTGTTTAGCAGAGAACTCAGGCCCCAAAAATCCCTTCATGAAGAGGACACAGCAGATAAATACTTCAAGCATCAATTTTAATAAATTCTAAGCAACAGCTTCCCAAACATTTCCTGTAAGAATACAGGGATTGACTGAATTGAATCCATTTTGGTAGGACAGCAGAAAGGTATATCATGCAATAAGTTATTTAAGACTTTGTTTGCCGTTGTACCAACACCAATCAATACTGTAAGAGGATCAAAATTATAAAAGGACAAATTCTTCCCCAAATGCTTTACTAGATAAAGCGCATACACCATAATCAGTTTAAATTTTCCAGATCCCTGACGAGCAATAACGACTGTAACATGACCTGGTTTATCACTAACCCAGGCAGCGCCTTTGAAAGCAGCTGGGTAGTTCAGCCTCTTAAGGAGAGTGATCTATCAGAGAATGTTTACCAAGAGCAATTCTTGACAAGAACGTGATATCACATGGCTGTAGGATTTATTCTGCCTTGCTTGTCTAAAAATATATTTTCAAGCACAGTTAATGACACACCACTGCAAGTTCTAATTTCTGAAGATAAAAGACTATCTATACTTTCCTTGCAAGGATAAAAGAATAAACAAGCAAAATTCCACTTTCAGTCCTCATAATAACATTATTGTGTGATTCAGCTACTAAAGTTAGGAAAATTCTGCACCTGAAGTGATCCTAAATGATCTTGCAAGAAAAGAGGACGGGCTTTTTCTAAGCCACAGCATCTTACCCAGAAACAGCTTTTGGAAACAGTAAATATAAAATAAAACCAGGCACATTTTTGAATTCCAAAGCTCCTAGCTCCTGCCCCCTCCGTCCCTGGAGAGAAAAGATATCGAACTTGAAATCGAATTTCTCCACCGGCAGCCCAGCCTGGATTATTTGGGAAGTGTCACGCTTTATGAGCACAGGGCGGGCCTGCGGTGAATGGAGAGGGAACAGTGGGCACATTTTCCAGGAACCCAGAGACCAGGACCCCGCTTCGGCGACCACAGCTGGATCATCCGTCTGGTTCCGGCCCGGAACCAGGGCCGTACTGGAGGGTGCTGGGGGTGCCCGCTCCATCACACCGGCGCCCCCTCCCTCCCTTCACTCCCCCACCTCCATGGGCTGCTACACATCCAACCCCAGAAGCCCTTCTTGCCCCGTTCCACCAGGTGCTGTGAGCAGCCCTGCAGGCATTGCGGCAACAGACAAGGTGAGGGGCCGCGTGGGCACAGGTGGCGGTGTGAAGGCAGGTGACCCAAAAGCCAGGGCAGCGGCTCTCGTGTTCTCAGGGGCTGTGACATCCAGGTTAGGGACAATTACTCAGGCCCTAGAGTTCACCGACACAAACCCTGCCAACACCTGTTTGGTGAAAGAGACAGTTACCCATAAACTTCGTGTCGTTTACCCAGGACACAGGTCAACACAAGTCCGTCGCACAACAGGCCCACATGACTACACACAGGTGTCCCGTGAGCACAGACCTGGGGGAGAAAACAGCGGGACATGCATGGCCTGCCCACAGAATTCACATGAAACGAAACAAAATGCAATTGCTCTAAAGTACGCGTTTCCAGCTCAGTCGTCTGAATAAGCTTCTATTATGTGACCAGACAAATACGGCTGATGATCACAGGCCGCCCTGACCTCCCGTCTCCTGAGCAGAGACCGGGCACGCGGGTCACTGAAGTCCGCTCCTGCCTCACTCGAGGAGGACGCAGGTCCCAGTGACCTGAGATGCCGTCACAGGCCCTCGTTCCTGGAGGAAGATGCTCTGGCTCCCCTCCCCTCCGGAGTGGGCTCACAGCCAACAGCACGACTCCCTTAACTCCCGCTCTGAGCCAGCCTCGCCAGCCTCCATCTAGCAAAACCCTCCCGCCAGGGGCTTCCCTGGTGGCGCAGTGGTCGAGAGTCCGCCTGCCGATGCAGGGGACGCGGGTTCGTGCCCCGGTCCGGGAAGATCCCACATGCCGCAAGAGCAGCTGGGCCCGTGAGCCATGGCCGCTGAGCCTGCGCGTCCGGAGCCTGTGCTCCGCCACGGGAGAGGCCACAACGGTGAGAGGCCCACGTACCGCAAAACAAACAAACAAACAAACAAACAAAAAAAACACTCTTCCCCACTTCTGGACCCGCGACGGGCAGCTGTACCATTTCAGGGACCACGCTCCAAAGCCAGGTCTGGACCATTGCGTGGGACTCATAGGCAAGAGGAACAAAACACATTTGGGGTCTCGTTCAACTACAGGCCCAAAGCTCGAGCCTCTTTCTATCCATAAATAGCCGAGTGCAAGCTGGTCAGCTGCAAAATCGAAGGACGATTAGATGTCCGGTGGCGAGTCACGTAAACTGCCAGGTTCCTCAGCTGCCGTCCCAGGCACCACCGCTCCCCCTGAACGAGGGACCAGCCCGGGGCCTCGAGGCCCTCAGACACACAGAGGCATATCGTGACGTCAGCCAGGGGTGCCCCGGGATGTGCAAGCATCTTCACTGGGACCCTCAGAACCATGGACCAGTTATACCCTAGTTACACACCCCCACGCGGTCACCACTCACTGACTCACTGGGGGGTGGATACGGGCTGTGACTTCTTTTTTGTTTGTTTAATTTTTATTTATTTATTTATTTGGCCGCGTTGGGTCTTCGTTGCCTCTGCGCGGGCTTTTCTCTAGTTGCAGTGAGCGGGGACTACTCTTCGTTGCGGTGTGCCGGCTTCTCAGTGCGGTGGCTTCTCTTGTTGCAGAGCACGGGCTCTAGGCACGAGGGCTCAGTAGTTGTGGCGCACGGGCTTAGCTGTTCCGTGGCATGTGGGGTCTTCCTGGACCAGGGCTCGAACCCGTGTCCCCTGCATTGGCAGGCGGATTCTTAACCACTGCGCCACCAGGGAAGTCGTGGGCTGTGACTTCTGAGTCTACAGTACTGCTGGCTTCTCAGCTCTACACTTAAAATCATACGAGCCAGTGATTCGTACAGATGTACACCATAAAACTGCTTTCGGTTCGCTTTACATTTACTCTGAGTTTTGTCTTTTATTTTTTTCCAAAGCGGGTTTGCCGCACTAAGGGTGCCCAGTTACAGGGGCTGCAAAGGCCACGGGGAGGTAAAGCCACCACACTCGGGCCTTAGACTTGTCCTTCCGCTGAATTAAGCCGGCAGGGCTCACGGGAAGGTTACGGAGACCTGCCGGCAAGATGCCGCACACGCAGGAAAAGATGCTTATTTTTGAGAATTCATAGGTAAGTGCATATTACGCCATGGGAGGGGCGGGGCCAAGAAAAAATCTGCATAAGTTCCTTGTATGTTAGAACTTTCTCCTTGGGAAGTTCTCAGTAAGGAGCTGCAGGATTTGTAAACACTTAAGCTTTTCCTCCTTAAACTGAACCTGCCTACATTTTAGAGAAGCAAACCCTAACTGCTTTCTCAGTTAATGGGAGTTTTCTCAAACTAGTTCTTCAGTCTCTCAAGGGAAACTATACTAAATAAGCTAAGTGACAGGAGGCCCTTCAAAATTAGAACCGAGAATAAGACCATGATGCTCTCTTTAAGGAGTGATGTGCAGAAGAATAATCAACGTGTCCTGTTTTGTTTTGTTTTAACACAAGGAGGCTCCTTTCCTAAGAACACGCTCATCCTGTCCTGCAATCAATCAGGATAATTCCTCCCCATGTCACGCTCTGAAAACACGGCTCCTCTAGGAAACAAACAGGAAATCTCACTTTTCTTCTGAGGAGGTAAACCTCTCACTCACCTTCAAGTCCCGATGTTCAGCACAGCTATTTGTTTGAAAGGATACCCACTGATGTTGGGTCAGTTTCACCCAGCACGTGTGCACCCTGCACTTCTCCACGTGTGCAGGACTGCATTCTCCAGATGCTTCATAATCATAGATCATTTAGCGAATTATCCCTTGTAGCTCTGATTCCTGATGTCACAAGCACTTACGGAAAATCCACGCGGAAAGAAACTTTCAAAAAGAGAATCTGCGTCGTGTTGAGTTACAAGGGTCCACAGTTTTCTCAGGGGCTCACGTGCTTTCACCGGCTCCCCGCTCCGGGCCCACACCCTCACCTCAGGCACGCAGGCGCCAGAAGGAACCTCTTCCCGCCCCGCCCCCAAGGGCTCTACGTGCAAATCCCACGTCTGCTCCCTCCTTCTCTGACACCGAAAATCCAGTGATTTTCCCCAAATCCAGAAAGAAACCGTATGAGCTCTCCCTTTCCTATTTTGCATCGTAATATCTTTCATATTAAAATCACATTTAGTATTTTCCTTCGGGCTTCTAAACTTATAGCAGCGCCATCCAGGCTTCCCCGGTTAGCCTGCCGTGGCCACACAGAGTCACGAGACCATGCCTGCCCATCGCCACGCCAGGCACGGCGTGGGATCCTCCTGGGAGAGGAACGTCACCTGAGGTTTCCGTTCTTCAAACCCAGAGACTCCTTCGTACAGATTCAAATCAAACCATTTCATGACTTTAATCAAAGGACAATCCACACGATTACTGGAGAAAGAGGAAAAAGAGTGTCACCACCGCACATCTCCTTATCAGGAACTGCAGGCTCAACATATACTTAAGTGTCTAGAATGTCTGTTTAGGTGGAAACACCGAAGCCACAAAGGCACGAGTCCACGCATGTCGGGGCACACAGGGTGCAGAGAAAGACCTACAGCTCCTCTCATTAAAGACCACCTAGAAAAACCAAAGGTGGAAACAGGAACACCCCAAAGTTTATAAATGATCGCATTATTGCTTTCTGCACTAAGATGGCTCCTCCCAGCAGGGAAAGGTCAGCTCTCTGCATCTCTGAAGCGCTCTGCCCAAAAATACCGTCCCAGGAGCAGCAAGCTGTGCAAATGTGGGCAAAAAAAAAAATCTTACTCATATGCAAACTAATGTCCTTCAGCAACGCCTTCCCAGATAATAAAAGTGAAAGTCCTCATACGCTCTGCAGATCTGCTTACACAGCTGCCTCTCAGGGAAAACGTCTTGAAGAGTTTTGCTCTTGAATTGGTCCTAATAAAAAGGAGGTGATAAAAGGGTTTCGCAATCAGGTGTTCGTGCCCGGTTACTTTTCTATTTACCATCAAACTCCTTTTAACACGTTTCTAGCTAAGCCGGGAGAAGCGGTCCCACACCAAGGTCAAAATAACAACTCGGTGCTTAGCCTGCCCTCAATCCCAGGCCTGCGAAACAGAAGTCCGACGGATTAAATAGGAAGGAATTCTAACTGAACCAAATTTGACTTGCCCTGAACGTGTTAAATGAAGTACTAAGCCCCCTCATCTAACGCTGGTGCCCTGGGGAAGAGACAGGACTCTCCCGGCCTCTCAGAGTCTGAAATGATCAAAAGTTGGTATTACAGTATCAATAATTACCTTTTTAAGCAAAGTTTGCTATTGGTTTTCTTTAAGAAAGAAAGAAACTGCTACAAATGCACAGGGCCTTTCGTTTCATAACCTTGACTGTCCGCCGATGCAGGCTGTCACACATCACCAACAAAGACCCAACGAGGACGTGCTTTCCTGGGCGACACTGTGCTTCCCTGCAGGTCGAGCCCCACCAGAAACACTGCACCCGGGGGGCTGCCTGTCCTGGACCGCGGATCTCAGGGCATCTCCATACCTCATCCTGCCCTGCTCGTCTGTGCTGACGAGGTAGAGCATTGGATCGGGAGTCTGACTGGGGTGTGCTACTGTCCTCACCGCATTCAAAAGACCTCTGCAGTAGGTAACTGACGGCGAGCTTTAAAAACAGCACTTGCAGACACCTTTTAACGTCTAAAATGAGGTATTTCTGCTGCATGAGCCACAAGCAGTGCATGCAAGTCGATCTTCTTAACCATAAATTAAACATACTATTTTATAAATGAAAAAAGGCAGGCGAGGGTCCCTGGAAATAAGAGCTCCTGGTAATTTCCCTTTCTTTACATGATCACGTAACATGTTGGCATCTCCGGGCTCAGGAGCCGGAACACAGACTACATCCCACGAGCTAGCGGCTGGCGTCCAGGAAGGGCTGCTGGGAGGCACCAGGGTCCCGGGGGTCCAGGAGTGCAGAGCCCCGCAGCAGGGTAGGTGATGGGGGGCCTGCAAGGCCGCTCCTGCACCCCAGACCTGGTCATTTCACTCATGAAGAGGTTGAGATGTTTCCCTTCCTTTCTCCCCTTTTAAAGAAATTACTTAGCGGACGTATCTTTTAAGACCTGAGATGTATCTTGGGCCCCTCAGGACGATGCAGCAGGGCCAGTGAGAAAGGATGATATCGTCTTAGCAGCATCAGCAATGCAGAGAAGCAGCACGGGGTGTACGAACGGCATTCGGTGGTGAATTCACTGCTGCCTCACCATCAGGGGATCTCCCAGAGGCCCCGGCCAGGACCAGGCTCTCTAGGTGCCCAGAGGCTCTTCATTATCTCACACCAGCTGGATGACTTGTCTTCAACGTTTGAGTTTTTAAAACTAAGCATGAACTTTTTTCTGACAGTTTTTCCTTGACTGAATATCTCAAAGTCACATGTGTTCAGAGATAACTCCCTGTTCCTGGACACAGCAGGTGAACAGGGAGAGGAAACATAAAAGATTTTACTCTTTGGCTGTGATTCATTAGTCAAGGAAACTCAAAGAAGAAAGAGGCCGTTTAAAAACTCTATTTACCATTTCCCTTGGGCCAAGGGAGCCAGTCCACATCGAGGACGGCTCTGAGACTGTGATGCCCCATGGCACCTGGGAGGAAAGTTCCAGATTCGGCTGAACACACGGTCAGAGGGGAGAATCTCAGGGCCAGCGCCCTGACGGCAGGCGCTTTGCACCCTCATCTGGAGATTCATTAAGCAATAAAAGACAAAGGAAGCAGAGCCGGAAAGACCGTGAAGCATAAGTCAATTTTTGAAAGACTGACCCCTGACGTGCTGTGATGTTAAAGCCTCCCCTCCCTGTGGCCTTCCTCCCAAAACCCTCAGCCCAGCTCTAACGGGGAGGAGGAGATCAGAGAAACCCAACCGGAGGCACAAACTACGAGACAGCGGACTGGTCCTCCTGGAAACTGCCAAGGCCAGGAGAAACGAAGGAGGACCAAGGAACCATCACAACTGGAGAAAAGTAACCACCAGATGCGGCGGGGAACCCGGCTGGGGCAGAAGGCAGACACTCACGGAACTGTGAATCCCAACAGGGCCCGGATGTTAGCCCCTAGTGACACACCACCGCAGTTCCTGCCGGCCTGACAAAAGCACTGATGTTGTCTAAGGTGTTGCATCAGGGGAAGCTGGCTGAAGGGGAGATGGGACGCTCTGAACTATTGTCGCAACCTTCTGCAAATCTAGAATTAGTCCAAAATTTCAAATAAAATTACACTGCCTTGCATGCTGTGCAGAAAACCATTTAATCACCCATGAAAATCAAAATAAAACATTTTAGTAGAGAGCATATGCTTTTACAAAGGCTGTCTCATTTAAATGAAATGTTGTCTATCTGCAAAAAAATAAATAACTGAAACGAATTACAGAGAGAGTAAAGAAAAGTCCAGCATGTGAGAGGCGGAAGACACAGGTCCCTCCAAACAAAGGAAGATGCGAGCACCCCTGGTGTGGTCCAGCCAACCACACGATGGACCCGCCTCCACGGAGCAACATGAGGGTCCCTGTGGCTTCTTTCCGAGATCTCCCTGCAGGCACCTGAACACCACCCCGCAGAGGCTGCCATTCAGTGGACAGACAACAACAGCTAACATGTTTTGAGGGCTTGTCAGGTGCCAGACATGAGCTCAGCACATATTCCATCTCCCCTGTAATTATGGTCATTCTCCCCACTTTACAAATAAGGCAAGTAGGGCACAGAGAAGGCAAGCACATTGCTAACGTCACACAGCACGGAGGTGGCCAGGCAAGGGCTGGGCGGGCAGGGAAGCTGAGGGTCTCGCTCTGACTGGGGAGAGGCAGAGGGTGGAGCTCCACACTTGGATATTTAAGAGGACACCTTGGAAATAAAGACAGCAGAACAGAGAAGATGAAACGGAGAAGACAGATGTGGGTGGGAGGGCGAAGGCCCACGGAGGACCAGGCAGGGAGAGGCTTCTACAGCTGGTGGCACATGACAAGCTTGAGCAGCGGGGAGGACTGCAGAGACCCGGTTCTGCCTATACTCTCCTGTGCTCACTGCACCCTGGATTCAAGCTTTAGAAGCGCAGAGGCTTTTTGGATTCAAAACAGACCCGGGCTTCCAACCGCTGCTTCTCGGACTTTCCCTGTCCCCTGTGACTCGTCTAAGCCTTGCTGAAAATTGCCGAGGTCCCTTGGGAGCGAATATTAATTCAAGCTCCTTCCATATTCTTTTTGTTTGTTGTTTTTTGCAGTCCGCGGGCCTCTCACTGTTGTGGCCTCTCCCGTTGCGGAGCACAGGCTCCGGACGCGCAGGCTCAGCGGCCGTGGCTCACGGGACCAGCCGCTCCGCGGCACGTGGGATTCTCCCGGACCGGGGCACGAACCCGTGTCCCCTGCGTCGGCAGGCGGACTCCCGACCACTGCGCCACCAGGGGAGCCCTCCTTCCATGTTCTCGATGTGTGACACTGATTACATTAATTGCTATTAGGGTCCTGCTGAAAGACGGGCACAGTGCACGTTTGTGCGGCTGCCCCCCCCCGCCCCCGCCGGGGCCCTGCTGCCTCTCGGCTGACTCAGGGGCAGTGACATCACCCGGGGGACACTCCTGCCCTGCGGCTCCAGGGCGCAGCTGGCCCCCGCCCGGCCCAGACCACGCAGTCTCCTGCACGACGGCCACCGTCCACACGCGGGTCCACACGCAGACCCTCCCCCTCATACGGGCTTCACCCTACGAGCCCGGGGCAGCGTGAGGAGGACCCGAAAGAGAACCCCGCCCGGTGACCTGCATGCTCAGGTGCTCAGCCCACGGGAGGGCGGAGGCGGGGCCGTGCATGTGGTCGGTTCCAGGGAAATCAAGACCATGGCAGCAGGGATGGAGGAGGGGCTCCCGCAGATGCACAGGAGATGCTGCGGCAGAGCCGGAGGGCGCGGGGGACCTTCGGGGTGCGCACCCCGAATCTGGGGAACGGAGTTGGCAAGGCGGCCCTGGCAGGGAAGCAGGCCCCAGGGGAGGGGACCATGGCGGGGAACAGGGGGCAAGTGGGCAAACAAGGCAAAGGTGATGAAGGCCCTCACTGCCAGGAGGACCTGAGGTCAGACTCTCAGGGACACAGGAGGCTACCATGTGCTGCGGCCATGGGAGGAGGACCAGGGAACCTGCAGAGGCCGGCCCGTGGACCCTGCAGCGACACGCCAATGAGACAGACGGGGCAGGGGCCGAGGACTAGATTTCCAAGGAGAAACTAAAACAGAGGCCAGTTCAGGGCCTGCCGGAGGCTCAGACGTGAGGCCTTAGGGTCCGGGATGTAGAGTCCATGAGAAGCAACCTGGGGTCTCGGGGAGCGTCACCTGGAACCTGGGGCCGGGAGGAATGGAAGGACCGCTGGTCCCGCTTCTCTCGCCTCAGAGAACAAACAACTTCGGTGAAAGCAAACATCTCCCACCAGTCTCTCTGCCCAGGCCCACCCCTCTGAGCACCGGGGGCAGAATTGACCCCTCTCCGCCAGGGACTGCAAGCTACAACTGGCTCAGAGAGGGTGCTGGCCAGGGGACGTGAAGCCAGGTCCTGGCCCCGGGGCTGGCTGTGATCTTCAGAAAGACACGAAACGTCAAATCAATTTAGAGTCTGAGCCTCAAAAGTCTTTTGCAATCTGATGGGCAGCCTCGTTTTCAAAGCAGAAGTTTAGTAACTTCCTGCATCTGCAGACATGTTCAAACTGTAAGTACCTTCAATTCCTGATTTTTCTGTTACCAGAGAAATGCATTTCCCTGGATAAGGTAACCACATGCATCACAGACCCTCAAGGCAACTACAGAAAAGTAAGAACAGATGCAGGGCGGTCTGAGCGCTTCTGGCCACTGCCTGGTCATCTCTAGCTCCCTCTGTCCTGCCGGACAGCCTCTCCCCAAGAGGCACCATAGCCTCTTCCAGACCTGAGCTTGAGGACAAGGGGACACCTTGAGTAACACTGGACGGCCGTACACGCAGCCCAGCCCGTGCCCATCTGCACATAGAAGCCTCAGCGCCACTTCCAGACATGCTGACAGGCAGCCGGAGGAGGTCTCCTGGTGCATATGTGACAACATGACACTGAGACTTGCTCTCGTGGACCAGAAAGGTCGAGAAACGGGCCATCGATCTCTGCTTCCCACTTTCGCAGAAATGTGGTCATTTATCTGAAATTAGAGACGGCAAAATTAAGACTGGCGGTGTCCTTCAGCGTCTGTGACTGGGGACAGGCCCACGTCCACATAATAAGAAAACCCACCACACTAGGTATTTATGAGACAGAAACTCTCACTCGGGGGGAATAAATGGAAACTTTGATCCATACTCCCCTGTTACCTACCCTGTTTAGACCTCAACAAAGGGCCTGGGGTGTACAGATTGCATTTAGCAGTGCTTCACATTTTCTATGCTTCCCCAAACATGAAAGATCCTGAACCATCAGGGTGTATAGCACTGCAAAGAAGGAATACAGCATTGAAAGAAAACTTCCAGGTCTCAAGCCTCCAACCTCCCATATCGATTTTAGAGGCATTTAAAGTTCATTCCTGAATAGTTTTTCTTAAATGAAGTTATAGTCTTTCCACAGGTTTAGCTCCGTCTGCCTGAATAAATAGCTGATGTAGTCAAGTCAGGCTGTGCTGAAGTTCCCTTGCTCTGGAGAAAGCTTTTACCTTCTCCCTGTAAAATGTAAAATTAGTAAACTGTGCAGCACAGTGAGGTCACTGGCCCAAAACGACACCCAAACTTATTCTTATTAGGGATTTGCTGTCCTCTTTTTATGTTACTAAGAAAGCTACACTCATTACATCCTTCTATGTAGAGGGCTCTTTAAAAATAAGTTTTAGTACAGATCTATGAATGTATGTATTGTACAGAGCGGACAGTTAAAAGAAAGTACTCACGATTTCAGGTTACATATTTTCCCGTCCACACTGAAATAACCAAAAACCTAGTAATGGTTTCCATGACTGCATTAATGGTAAAAGTGCTTTCTTTCAATGTAAAAAGAAATTAAATAAAATTACTGAGTTGGGCCAAGGGGGGCGATTCACTTTTCAGATAAAAGGGATTTTGGTAACTTTAGTCTCCTGACCAGAAACTTTAATATTTAAAAATATATAATTTTAATGTTGGGACTAAACAGAGACTTCACTGTCTATTTTTATCTTCTTTTATTCTCAAGCCCTGGAATCTGAAAGGTTAAGTCACACTGTACCTAGAAAAATCACGGTGTTGTCTTATGTTCCTTTCAACTAATATTCACTAATTTAAAAAACCAACGTAGGCACTAACTGTACATTTAAAAATCGTTACAATGGCAAATGTTCCCTTATATATATTTTACCACAGTAAAAAGCCAAAACAATGTAGATTTTAAAAGCTTAAAATCATTTAAAATGCTTGAATATCGTACTCCCTTAAAGATCATAAGACAAGACATAAGTGAATAATATTTACAGGCTTCATGTGGTCAATAATCAATTGTTAAAATTACTTAAAATATGTTGCTCCAGAAACACTATTATCTCAAATGAGGATTAGACCTCTAGATGTCTGAGGTCATCACTAGAATCCACCAACTGCTTAAAAATTTTTTTTCTAGATGAGGCAGCCAGTTTTCATGGGCTGAATCTGGAACAGCCTTAAACTCCCTGTTAAACTTCATGCTCTCTGCTGAGTTGTCTGGGCCAAAAACTTACAGAAAAGAGTCCCTTTCTTCCCCCCCAGTTTTAACTTAGCTCTGGAGCAAATGAGAAGTTTTCAGAATACAATTCTAATTCGAATATGGAAAGAAGGGCCCCATAAAGGGTATAATTCTACCCAGCACAACATGCTTCCCACAGTGGCTCCTTTTTGCGCTAATGGCTTGAGAAATTCCAAGTTCAAGTTATTTTAGATGCGGCATTTAACTGACACTGTGCAGTGTTCTGATCCAAGGAGCCCTTTTATAAATCAGCTTTGGAATGTCCCACTTCTTCCTGGGCTGGAAATTCCATACGAATCCTCTTCTGTGCTCTCTGGTTTATTCTGAGAATTTGAATCCACTTCATTTTTTGGTAAGAAATATCTTATAACCATCCTCGGCCAAAAGCACTGAAGCTCTGACCTAATTCACATTGAGAACTTTTTCTCTGCGATTTTATGTAAATCCTACATACTGCACGGCTTACCCTTCCCTTGACAGTGTTTCCATAAAGTTCAATAAACCTGATTTTTAAAATTCCTTCTATATTCCTTTCTCCTTCCCAAGTAATTTTCTTAAAAGTATTCTTGCAAGCTGATTAATTAAAAGACAACTTTCAGGTGCCTTATTCTACCCACATCAAAGACATGACCTATACAGTCTCCCTCACCAACCTGCTGGCCAGAAGAAATTAGAATCAGATAAAAACACTATTGCTATTAAGAACCTTTAAAGAATAATTCTACAAGTATGCGCAATGTATCATCAGTTCAGAGGTTATGACAGCCATCAAACCCTCAACCTCCTGAACTCAGAAGGCAGGCATCCTCTTGCCACCAGCATCCTGGTGGGACAGGTGAGAAGGCTGGTCTGTGTCCCCTCCGACACCTGGCATGAGACAGAAGCAACCCCTTGCAGGGAGCTTTCCTGGGCCTCAGCCCCCTTCTCTGTACTGGGATGTGTGGCCTCTGCATTATTTCTCTGGCCTTTACTGTGCCCGTGTGTGGACTGAGTGCTTTGTCACCTGCCCACTTCTGTCGGGGGAGCAGGGAACACAAGTATTTCTGGGATCTGGGAGGCCCAGGCCACTGCTGTCGAAACATTCCCGCAGGAGCAGTCAGGCCTCTTCCCGAACATTTGATGGCCTCACAGATTGTATGATGTAACTGGACAGAGATCCTGGCCCAGCGCAGGAGACACTGCCAGTCTTAGGAAGCTAGACCACACTGTCTGGGTGCAGCCTCTACCAGGGCCAGACCTGGAAGCCCGGGTCCCGCACTCACCACGTCTACACTGGGCCTCCCTCCATCTCCCACTGGCCCAATCCGTCACCACGTCTCCAGGACCACACCCTCCAATGCCCCTCTCGGGTCCCCCTTCTCCAGTCTCACAGCCACGGGTCTGGCCCCAAGCACCACCCTCCCTCTGCACCGCCCTGCACCGTCTTCCCTAAACAGCCACCTCTTCAGTCCCCCCGCCGGCGAGCCCCCTGCTGAAGACCACTGAGGGGTCACCCAGAACCCATCACCTCACCGCTGGTGAGAGCCCTCAGGACGCCCACTACCCTGCGGACAGATCCCAGCACCCTCAAGATCACTCACAGCCCCTAACAACCTCTCAGACGTCACCTGCCGTGCTCACACACGTGCGCACGCGCGCGCACACACACACGAGCACCTCGAGGCTCTCTCCTTCCCCAGCACCCTCTCCTGCTCAGGAAACTAACTCCAGCAAGGACTCCTGTCCTCCCCAGAACCATCCTTTCCCATCTACTTGGAAAGGGAATCCGGCCAAACAAAAGAACATTCAAAGAACTCACAGGCAAAAAAATAAAAACGAAAAATATCTGGTAATGATCACTAAACCCAATAAGCAAAGAAATAAGTGTAAATAGAATCAAGTCTAAGTAACTGTGACATACATATAAACATGTCATTATTACATTTCTTGCAAGACAGTATATACAATGTAAAATAATAAATTAACAATAGTAGACTAAAACTACATCCAAAAAAGGAATTACAATACCGTGTGGGGAGAGGGGAAGAGATAAAGAAAGGGAGGAAGGTAACAGAAGTACTCATTTCTTCACCCTTCCCAAAGAGGAAGTCGAATTATATTGTTACTGAAGTGGATAAATTGAGAAACAGGGGTTTAGGCAAAAGTTATAAATATAACCACTAGTAAAACTGAAAACACTGGACTTTCTATCTACCTTCTGATTTCAAGGATTAAAGGAGAGGAAGCATAATTCATACACCTATAAACAGAAAACAAAGAAAAAAAGAAAGCATAAAACAAGGTAAAAGTTTTTTAAAAAAATTAGGAAAGAACACCTAAGAAATCTGTTTCAGCAAAAAATATAAATGGAATCTACTTATTTAAAAGACTCAATGAAAGGGTTAAAAACTAAATCCAACTATATGCCCTGTACAGAAGACACCCAAAATGAAGGAACTCAGAAAATTTGGACACACAGACAAAATATACCAGAAAAATGCAAACAAAAACAACAGTGAAGATAGAAATATCACGAAAAGTTTAATTCATGGTTCAAAAGGCACTGAATTGCACAAAAGTCATACTATAATGATTAAGGGTAAAAAAAAAAAAAAAAAAAAGAAATCACAAAGAATAAAATTGTCCTACACCTTTAAAGTCAAATAACAGAGAACAAAATACACAAAGCAAACACCCCAGTGAATACATGGAAAGATCAAAAGAGAGAAAATGGATCTGGGAGAATTAACAAATCTCTCTTAAACCTGGCAGATTAAAGAGGTAAAAACAATAGAAGACTTGAATTAAAAAGTAGAGTTCAATCTAGTATGTAAGTATCAAACCCCACACCAGCCACTTTGCTAAAGTGACAATAGGAGATAAGGTGGCTGCATGCTGACCACAAAGATGGGCTCTAACAGTTCCTTAAATCAGAAACAGCACAGATCTCCCAGGCTCCATACATAGTACTGTGATACCAAAAACTAACAAGCGAAAGCAAAAACAACAACGCTAACAAAAGTCCACCCATTTGGAAAATTTTAAACTCTCTGTAACAACGCCTGGGGCAGGACGAGATCACGGGGCAATTGCAAAACTCTCCTGAAACTCCTCTGTGTCAAAATTTATGGGACACACAGAAAGCTGAAAGTATAACCAGCTGCAGGATTTAAAAATAAAGAAAATACGTAAGTGAAATATTCAAATCAAAAAGTAACAAAGAAAAATTAAAATCCTTAAATTTGAATTTTAAAAGGTAACCACAAATCAGAAAAAAACAGCAAAACTGATAAATGAAGTCCATAACTGGCTCTTTGATAAGCCCAATGAAGGAGAAAAATGACAAGCTGGCCTAATCAAAAGAAAAAAAGGCAGGGGCTGGGGAAAATTAGGTCTACTGACCACCAAAGGAAGGAAAATTAAAAGAATACAATGTTCTTCAAAACATTAACAAGTGTGATAATATTGAAAGAAATTACTAATTTTCTAATAAAATATAAATGCCCAAAATCTATCCAGGAATCAAGAGAAAAAGTAACCATTACAATAATCAGGTAAGAAATCAAAAGAATTGTTACACACTCCTTCACCCACTCAAATGCAAAAAAAAAAAAAAAAAATCAGTTTCAGTCACACACCTTTTGCGAAACAACTCAGATGCAGGCGATTTGAATGTTTGGGGAGGAACAACAAAGCACAAAGCTACTGTCCTAATAAACAAAACGTTCTTTCAAAGCAGCAAATCATGAATAACTCAGTGGAAAAACCGACCGAGTAAGTGAACAGGTGGTTCACAAGAGAAATAATAGTCAACAAACGTTAAGAAACGCTAAATGTGGCTTTAAATTTTTAAAACACAACGCGGTGTTTTCCCTATCAAGTTGCCCAAGACTCAGACTGATAACACCAAGTGCTGACAAAGAGAAAGCCACAGGTCCCTGACTGCTGCCGGGGCTGTGAAATGGCATTTTGATATCCTGCTGGGAAATGCGTCCATATCCATCAATGAAAATGCCCCTTCCTGCCAAAAATTCCGTTTCAGGGAACTAAGCCCAAAGAAACATTCTCACACGCGCACAAAATTGTGTATCACAGAGGTATACTGCACACTAGGAAATGGGTAGCAACACAAAGTCCCCCACGGGGACAAACACAGCGCAGCTTCCCCGGGGCGACATCCACCTGGCGGGAGCTGGCCCACTCCCACTGGCCGACGCTCACCCCAAATTCCCTTCTGATGGGTCAGAATGGACCACACTGGGTACTGGGCATTTGGAAACCACAGACAGGGTGTGCAAACATCTGTACTCCACCCATCCCTTAAAGAGTAAGTTGTGAGGTTATGTTAAAAAAAATAAGTTGCAGGGACTTCCCTGGTGGTCCAGTGGTTAGGACGCTGTGCTTCCACTGCAGGGGGCACAGGTTCAATCCCTAGTCGGGGCACTAAGATCCCGCATGCCGTGCAGCGTGGGCAAAAATAATAAATAAAGATTACAAAATAAAACACTTTTTAAAAAAGGACTAATTTGGGAAAATAATTTTTTTTTAAGTTGCAGGAAAACTCACATAACATGGTCAGATTTTAATTTTTAAGTTAAAGTTTATATATGTATATTAAAAATCTACATATATTGATTAAGCTATTATTGGATTTAAACGCCTAATACAGCGACTGGCATCTAGAAGGCATTCAACAAATCGTAGCCTGCATAAAATAAAATTACATTCATGTTGTGAAATCTCTCACACGTTCTTTTTTCTCAAAATGCAATCTCCTCTTTGGATGGTAAATATCTTGCCGGCAAAGATGATGGAGTCTTTGAAGTCTACGAACTTTGCATTTTGTATACTTATCTGAAAAGGAATAGTTTAACTTAGGCAAGTGGAACGCTACCCTAAGTATTTGGCTATAACTCAGTTACTCAAATATGTGGTTGAAAATCAATTAACGTGTTATCTGCCGTGAATTCCACACCACCCACCCCTAACGGAAAAGTGCTGTGTCTTCGTAGCATTTTGTGAACTTCTACGTAATTTATTTCTGAAAATCTCTATGTCTTCAAAGTGAAGTACTGTGTGTCTTTACCCCCTTATGCAAGAGAAATACAGTGTAAGACCTCGGGTCCCAGCTGTCCACGTTTAATTCTGGTTCAATAATTTAAATGTATAGCTTCATATTAATTCCCTGGAATAATGACATTCAGATCAACTCCCTTCCAGCAAATGGGATGGTACACGAGAAACAAAGTTAAGGGGTAACGGGAAAGGAACCCCACTTGTGCTCAGCTACTACAATTCCTCTCAGTTAAAAATAGGACAGGGCTTCCCTGGTGGTGCAGTGGTGAAGAATCCTCCTGCCCATGCAGGGGACACGGGTTCGAGCCCTGGTCCGGGAAGATCCCACATGCCACGGAGCAACTAAGACCGTGCACCACACCTACTAAACCCGCGAGCCACAGCTACTGAGCCTGAGAACCACAACTACTGAAGCCCGTGTGCCTAGAGCCTGTGCTCCGCAACAAGAGAAACCACCTCAATGAGAAGCCCACGCACCGCAACGAAGAGTAGCCCCTGCTCGCCGCAGGTAGAGAAAGCCCTCATGCAGCAACCAAGACCCAACACAGCCAAAAATAAATAAATAAATAAATTTATTTTAAAAAAATAAGACAGAGCTCATATTCGTAGTTCCAACTTCAGACATCTTAAAGTGAATTAAACAAAGTGACTTTCAAGTGAACAGGAAAGAAATTCTGCCCTGAGTGATTCAATGTAAGCCTGCAGTCCTGTGTCTGTTTTCCACTAACCTCCAAACCCAGCCATGGTTTGTCTAAGAAAGGGATGTTTTAATCAGAACACCTGCATTTATTGTCATACTGAAGTCCATCTGACTAGCAGATCCTCAGGCAAATGAATACCCATAAATTTCACGTGACTGCATAGAAATTGCCTAAGCTCTTGAGTGCCCCAGATGTACGGCCAATTTGGGGTGACTGGCTCTGGGGCCTTCAGTCATTCCCTAGATAAGAGCCAACTTATGAAATCTAACTCGAGATGCATGTGAATTTAGAAGACTCTGCAAAGAATGTCAGGCCCACACACTAAAAAACGGTGATCCTAAGAAGCTCTCACTTCTCCTTGGAGTGGAAGTATCCCTTTGCCTAAACTTGCACACGTCTCCAAAGCACTGTTCTCTCGGGCCAGTGAAACAGAAAAAGAGAAACAGCGCTTTTTATCAGAGCCGAACAATGTCGATCTGGACTTTGTTATCCTACCTGAACGCTAGTCGATCTTTTTTTTTTTTTTAAGTCCGGTAAGTTTCCTGAACACTGATACTACGAGTCCACAAGCAAGAGAGTAAACAGAATTCTAGTCTGTCTCAACACCATTTAACTATGCAAAGAAGCATTTCAGTGATGGATAGGGCAAGATATGGAACGTGACCTTCACTCTAAATAATAAACTTGCTGACCTGAACCTGGATTTACAGGCAGGAATAGCAGGTAAACCGCAGCATCGTGGCAAAGAACAGGACCAGCCCCAGGATGAGGAAGCAATTTCACCAGGTCTCACCTTCACAAGGTGACAAAACTTAATAACCACACGGAACAGCAGTCTTGAGACACACGGGGATACAGACTAGCTTTGCGCCGTCTTCTAAAACGGCAGGGTTTTGTGCCTACCTGTGGCAGGTAATAAATATCCCAACACAACGTGACTCCCTTGCAATTTTATACCTAGAAATCCCCTTCCAGCTGGCTGGCAAACCAGCCCCAAGCGTGCTCTGCAACGCTCACAAAACGGCCCACTGTAAAGTCCTCCGGGGCAGGACCTGACAGCACATGAATAACATACAAATCATAGTCAAAAATACCGCTGACATGAAGGAACACAAATTCATGACACTGTATTTAACCCTCAGCTCCTTGAAAGCAGCATTTTTTTTTTTTTTTTTTTTTTTTTTTGCGGTACGCGGGCCTCTCACTGTTGTGGCCTCTCCCGTTGCCGAGCACAGGCTCCGGACGCGCAGGCTCAGCGGCCATGGCTCACGGGCCCAGCCGCTCCACGGCATGTGGGATCTTCCCGGACCAGGGCACGAACCCGTGTCCCCTGCATCGGCAGGCGGACTCTCGACCACTGCGCCACCAGGGAAGCCCAGAAGCATCTTTTAAAGGAGATCATTTGCTTTGAGTTACTTACTTTATTCTTCCCTCTGAGAAACACCTTTTCTGAACATTATTGTTACCCATTTGGGGGGAAAGAATCTTCATTTTTCTTATTATTAATAGTATTACATGGAAATGACCTACTTTAAAAAGACTGATGAAACACGCTGGTTCCAGGTCCATTTTGAGGAAAAGAAGTTTTGCCTTTCCATCCACACGGCCCTCCTAAGTGAAAACCCCCTACGTCAGCACTTTCACGAGCTTTGATACAGAGCTCAAAGTGTACTGAGCTCTCATCCAACAACCGTATTTCACATCCCCAGGACCTGGGAGCAGAAATGAGATCGGCACGAGTTCATCCACGAAGAATGCAGGGAGAGGCCCTGCAAAAGCATAATCTCAGGAAAATATTCCGTTCCTCCAACAAAGAGCATTTTGTGGGTGTCCTACCATCATTACAACAACGATGTACAAAACAATCAATGAACTCTGCCCAGGGTTTTCGCTCCAGATACACTTTAAGCCCCCAAGCGAAGTTAACAGTTTCTATATTTTATAAAGTTGCTTTTTATATTGTGAGGCTAACAAAGCAAAAAGGGGGCAAATGAGGATAAAACAGGTTTAAGGCTTAATATGCTCAATATAAAGTACATCGATCTAATTGAATTAGACCACAATTCTCACCTCCTTTGTAACATAAACAGGTGATTTTTTTTAATGTGCAAAAAGTAGGAAGAACCAAATGCTTTTTTATGCTGGATGTAAAGTTTATACGTTTACATATCACCACTAGATGTGACAGAGAATAAACTGGAACCATCCTTCTGTGTTCTGAAATTCTCAGGTAAGTGACCTCATTTGTAATTTAGTCTGCTTTCCGCTCCCTTTCTTTCGGGTACAAGGCACATCGTCCTTTAACTGGCCCTCGGGGGAGGCCAGCATCTCACCCCATTTCACAGATGAACAAGCAAAGGCATACCGGCTCCAGAACTGGGCAAAAGGCACCACGACTGGATGTTGGATTGGAAGCCAGAGGCTGCCTCTTACTACAATTCCTTCCCACACACCTGCAACCCGGGATTAACACTTCTGAGTTTCTGGATGCTACAGCAGAGGCGGGGCTCGGCAGCAGGGAACAGGGAGACAGGAAGGCTCCTGATTCCCAGCGTGCTGGGCCAATTTACCAGGGACTCGCCAAGGGACAGACACAATGCGGCGTCAGGCCCCAGCCTCCCTTCAGCGCCCAGCGCCCCCCGACCCCGGCTCCTGGCTTGAGGGTGGTAAAAAAGAACTTTTTCTCCCTTAATTAAGCTGCTCGGATTTGACTGAGATATTTCCAAAGTATCGTATCTCCCCTTAGAGTCCTTGTCTACAAACAGCTGAACTGGAGGAGTGGAGGTTCCTCATGGACCTCAGCACCAGGCCCTGGCTGACGGCAGGGGTGCCTGCAAGGGCAGCACCTCCAGCCCCGCAGCTGTGCCATCTCCACAGGGGCTAGAGGGGCGAGTCCACATCGGGCTGAGCCCTGAGTGTAAGATCCACGCCAGATTTCCGAAGCTTCGTGTGAAATAAAGAGCGAAGACTAACTCAGCAGTAACTTTTATATCATCTACGTGTTCAAGGAACATTTTGGACCTACTGGGTTAAATAAAACACATTACTAATTTTACCCACTTCTTTAACCATTTTCCATGGGGTAACTAGAAAATTGAAAACGACAGCAGCATTCTATTTACCAGGCAGCACTGTCTTAGCATGCTGGTCAGCCTACTGCGGCCCCAAGGCCAAAGCCAGCCTGCCCGCCACCTGTTTTTGTGTGGCTTGTGAGCTGAGGATGGTTTTTACATTCTTAAGTAGCTGGAAAAAAATCAAAGGGAGAACAGTATTTTGCGACACATGAAATGACATGAAATTCAAGTTTCGGTGTCCACAAAGAAAGCTTATTTCCTCACTGGTGTGTTGTCTGTGGCTGCTTCTATAACCGCTACAAGGCAGAGTGAATTAGCTCTAACAAGAAGTTCTGGCCCACAGAGCCCAAAATATTTATTATCTGGCCCTTTACAAAAAAAAGGCTGCCAGTGGGGAGGGATAAATTGGGAGATTGGGACTGACATATACACACTACCATGTATAAAACAGATAACTAATAAGAACCTGCTGCACAGCACAGGGAACTCTACTCGATACTCTGTAGTGGCCCATATGGGAAAAGAAGCTAAAAAAAGAAAGAGTGGATATATATATTTATGTATAACTGACTCACTCTGCTATACACCTGAAACTAACACAGCACTGTACATCAACTCTAATAAAAATTTAAAAAAAAAAGAAAGGAAGGAAGGGAGGGAGGGAGGGAAGGAGGGAGGAAGAAAAAGGCTGCCGACGCCTGCCCTAGAGATTTGCAAATACAGACCCCAGTTTCCCAAGCTCAGGCCCCTCTGGGCTCTGGTGCAGGCTCGCTAAATCGACCAGGAGAAGAGGCAGCTGAGATGGGCCAAGCCCCGCTAGCAGCCTGGACGGCTGGACGCTGATGCAGGAGTTTCCCCGCTTCAAATCCCCAGACCACCCTCTTCCTTTTTTTTTTTTATTTTTATTTTTGCGGTACGCGGGCCTCTCACCGTTGCGGCCTCTCCCGTTGAGGAGCACAGGCTCCGGACGCGCAGGCTCAGCGGCCATGGCTCACGGGCCCAGCCTCTCCGCGGCACGTGGGATCCTCCCGGACCGGGGCACGAACCCGTGTCCCCTGCATCGGCAGGCGGACTCTCAACCACTGCGCCACCAGGGAAGCCCCACTCTCTTTCTTGATGGATTGATTACTCGAAGCCTCCGCTCACCTTCACAGCAGACATGGCCATGTGCTGAGCAGGGGCCCACACGCTCAGGTGGCCGGCCCCAGCTCAGGGCACCCTTGACATTGGCTCCCAGCTCCTCCTGGGGATCCATCAGTAACCCCGGCCACCTAGAAAGGGGGAGGGGCCGGGAAGAGGAACACTGGCCTTCCACGACATGATCTCCACAGTGACACAAATCTGGAGGGCGCAGACCAAGACTCAAAGTCTCTAGGGTTCAACGAGCATGAGGAAGGTCAAACTCAAGGTGACTGCCCAGAAGATGCTCTGCTCAGACAACCCCAGTTCCTCACCCGCGAGAGTCTCAGTGGTTAAGGAAGTGGGGGGAAGGGGACCAGAATGACTTCCTAACTGTTATGAATACTAAACAAAATACACACAGAATGTGGGAGCCTTGCTCACAGCGGGTGTGAGATGGATGTTTGTGGAAAGGAAATGAGCCTTGGTAGAGCATTTATGAGCTATTTATTTGGGGGGGCTGGTTTTTCAGGCATTCGCCCAATTTGATTCACGTCTATAAGTCCTTAGTAGTAAAACTTCAATTTCTAATACAGCGAGAAACTGTTAATGCTCAATACCTGGGATCATATTGTCATGGTGATTCAAAAAATAGCTCTCAGTGCAGGGTACTGTGTTCTGATGCCCTCGGCTCCTTGTACCAGGGTAGCTCCAAGGAACCACCTTTGGAAAGCCACCGCAGACCCACCCTAAGAGCATCATTGAAGACCGTCTACATGAAAACACGTGGCCTGTGAAAGAGGTCAACACACAAATCAACGTGAGGAGTCTCCTTTAGGGTTCCAGGCTAGAAAAGGCTTCTCTTTCACAGAACCGGTGAGTTTTGCCTGTATTGTCAATTCGACATATAAATGGCCCTGTTTCGCTCTTGTTTTAGTGACCAGAAAGCTCAGATTATAAATTTTGGTCCAAGTATACCCACCGGAGGGAACACAATGATCTGGATATGGAATCCTATTTTCCCCTTGTCAGGACCTATTACCCCATTTCCTTGTTCTTGACTTTTATTTAAGTTTTACTCTATATTTAATGTAGACCTCAAGTGTGTACCTCACACCCTTTATGGAATGGGGATAAACAAGCAAACTCTTCCTACCAACAGACAAATAACAGGATTTCAATCACCAGATTCTCCAACGAGCCTCTGCCAAAATCCTCACAGAAGGGGATACAGGATGATGTCCATACACCGATTAAATAAATCTCTACAATCCGAGTTTACATGGGCCATTACGTATTTTGAGAAACGTCTAGAAAGGTAGCAACCTACCTAGGGCATAGTGTCAGGAAGATAATGAAGAAGTACTCAGCACTAACTTCTTCAGAGAATGGAAAACAAAATGCAAAATCTGGGTCTCAGTTTACTGATTTTTCCCCTTAAGAGAAAACCTAGAATGTTGGCTATGTTTGCCCACGTGGAGAACGCAAAGGAGACAGGTTTTCTAAGTGGCTCTTGCACGATGAAGACAAATTCACTGCACCCTGGCCCAGCTCCCAAATTTGCCGGAGCAGGCAGAGGGAACGGATCCCCTATACAGCATCCAGGAGCAGAGCAAGACCCCACCAGCCCGTCCCATGGGTGCCGTGGCCACCTGTCTGAGCTGCCATCGCCAACGGGGAAAAGGGAAGTGTGGTCTCACCGAGGTCGGCTTGCCCCTCTCCCCCACCTGTCTTCCTCTTCCTTGCCATCTTGTCCACCTACACCAAAGATGTGCACAAGGGTAGGTGCCCACCTGCTCTGGTCTCCCCTGTGGCTCTCCCCAGCCCACCTGGCAGTCACCCACTCCATCGCGATGAGAGCTGGCCCTGCACGTGCCCTGCTCTGCACCAGCGTGCGCTTCACCTCTGCCGCGGCCTCAGACAGGAGGCCCACCAGAGACTGCGGGTCTATCTCAGGCACCGCTGGTCCTCGAGGACCCCTTTCCCTGCATGTTTTGCTGGCTACTTTCTTCTAGGACTTTCAATCCCCTGCTGGTGATGTGCTTTCTATATTTACTCTCTTATAAAAAGTGATGAGAGTAGGGTGTTACCATTGGGTTTCCTAAGAAAATCTGTACCCGGGCCCCGTGCTGAGCTGGGAACGGGTGCCCACAGCTGCCAGGTCTTGGGTGATGACGGGGCTTCCCCGTTTCCTCCCAGTCTGAGTTCGGTGATGCTGGGTGGCCTTGAAGTAGGACGGTTTATCCAGTTCTCCCACTAACACGATATCCCCATGGAGAGCTGCAAAAATTTAGTCAACGTTTTTTCTTCTCTCTGGAGACAGATTTAAGCATCAGAAAGTGAAACTGAAGTGGAGCCCTCTCCCTCCTGTCCTAAATAACCCACCACTTTGCTGGGTCTACATTTGCAGAGCTCGATCAGCCCTGCACCTTCTCAACAAGCTCCTCTTGAACTCAGACTGCGACCGCACTTTCTTCTGTGCGCTCAGCACGGGGTACCAGGAAGAGACCAGATTGTGACTCAGGAAACCTGGGTTTGAGCTCAGCTCCATCACTGTGGCCTCAGCCGAATCACTAAGTCCTTCTGCCGTTCAGTACCTGTAAAATACCCAGATTCACCCCCAAATCATCTCTAAGTCAGTTGCAAATAACACACATATAACTCAGTATGAGCCTTTTTAAACAAGTCCAAATAGAAATAACATAAATGTACAAAGAAAGGTAAATAACCAGCAAAGTAAATTTTTCCCTTCATGGTCATCCTGTAGTATCAATTGAAAACTCCCGACAGACACGAAAACTCTACTCTGGAGCAATGCACCCCCGTAACCTGCTCGGGCCACGAAGGTACAGCTCAGTAAGCGTCTAAATGGTGCCTTTGTGGCCCCAAAGATCTAATGCACTTTCCAAAATAGTCTACTATTTCCATGGACACTAGAAAGACCTAATTTAACTGCTGGCTGAAATGCATACTCTCAACTGCCCTCTGAACGTCTGTAGCTAAATGAACACGGATGGTCAATGGACTCCCACATGCACAAAAAATCCCAAATTCTAACTGCTGTAACCTCTTTTTTTAACCAATCCCTACAGATACTTGAAAATGTGTAGCTATTAGGAAAATTAACCTTCCTTTGTAAAGTTCAAATTTTAAGCAGCCCATAATCTTTCATCAACCTAGAAAATAACTGATAAGCCAATCTTCCTGTAAAACCCTTAACAGATTCTGCTTTTCTGTCACCAGGGTAATTTACTGAGGCCAGTTTTAATCCTACCACTGAACCACTAATCCCATGACTCTGCAGAACTGTCCCAAGTTTACGTTGCTATGGCAAGTATTTTTACATCAGGAATTCAGTTATTTACTCATAGTTGTGTTTTTCAAGTTGGTTTTAGAAATGAGATCATCGTCCTTGCCTCTTGTTTTAAAAAGTGAAAAGCCACGTCTGAACTAAGGAAGCCATCTGAGCGCGTGGCTGGGTCATCACAGTCACACTAATTTAAATTACGCGTGGTGTTACTCAAAGGAACAAATTATCACCGTTTTGCTAACGGTCATGCTAAAGACACAAAAAGCTCTGGCATGATGAATCTCCATCTGGTGGGACTATGGTTATCAATGTGAATGATTTTCTCCAACTGGCACAAAAATCGCCCCGGGTCACTGACGGTGTCAATATACAGGATGTCACCCAAAGCAGCCTTCATTCATACCACTCAAATTCTCTGAGAGGTACCTTCCCATCCACATATGCCCACATATGCTTTACAGGCAAAACACATGAATGAGTATAGATGTGTTTACTCCTCTCCTTAAAACAGGAAACACAGTATGGTTAAAACTAATGAGACGGATTCAGCAGGAGACTATCTGGACACACGTGAGCTTTGGTGGGCAACTCCACAGCCATACGGGACCTTAAAAATGGAGGCAGAAATCTTGATTCTCCACGTGCACAGCTGAGACGTGGCATCTAGCAGAGGAGCTACCCTTGTGATTAAATCCACATCTAACTGAAAATTCAGATTAACACGTGTAAACTAAACAAGGTGAAAACATCTAGATAATCCCAGAACAGCACCACAAAAGTTTAAATTATAGAACAGGATCACCCATCTGTCCATTGGTTCATCCATCCATTTAAAAAAGAATAGCTAATTCTTTAAGGGGAAAAAAAAAAACAACACATTTTTTTTTAGCTCTAGGTTAAAGTCACCAGAATAATCAGGAACGAAACAGTGAAAGTCCTGTCTCACTAACCCAACTTTCAGCCTATTTACAACCAGCAGAAGTTTTAACTGCTCACTTTGGGCTGTGTGTCTTCCTGAACCAACACAGTCAGCCAACATTTAATGTCAAACTCTTTTCCACAAAAATTATTTCAGGAAAAAAAAGTGACACTTGCTCACAGCCCTCAAATATCAACAGAATGAGAAGCTGCTAGAGACAGCCTCTCGGCACATCTCTGGTTGCATCCTTCACTGCCCTCACTTTCGAAGAACATTCTGGAACGCTGAAATGAATCAGTACCTCATGCAGCCCAAGTCAGCCCGAGCAACATAGGTTAAACAGTGCCATATGGCAAACACAGGCGCATGCTGACCTTTTCTGAGACAAAGGACAAAAATTCCTAAACAAATATCCTTTCTTTTCACATGGGAGGAGGTGAAGAGGGGAGGGTTTTTCAAGTGAGACCAAATAATGCCGAAAAAAGCTTTTTCTTTAATTCTTAGAGCCTAAGAAAAAAAACTAGAGTTTTACCAGAGAGCCTCAGTTTTTCAGAGTCTCCCTTCAACTACATCCTGAAAGCTAACACCACAAGTTAGCCTAGCTCCCCATACCCTAAATGAGCAAGAAATAACAAGACAGCTGCATCTGAGGGCTGAGCTGACAACAGCAATCCTCTGGGTTCCAGAAACGGTGAGAGACAAGCCTACCTGCTTTTGAAGGAATAAAACATCAGCTCACTTTAGTCTTGAAAATAAAATACATTAATATCTCAACCGACTTTCAACACTCCGTTGAAGAGGTGTCTGAACCTCACGATCACATAAAATACATGTCTCTTAAAGTCAGTTTTTGGAATGCGATGACTTGATTAAATTCCTTACAGCAAAGCATCAACAACAACAAAAGAACAGAAAGAAAAAGAATCTACCGAATGAACACATAGTTGAAATATACTCGTAAAATATATTTGTAAAACGTATATTTGAAATGTATTTGTAAAGCGTATCTAAACCCAATGGAGCTGCTTTTTAAATTTATTTTTTCGACTCACCGGTGTGGTGTTTTACTCATTTGGCACATATTTACATGTTTGGGTTATAAAAGTTGTTGCATTTCTAATGATTTCTGCTTTGTAATTTTCAGTACCATTGGCACTGAAGACTAAATGCCAACTCTTTTTCGGAAAACTACTTTTAAGGGATATTGAAAGCCACAGAATTATACTTCGTTACGATTCCTGTGTATGCTACTGGAAAACATTTCATTCTGGACATAAATATTCCAACCAGCACTAGCTTTGGAAAGAAAAGCTTCAGCTGTTCACATCACGTGTAGCCAGACGCAAGGGATAAAGAATACACAAAACAGACAGTTGCAACTGCTAATTGTTACCAGTCTGTCTGAAATATACTTGATATGCCTTAGCAGATAATGTAAATTTCAAATACAAGCAATGCATTTACAGTGCCTATATATGTATCCTCCCTATGACTATTTAAGTCATAACCCTCAAACAGTCCTCTCTTGAAGAAAATTAATTTTAAAATAAAGATGCTTTTAAAAGAACTGGATGAGACATTTTAAATTTATAGTGAAAGTTTTTCTTTATTTTTCCCATAAGGTTTGTTGTATTAAGAAATTCTTCTTAAATAAACATTTGATGTGACCCCTTTCTTAAAATGGGCTCGTGACAATTTGTCGAAATTTCCGAGAACTGTAAGGTATTCATAGCTAGAGTCAGAGGATGAAGAGGATATGCCCTCCCATAAATCACTCCCCCCTCTGGTGAGAGAGGTAGGGCGGGACCTCAGCTCCCTCAGGGCAGAGGTCACCCCTCCATCAAAGATAAATGTCCCACCTCCCTACCGCCCCCACACACACACAATTCACTTGTTCCTGGGTCCAGAGAGGATGGCAGCAAAGGCATGAATCTAAAAAATGCTGTCACTCTTGTGGTCCCAAGGCACATTCAAACCCTAACAGGCTGCTGCCAACATACTGCTGGTCATCAGACGCAAAAGGTTGGGGGTGACATCCCCGAGGAGAAGACAGGAAGGAGAAGAGAGCCACCGTCACCTGTGTGACTCATGCCGCCAGTTAGCACCAAGCCCAGCGCAGAACTAGAGTCGAAAAATTGCTGGTACCCAAACTCCAGAGCAGACAGAATGGCAGCCCAGGGATGCACACCCACACTCCACATTCACATCTGCCTTCTCAAAGCTCCATCCCGCTAGCCTACCTCTATACCACCACACATGGAGATGTATTCCAAACACCACCTGATCAGACTTCAGAACAAATCCACCTCCTGACAGGGCTCTATTCATTGAAAAATGCAAATCCAAATGAGATGAGGCTTCCTACCAACAGCATAAGGGTCTGGGAGCGAAAGACAGTGATGCAATGAATTCTTCCTGTTTAGACATTAATAATTCTGGAAGAAAAGATCAAAGGTGCCCAGTGCTAAGCAAGCCAAGGCAGGTCCATGTGCTGGGTGCCAGTTCTGCCAGTGTAAGTACAGCGAGGGGGACACAGGCAGCGGGGCCAAGGCAATGCAGCACACAGGCCCACTAGTATCCTCTGGACGGCATTCAGTAAGAAGAGAGTTAATGGAACTTTCCCCACAGCCTCTAGAGCTTTTGAGGGGGAGGGGTTAGGGCAGCAAAGAGATGCATTTTTTGAAAGAATTGACTGTGTCAGAATAAGTCCATCCAAGTGCTAAAAGGTATAAACATTTACAGCATGTAAGATGTCTGCTTTTGAAGAAGGAATGTTACGTTCAAATATTTATAACTGCAGATATCTGATCAAATACATTTCACTTTCTTCTGCTTTCTACCATTAGCTCTATGCCTTCAGCTGAAATCTATGCCTATCACCGAGAAAGGTTAGCTGTCTCCAGCTAAATTTGGCCATCAAACACCAATGAAAAAGTTATTTGTTTCCTGCACAACAGAGTTGCTTTATTCAGTTGGAAATCTAGCTACATTATAAGCAAAATACCACTTTTAATGATATAACTAAAAGCAATGTCGAAAATGGAATAAAAACCAAAAGAGTGCAGTCTCTTGCACACTGAAAACAAATATATTATGAAAGGAAAGTACACACGTCTGGACAAGCTCCTTCCCGCTGAACAGAGTCAGCTTCTATTTCAGTTTCCTATTTCTATGCCATTAAGGTATAATGCAGCTGAAACTCTAAACACAACCTCCAGCCAGACTTAGAGCCACTCCCACAAAATTCTTTATAAGAGTCCTTCTGGTAAATTATGAATAAGACCAATACGTATCCTGGAAAAGGAATAAATAAAACTCCACAGCAACCCAATAAACTGAGCACTGGTTTTTCAAGAACTATCCATGACTAAACTCTACTTAAATTCCTAGGTCACATTATCATTTTTCCCCGTTTAGTAACGCTGAAAACCATCTGTTCGAGTTGACCCCACTTTGAGTTCTTCTTTAAAGAAGTCTCCTTTTCTTTTTCACATAATTGTTGCTAAACTTAATCTCCCCATTGAACGCTCCACCTGTAAGACTCAAATATCTCCACGTAGGAGCAAGTAAGGTAAATGAAGTTAAAGTTTAATTCACGGAAGTGGAGACAAGGTGATTTCAGCGCCGACCTGTTTTCACAGACATCTCCCATTCTATTCATTCTGCGTTGGTCTCTGAGATGCCTCATAAAGTTAGAAATGTGGGGACTTCGGAGCCCCAAGGAAACTTTAATCTCTAAATTAGTCAGTCAACTTTAAAGGTCCTCTACAAATAACAATGGGATTAAGACCAGTGATGAAAACTATGCTCAAATCATCACTGACTAGTATCAGTTACACGTCCAAAAGTTAAAAGTCCTTGATGGAGCAAGTTTCAGTATACTAAGCCATTTGGAAAGATCACGCTGACAACAAAAGCTTTCGGAAATGAAACGAAGCAAAACTCCTCTCTCTTTTTCCACTGTTGAATCCTGCGCCTACCAAATATGCTCCTTGGCTGTTCTGTTTCATTTTACAGACATTCGCAGTCTTCTCAGTTAGCTTTATGGCACATCCCTTGGGCTTGTTGTTTTTTTAGAATGTTAATGTGCTCTAAACGTTTCATTTTATTCAAATTAGCAAATTTAACAAAATAAAGCCTTACTAATGAACTAAGAAAAATACCAGACATAATATATTTGTATCTTAACACATCAAAATTCTAATTCCATTACCAAAATACTGGAGTCTCGCTCAGAGCTCAGGGTCTCCCAGGGTCCATTCAAGACAGCATGGGAATTGCTCTCGAGAAACTGTCTGTCCTTCTCCAGGACCCGAACTCCCAGACCCAGGCACGGCCGGCCAGCTCCGCACCCTCCAATTTCGCACACAGGCGGGGAAACTGCGCGGCAGTGGTATGTGGGATAGTCAATTCCGGCCAGTCTGTGTCAATATAAATAACACAGCTATTTTGACGCCACAATCAAAGAATGCAAGAGAAAATGAAGGAGGAACAAACAAATGATAAAACGAGCTCTTTTTTTTTGCGCGGCAGTAGAAAGATCCTACCAAATAGCATGCATGCCTAGTTCCTTAAAGTAGCACTTACATTCCTAAACCAAAATACTCCGATCATACTAACAGGAAGGCATGAAAAATAATCTGGCGAAGATCCTGGTGGGGGAATAACCACCCTTGCTTCTCCTCCGGTCAGACCTTTAATGGTATTTATCACACCGCCACGGGGTGGGAGCACCTCAATGTTTAAGTCATCTTTAATCAAGACTGGAGACCTACGGGCAGGTTCATGGGGGAAATGCAGGTCTGTTGCACGTTTAACGAAGACTTTTGTGACCTGCCGTTAGGTCGGCGCGGTGCGCGGCCCAGGGTCCCGCAGCCCTGCCCTTTGTTACGCGGTGGACCCCGCCGGCAGGCCTGGCCCCCAACCACGGACACCCCGGGGCTTCCAGCCGCAGCCCAGAGGGCACGCGGGGTCCCCACGGCCGACACGCACCAGGTCCCACGCGCAGGACGCAGCAACTCCACGCGCGGACGCCCCACACGGGGACGCCCGGGCCCGGTGCCCACCAGTCCCTCGCGCACAAATCCGCGCGCTGCCCGCGGCCGGCACCAGGTCAGGTATGAACACTTATGTAATCGCCCGGGGGCCACGCCTCTCCCACCGCCCCACCTCCGCCAGGACAAAGTGAAGTTTAAAATAGAAACCAATTACCTGGCCTCCGCCGCGCCTCGGCCCCCGGAGCGCGGTCCGCGCCGCCGCGCACACCCCCGCCCCAGCCGGGGCCCAGCGCAGCCCGCCCCCCGCCCCGGCCCCGCCCGGCCCGGCCCGCACTCCCCGCCCCGCGCCGACCCCGCCCCAGACCAGGCCCTCACCCCCCGGCCGGGCCCCCCAGTCTCCCGCCCCAGAGCAGCCCCGGGCCCTGCACTCCCCACCCCCAACCTCATCCCCGCCCCCTCCCGCCGGCCCGATCCCTCCCCAGTTAGACCCTCTCCGGCCCGCACGGACCCCCGCCTTTGTTACGGTGCGAAGTTGGGCCGTGGGTCCCCGTCTCTTTCACTTCTTGGGTTACAGTGCAGGCGTGTGACGTCCGCTCCACATGACGGGGGCGGGGGGCGGGCGCCGGGGGGAGGGGGCGGGCCGGGCCCTCCCCCACCTCCCCGCCCCGCCCGCCCCGCCCACGGCCCTCCCCCAGTTAGCCGGGCCGCGAGAGGCCGCCGCCCCCGGGGCGGGCAGGTAAATGCCCCCGCCCCCGCCCGGCCCCCGCCTCCCCAGGCGCCCCAGGCCCAGCGCCGCACCAGCAGGAGAAACAGAAATAGGAATGATTTAATCTAACGACGCCTCCCCCTTCTGACCATTCCTCAATCCGCGAGCTCACAGAGATTGGGGGGCGGGGGGAAGAGAATCCAGTCGTACTCGGATTTAGGGGGCGGAAATGGCCCGGGCGGGAGGCGCGGGGCTCCGGACACCACCTTGTAACCGAGTTAGGATCTTGATGGGAGAGGACGAAGGTCGCCCGGGGTCGCCCGTGGACCCTCCGGCAGACCTCCGCGCGGCTCTGCAGCCGGACACACCGTGCGTGGACCAGGTCGGGTCGCAGGGTGCCTCCCAGGGGTCTCGGGGAAGCAGGGGACACATGTGGGTCCTTAACCCGTTCCCTGCAGCATTACCATCCATCCCAGAGCGAAGCAGCACAGCCACTCCAATACAGAACAGAGATGCTACATGGCTAGTAGCATGTGTCCACACACAACACTACCAGTATTCCTAGGGAAGTTGGTGCCGGGTTAAACCCGTAGGAAATGTGTGGCGGCCCGTGACGCGCTCCGCCCGTGAATGTGCCCATTGTGCGCGGGAGCCACGGCCAGCCCTTCGCATTCATAAGTCGGGTGGGCAGCAGAACTCTGACCATAAGCAGGTCACATTCTAGCCTTTGCCATGGACTAAGGATCAACTGCCAGTGAGAAAATAAAATGTGAAGTTGGAAGGTCCACGCTGCCCTTCACTTTTACAGTTAACACCAGTTTCAACAATCCTCGACCTGGCTACGCTTAGCGCCCGGCGAGTGGGCTCCCTCCCTCCGACCCCAAGAGCGCAGGGCGCGCCTGCCGCGTGGGAACGTGACGGAAGGAACCACACATTTCGATTCCCTAGTCTCTGAGAAGCACAATCGCATCACTCCTTTTCTTCCCCGTCTGCAGGTTTCGACTGGAATCCGAAAGCACTTCTTACGCCCATTCTTTACGGGGGGGGGGACACTCGGAGGATGGAGGGTCTCCATTTGGACTGCCGCGTGCCCACCTAGCTTCAAAGACTCAGAAAAAAGCGTGTCCACGTCTACAGCTCTCAGCTGTGCAAATCAGGAGCCTGAGGACGCGTGGGGCTGGTCGGATTTAACAGTGTGCAGACACATGGGCGCATGCACGCGCGCGCGCGTACACACTCACACCCCAAATTACCTCCGGGATGGAGAAAGCCGCTGCGGATTGGCCGGGAGAGCCGTCACTCACACCCAGGGGGCAGGGAGACTTCGCAAGGCTGTTTCCTTTTTTTCCCCTTCCCTACCGTTTCATTTATTGGTAAAACAACAGCAGAGGTCTGAAAGTTAGCCATCTGCGCCGAGAGAGAGTTTGCCTTCGTTAACGAGGGGGGGGGGGGCATCAGACAATATCCGTTTAAATATATTTTGTACTTCCTCAATGGATGAAAGGGGAAATTAGCAATCGGGGTGGGGGAGGACAGGGAGAGCGCGGTGAAAAGGAGGGGGTCATCCGGGAGGGGATGGACGCAGGGTGAAGCTGTTCTCAACACCCAAAAGGGACTCTGACCTTTCATTGATCTCGAAATTAAAAAATGTTCTTCACAGGTCAGATTAGAACAAACGCTGGTCCTAATTTATGAACTCATTATTTTAATTTTATTATTTAAGCATGCGCCAGCAATCGTGTTTCCTTAAGAAAGAACTGACCTATTTTTGGCTGGAGATAAACGATCATGTTAACAGATGTTAATCTTGTAATCTGTTTTTCCTGTAAGCACTTTACATACCCGGGTTTCAGACCTTAAAAATAACATCTTTTCCAAAAAGACCTGACGTCACAATTCACTCCCTGAAAAATCACTCCCCCTCTCCAGTTTTTTTCCTCCGCAATGATCTCAAAGACATTAAATCTTTTCCACTTTATAAACGCTGATTTGTTCTGCCTCGACTCCCACAGGCTTTTATTTGCATTTCAAATTCCACAGGTTACACCAGTCGCCTTTTCAAAAAATGTAAGCCAACAATGAAGCAGCAAATGGCTTTCTGTGCATCTGGATTAAATAAGGCACAGAATGAATATATTTTAAAAGAGGGCTGAGCAAGTTGATCTTTGCACACCCGGAGACCAAGTAATTCTTTATCAGTAAGCCCAGCGGAATGAGTAAAACACAGACACACAACCCCAGAAGCCCCTGGTCACATCCCGGTCTGCTGCGGGGAGCTTATTAACGCTGATAATAAGCGAGGCTGACTTACAGACCCACAGTTTTCGGATACAAGGCTCGGTCTCTCGGGTCCCTAATAGCAAAGCTCCACCGGCTCCCCAGCCCACCACGGCTGATTGTCACCGCACACCAACCTTCCTTCATGAACCACTGTTTTAAATACCCAACTCGGCTGTCTTTTAACAAACTTATTCATACAAAGTTTCTTTAAAACTCGACGAGGCGGTTCAAACTAAATACTGATCGTAACACTTCAGTAGGTTAGCTCCCCCTGGAAATGACAGACGAGGCGCTTTTCCATCACCACCACCCCCAAACACACACCCCAAGTATTCTTTTCTAGTATATACGCGGGTATACAGCGCGATCAATACCTCCCCCGCCCCCGGCCACGCCAGGCTGGGTGCATCTCCGAGGAGCCCCTGCCACGCTGACCCCGTCTCCCCACCCCGCCTCAGTCACTGCGAGAACCCTCGTCCCCAACCCCACTCCGGCCCTAAATTCCCTTCCGGGCTCTCACTTCTTTAATGTTAGGGTCACTTATGCGCTCCCAGCTGATGGGCACGCAGCCAGGGGAGGGGGGGAACAACGCCCCTCCCCGCAAGCACGTCCCCGAGGCAGCAGCGCTCGGTGCCCACTGGCATCGACCCCATCAACCAAACCCTTAATAACTGAAGCGGCTCCTCGGGCCCCGAGGCCCCAGCACCCACCTTCATTAGCCGGAGCGTTTTACTTTAAAGTAAGGCAATTTGCTCTTTGTCTCCTAATGGATGGAGAGCGCATCCGAGCTCCCCTCCTCCCGCGTCGCCTTTGACGAAGTGTACAAAGCCGGAGCCTCCTCCGCGCTCCCACCCCGCCCCTCCACTGCGGTAAAAGCCACCTCCCGGGCGCTCGCTGGGCCGCCCGAAGTTGCATCTTCCCTCTCCCGGAATTGCGGAGCGGAGCAACTAGCCACCGGGAAAGCGAACCGCCCTCCCCGCGCCCCGGAGTCCTTTCCCGGAGCCCCGACCCCCGCGGCGCACGCCGGGTCCCCCACACGTCGAGGCCTGGTCCCAGCGCCCCCCGCCCTCCCGCGGGCCCCGCCGCGCCTACACCCCGGCCCCTACCTTGGCGGGGAGGCGGGCGGCCCGGGGAGGAGGACGCGCACGCCCCGCGCCTCTGAAGGTGAAGCCGAGCGCCCGAGGCGCGGAGCCGAGCGCTGCACTAGACCGACCGCGCCAGCTGCGCCCGGGCGCGGGGGACGCGCGAGGGCGCGCGGGACCCACCACGCGCCCGGCCCCCTCCCCGCGCCGCCCGCGAGCGCCCCGGACGCGCCCGCCCCGCGGGGACCCCGGCGCCGGCCGGGCTCCGGGGGTTGCGCGGCGCGGGGAGGGGACCGGGCCTCAGCGGCCCGGCGCAGGCCCGAGACTTCCCCCAGCCCCGGAATGGTCTGCCCTGTAGGAAACGCACACGCTCCACTATTGTCTCATCAGCACAAAGTTCTGCCACACTGCGGGGAAAGTCTGGAGGCTCGCGATGACTCAGACACTGATAATTCTTCCCCTAATAGCACTGAATCCCGATCCCAGCAGCTAGTTGTCGCCCCTTATTCCCAAGGACTAGCGCTGCCGCAGATCCAGTTACGGGAAGCTGTTTACGCGCACACACGGATACACACACAGGCACGCGTCCATACGTGCAAGCGTGCTGGGAATGCATGTTCAGCCGGCTTGGGCACCTGAGCCCTAAGCCTGGAATCCAGATTTATAGGCGGGTATCCTTCCGGTGGTCCCAGCCGCGCGTGGTTTACAAGCCGCTTAGGGTGTGCGTTTCACCTAACTTCCTGATAAAGGTGCCGGGGGTATTCAGACAGGGTGTCTGCCGAGGAAGTCCGGAATCAAGATGGGGTCCCACTGGAAAGACTTCAGAGCAAGATTCTGCTGTCTGGCAATTTTTAAATCCCTGTTGTTTTTTATTTTTATCCTTGAAAAGTTCCACTTTAATTTTTGTTTTTCAAACTCCACTTTCTCACCCCAATTACTACTCTCCGTGGGCCGTAGTTAGTTGCACTAAGTCGAGTCTGAGAATGGAAATCCCAATTTGACTCCAGAAATCTTTCACGGGGGGTGGGTGACTGCAGAGGAGAAGGGGCGGGAGGGGGCAGATGGAGGGGAAGGAGGAGAGGTGAAGGGGGGAGGCTGTGGGAGCGGGAGCGCCCCCCCCAGCACGCTCGAGCCGGGGGTGACGTAGACCCAGGGAGCGGTGACCTGCGCGGAGTAATGCTGCCCTCTCCCACCAGGCTCCTGGCCGTGTTCTGCTCACCTCGTGACGATCTGCAGTGGAGATGGATTCCATCCAAGACACGGCCGTGGCTCTGCTGTGGAGGCCGCGCTACGATCCAGGCCTTACCTTCCGCGGTGGCATTTCTCTCGGAGCCTAACGTTCGCTAATGTTCACGGCTGCTGCAGCAGCTCGGGGGCCCGCTCCAGCTCAGGGCATTTACAACAGAAACCACTACGGACCAGCACCCAGGAAGGGAGTTGTGCCTGCAAAGCTGGACTCTCAGCCAGTGGGCCATTCTGCATGTGTGCAACGTGAGTGCAGGGTGTGTGATGTGTGTGCGTGTGTGTGCATGTGCGTGCGTTTCCACGAAGCAAGGGAGTGGGGGGTAGAGAGACAGGGAGGGAGCAAGACGGCCGAGAACCTTTGCGAGAAGGATTCCTGGTCATAAAATATGATCAATGATCTGCACTAATGCGGAGAGCAGGCATGGTAAAGGTCGTTGACGACTGTTGCTGGTTTCAGCCTGAATGCCTGAGTGTGACGTATTCTTGAACAAGCAAATTTAAGCCCGATTCACAGAAAAGGATTGAAGTGCCCACAGTTCTTTACAATGCAGAGTAAAAATGCACAAATAAAAGTATGGCCCCGTTGTAACTGATTACGTGGATATAAATGTCATATAGAGACGTACTATCACGTATATATGTATGCGCCCCCAAAGAGATTAAAATTTGCCTACTGAAACTTTAATACTTTTTGTAGTATTTTGGAATGGATTTGAGCCCATGGTAAAAGTTCTTAGGTCTATTTAAGACTACAGGATTGCGCTAATAACTTCCATGTGTGGAAAATTGACAAGTTAGACCAACAATCGGTGAGCAAAGCTTCCACACTCCTCCACATAAAACTGTGAGTTTCATGACTTGCCTTCTTTCTTCAGCCTGCTTATCACCCACATGTGATTTCACTCAGGGCCACGCGGGTTCTGCAATAATAGTGTGCTTTTCTTCCCTGTTTCTCTACAATGCATGCAGAATCTGAGAATGTAACTTGAGAGGCCGTAAGAGTTACATCCTGGGGAATGGCAGCTTGAGGACCAGCTCGGTTTTGTTACTGGTGAGAGCACCCTTCGTGAGCCAGATGTGTTTACATTACTGTTCGTTTGTCAACACACTATTTTAAAAATGGTATCAAAACAAAATATATGAGTTCTCGTACTACTCCTACAATATATTCAGCATTGTCAAAATTTCAACTGTTTAATATCTTCAGACATTTAAAGTCCCCATTAGAGTTTAAGGACACTGTTTCTGCACAAAATGTACATCCCTGAAATCCCCCAAAAGAAGTCCTCCTATTTTGAAATGTTTAGGTAAATTACAATATTTGGGTGGAGAGAAATCAGCAAGACTGATGGATTAATGGTTGGATATACATTGGGTATTTATAATTTTATAACAGACAAGAATTCTGGTTAATGAAATAGTTGGAGAAAAAATACTTATTTTCCCTTGTTATGGTCTAATGAATTATCTGTTCAGGATTTGGGACTCTGTCCCTTCAAGCCAAGGAAAATGGCATTTTCATGAAACAGTGTTGAATGGCTTGTCTGCATAAGTCAGGCAATGGTGTGTGATTATTGGGCATTTAGATCAGAAAAGTTCCTAAGAGATTCCATTAAAGAATAGTTAAAAGTGAAAAACAGACAGATACCAAAAAGAAAAAGAACCTCCTAAAAGGCCTTGTCCGTCTGAAAGCTGGAAGTGAAACTCTCTAAACTATAGTGTGAAATCTAAGACAAACTAAAAATATTTATTAAATATGCATGCTCAAAATTTTAAGTGCACTACTTATTAGTAAATATTTAATGTTAAGTCTTTGTGTGAATTTCTTAGGATTTTCTAAATTATATCTGAGAAAGGAGAATGACATCATATACCTAAGTCCAGGTATAAAATATTGAGCTCTCTGAACTAACTTAAATTTAGAGATTTCAGAGTGGATCGGGGATACATTTGATTTAAATTGTCAACCAGTATCCCTGGGTAAAGGCTGTTTTAAGGGCAGTACAGCTGCTGCCGCATTTATACTGTTTGGAGTAGGTGGTAATTTCACGTATAAATGGAAATTGGCTATTTAGTTAGTCACTGATGGTTTCAAAAACATTACCGCAGTCCTAACTCGCCGTTCTTTCCTAAAATCTTTCCCTTCCTTAGAACCTGGAGACTCAGAGAATCCGCTGTATTTAGATTACAGAGGAAGGGAAAACAGCCCATCAGCGTGAGTGATTCAGTATGGAATTTAACATATGGTGACCCCCTGCCCTGATGAGAGGCAAAGTTGTGATTATATTTTAAATAGTCTTTACAAAATGGTTTCAGGCTGCTTGAATCCGAAGTTAACCAACAGAATGTTTTTAATCGTGGTGTAGGAAACTATCTCAGTTGTTTCTTAAATTTTAATTCTTATAGAAGGTGATGAATACTGTAGTAGTGAAATAGACACTATACGTTTCTTCTAAACACACACACACACACACACACCCCATTACCTCTAATGTGATCCATGCCCAGATTCTCCTAGCTTCTCACCGAGCAGCTTTCTCTGGTGCCTTCTTTTGTGTAAATTTGACAATTTGGGTCAATCTGTCTGGGCTTTAGGCTTAGTCAGTCATGGTGGAAACCTGCGTGTTGTCTGAAAGACTTCCGTGACGATTTCTTCACCTCTCCGTGGTGTCCGAGTCTGAATACACCTTAAAAGCCATACCTGAATTTTTCAATAGTTTAATAATCAGCCAAGCGCCTCTTCCAGATCTGTGCAAAATGGACCCATATGCGCGACACAGAGAATGGTTTCCTCATTTTTCCCCACGGCAGAAACCCTAACCTTCCCAGGGAATCAGCCGTTTTAACAATCTGTCCTGGTTTTCTGCTCAGAGGAAAATTCCATGATGACCCCTACTCCTATTCTCAACGCAGCACGGGTTCTCCTTCACTCTTGTGCACCGATTTTGGTTAATGACAAAGATATCTTTAATAACTTTCGGTCAGAGCGTTCGTGCAGATTCAGAATTGAGGCAAAAGCATCATAGAAAATATACTAACAGTCCCAGGGATTTGCAGGCACGTTTTCTCACCATTTGCAGTTTGGGGTAACTACGTCAGAACCTCACAGCAGGTAGAGGGCCCTCAAATCTGTTCTTAATGTCAACTTAAGTGAAAGAGTCTCCACAGCAGCTGGCTGCAGGAGAGCCGATACGGAATTCCACAGATGCGGTTCCTAATGGCTTGAAGAATAAAAGGAAGTAGGCCGCAGAGCAGAATTCATTTAAGGAAAGACAAATTCAGGAAGGATTCTTCTTTGGAAAGATTTCCCATGTTCGGGAAGGGAGGGAGTGTTTTTCTTATCACAGGATCCCACAGTATGTTAATTACTTAACAGATAGGTTGTTACTAACACCATACTTCTTACAACAGCAAAACCAATGACTTTTTCTGCCCCCAAATCTCATTATGTTTCCCCATGCATAACTGATTACGTGTGCGTGTTGATGCAAACTTTTCTAAGAGAACTGAAAATAAAATAAGGGAACCGGCAACATCTCTTTCACTGTGGGTAGGCAGATATACTTGTAATGAAACCGAGGAGGGAATAAATGCTCAGAAACCTTTGCGTGAGGTCTCATACGACACATCACGGAAGACAGTTTGAAGGAAGCAGAATTTGGCATTTGGGTGGTTTGATGATATTAGAATCAGAACAATAAGAAAAGAAGTGGTCAGGATACGGGTGAATCGTCGTCATAATTAAGGAGTCAAGACATTTTGTTGATGAGGAAGCCCGGGCACAGTTTTTTTATTATTAATTTTTATTGCAGTATAGTTGCTTTACAACGTTGTGTTAGTTTCTACTGTACGGTAAAGCGAATCAGCTCTACATATACATATATCCCCTCTTTTTTGGATTTCCTTCCCATTTAGATGACCACAGAGCACTGAGTGGAGTTCCCTGTGCTATACACAGGTAACTGTGTAGGTTCTCATTAGTTATCTATTTTATACATAGTAGTGTATATATGTCAATCCCAATCTCCCAGTTCATCCCTCTCCCCCCACCCCCCTGGTATCCATATGTCCGTTCTCTACATCTGTGTCTCTATTTCTGCTTTGCAAATAAGTTCATCTGTATCATTTTTCTAGATTCCACATGTGAGTGATATGATACGATATTTGTTTTCCTCTTTCTGACCTACTTCACTCTGTATGGCAGTCTCCAGATCCACCCACATCTCTGCAAATTGCACAATTTCGTTCCTTTTTATGGCTGAATAAGATTGGGTACAATTTTTTTTTTTTTCTTTTTTTCGGTAAGCGGGCCTCTCACTGTTGTGGCCTCTCCCGTTGCGGAGCACAGGCTCCGGACGCGCAGGCTCAGCGGCCATGGCTCACGGGCCCAGCCGCTCCGCGGCATGTGGGATCTTCCCGGACCGGGGCGCGAACCCGTGTCCCCTGCGTCGGCAGGCGGACTCTCAACCACTGCGCCACCAGGGAAGCCCGGGTACAATTTTTTTAGTGACTTTTTATTGCACTAAAAGAGACATAACACAAAATTTACCATTTTAACTATTTTTAGGTGTACGGTACAGTGGCGTTAAGTACATCCACAATGTTGTACAACCATCGCCACTGTCCATCTGCAGAACCCTCTTCATCTTACAAAAGGGGGACTCTGTCCCCATCAACAACTCCCCATCTCCTCCACCCCTCGGCCCCGGACTACCACCGTTCTACTTTCTGTGACTGTGAATTCGACTACTCGAGGGAACCTCATCTAAGTGGGATCTCAGAATATTTGTTTTTTTGTGTCAGGCTTATTTCACTGAGCATAACGTCCCAAAGGTCCATCCACGCTGTAGCATGTAACTAGGTACGATTTTGCCTTCTTAAAAAAGATGTAGCAGTGGGCTTCCCTGGTGGCGCAGTGGTTGAGAGTCCGCCTGCCGATGCAGGGGACACGGGTTCGAGCCCCGGTCCGGGAGGATCCCACATGCCGCGGAGCGGCTGTGCCCGTGAGCCATGGCCGCTGAGCCTGCGCGTCCGGAGCCTGTTGCTCCGCAACGGGAGAGGCCACAACAATGAGAGGCCCACGTAGCGCAAAAAACAAAAAAACCCCAAAGATGTAGCAGTTATATATACAGGCGGGCAAGAACTTTGCCAAATAAACTGATGAACAAAGTGACTACAATCTCAATAAAAACAATTCTCAAGAATTTATCTTCTCTTATGATGATCTTATCTGGCTGTCTTTGCTTGACTTGGCCTCCTTCTAAGTTTCAGGAGAAATATGAGAAACGCCCCATCTTCTTCCCAAATGCAAACCAGTGCAGCTGAAACTACACAGAGCAAACCTAACGTTGAATTTGAGTTAACTACTCTCTGGTTAGTAGTTTCACGGCTGATTGATGACTTATAACCAAACTACATCCCCCCCAATGTGGAGGAAGCATATTAAAAATCAGAAAATTAAAAATTAAAATCAATAAAAAGGAACAGTGAAGTTGACCTACCGGCACCTGAGATGTGTTCACGAATGCATCCAGGCACTAAGGCAACCCCAGGCTTCTGACCCCGAGGAAAGCCTTGGTTAAGAGGGTCCGTCTTTCTCGGGATGGAACCAGGGTGCGTGTGTGTCTCTGGGGCCTCACTGGTGTACAGTGAGCAGACGTTCCATTCTAGGGCACGTGGAGGTGCTTTGGTGTGCCCACAACAGACAGTGAACCCATGGCATGCAATTTAACCTGGGGGCCAAGATGGAATTTCTGAAAGAGACAAACGGCTGGATCTCTATAATTGAGTCACTAAATTGTACTAATTGAGTCACCGAAAAGCTTTCGTTCTTCATGTCAGCGTCACGGTGGCCAAGCTGAGTTGGGAATGTGAGGGAGTCACGTTAGATCGCTGAAACATGTAATACAATGAACAATTTAAAAAATACTTCAAGTAGGCAGTCATCATTTAAAGCAGACGATGACAAAAGTTCAAAACATTTTTAAATCCTAATTTTTCACAACTGTGCATTCCTTCGTTCATTCATTCCACATTTACTACTCCTTAGCCAGGCACTGGATTAAGCGCTCATTTAACAAAGAATATTTATTACATAAGAGCTTACATTTTATGTCATTTAATCCTCCCAATAATCCCACGAGGTAGGCGTCACTATCATCCCATTTTACAGATGCTCAAGTTCAGCGTCCATGGCCCCGTCCAGCGGGCAGAGCTGGCAAGTGCCAGGGAGGGGGTGGGAAGGCAGCCGCCCTGGAACGCGTCACTAACCCTTACGTCAACCCATCCACCAGCCAGAGCACATGGCCTCGGCTGCCTTAAAGATGATTCTACGGTGGACGAAGCCAAATCTGTGTCTCCTCATAACAGCTTTAGGAACTTGGCATGAGCTCCAGTACCCACTTCCGGCTCTGTGTATTGGTGTTTGCACGTGCATAAGTTATATCACATCCTCTGCACTCACACCATGTGTGTCACCCCGGTCGGCATTCGTCACTCACCTCGAAGCACTGTTGTCTTCTGGACACCTGACGTGTGCTACATATTTGTGTGGGAAAACGTGCTCACTGGTGGATAGAGAACCTCTATGAAAAAATCTTTTGTTTCTCAAAGGATTTGAATTGGTTTTATAAGACATATAAAATACAAAAGGAAAGCATCAGCAGTGGGAGAATTGGGTTAGGAAAAACGAGAGTAGAAAAACAATGAAATCAGGGTCGAGGTCCGCTCACCAGGCTTAAGATAAGCACACGTTGATCCAGCATGCTGTCAGAGGTAGCAGAATCTTCCTCTGAGCTTCCTAGCATCCAAAACAAAGAGGGAAGTACTATTCTTTACAAGATTTGCACTATCTGAAAAATGAGAAGTCCATTCTTCCACCAAAAAAACATGATGTCCTAATACTGGTATCTAAGTGAAATTTCTCCTACAATTTCTCCAAAAGAAACGATTGTAGTCTGTAATGGACTGCATTTGCAATGATATTTTTACCAAACAAACAAACAAACAAAATCCAGACAGTGTTCCTCCCTGTAGTTTGGAGGTAAAACTATCAACCTACAATTTAGTAAGAGTTTACATTGGTTGCCTTATCTGCAAAATGCGATTGCACTTCGAGTTATTAGGAACAAGAAAAGTGAAAATGTGCAATCACCTGACATCGTTTTAATAGTGTATTTATGTGGACAAATGTAGGTTCCAATGTGCAATCACTTGACATCGTTTTAATAGCGTATTTATGTGGACAAATGTAGGTTCCAATGTGCAATCACTTGACATTGTTTTAATAGTGTATTTATGTGGACAAATATAAGTTCCTTTCCGAATATTCAGGTTCTCCCTTACCATATAGGGATGTAATCAATATTATAAAATTATATGTTCATTTAATATGTTGTTTTAAAACAGCTGAAGGCATCAGAAATGTTATCCCAAATTGTATTCGTACTCTTGAAATGGGGATCATTTCTAGAACCATTTGATTTTTCCTTATTGATTTTCTTTTTCTTTCAATTGTGTAAGTCACTTTATTTTTGTTGTTGTTGAGGCATAGTTGATTTACAACGTTGTGTGAATTTCTGCTGTACAGCAAAGTGACTCAGTTAAACATAGACATATTCTTTTTTATATCCTTTTCCATTATGGCTTATCCCAGGAGATTGGATATAGTTCCCTGTGCTATGCAGTAGGACCTTGTTGTTTATCCATTCTGTATGTATTGATAATGGTTTGCATCCACTAACCCCATCCTCACTGATTTTCAAACTCTTGTTTGTTTTCATAAAATGCCCCCGGTATGGTCAAGCCTAAGCGAATCTGGGACTCACACCCCAACCTTCAGATGTTTAAGACCTGTTTCCATTCAATACCTGGTCTAGATGTTCTCCAGTATGATGGGAAACGTAGGTTCCTCCCCCGCCGGGCACCCCGCCCACTCCCCAGGGCAGAGAAAGATCAGATTCCCTGGGGCCACAGACCCAGAACCTGTCAGCTCTTGGCTTCTCCCCAGCAAAAACGAGCTAACCCTAACCGGCCCTCACCTCCCGCAACAAGCGAGGCCTCCCGACTGCCCTGGGTTTGCCGAAACTTCTGGGGTGTGGACATCAGGGCATTTGGGGAACATGCAGCGCTCTGGCAGGTCTGGACACACACTTACTTCTTTATTTCCTACAGCTTAAGCCCTTCGGCTTCTAGAAAGCCTTTATTTAAAATAAATACGGAAAAGATGTGTTACACTGTGAGTTACAATACAATACAATCATCCATTAAGTGCCAAACTCTGTTCAAACAAAGTTCATGGACAGACTGACAAATTTACAAAAGCGAGGAAATTCAAAGAGGAGGGGCTGCCACTCAACCCGGGGTCTCCCCGTCGTGCAGGCAAAGCGGGCCTACAGAAGGAGCGGCTGGTGGCTTTTCTCTTTCTCTCTCTAGTTTTCTTCTGAGTTATCATAACTCAGTTAGGTAGGGTATGGGTAAAAATAAAGCAATCCTTAAAAATGGACTGGTTTTCTATATCTCTTTTTTTTTTTTTTTTTTAGCAAATAAATTACCCCATACTTACTGGCTGGAAAACAATATTCCACTTTCCAACCTCTCCCCAACACCACTTTTTTTTTTCTTTTTTTGCAGTTGAGGTTATCCAGTTTATATTGGGACTTCCTAGACTGAAGCACAGAAGTAACTTTTAGACAAACTGATCATAAACTCCCATCCTAGAGCTTGCGTTCTTCAGGACACATTACTAAAACATGATTTTACAAATACTTCTCATGGTAAAGAACATTTCTTTAGAAAATACAAAAAAGCCTAATGGGGAAAAAAAAACCGAAAACTGTATTCGTGAAGTATTACGTAGATAACTGTTCAACTACTCTTACCCTTTCAAAGCCGGGAAATTTCATCTTTTTTTTAAATCTTATTTTTAAACACGGTGACGTGCTCACACGTACCCCCAATTGAAAATTTGATGAAACTTTCTTTCAATCACCAACAACACAAAAGGATTCCAAAAATTAAACTCTGCTCTAGAAGAAGGTATAATGATATTATTTCCATTGACTGATGTCTTTCTGTCCCCCATCACACATCGTCGTGCAGTCTTACTTCACCCTCCCTTGCTGTGCAAAATTACAGGGGCGATAATGGTGCAAATACCCTACTTACTCATTTTGGTACCATTTTAGTCTTGATTAACCAAATGGAATAAATACTGAACACCTATACAAGGGATTGTAAAAAGTTTGGTTGTCTCACGCTCTGAGAAAAAATACAGAAACCAAGTAAAAAATAAATTTTGTTCAATGAACACTGCACGGAACACTTATTTCCAAAATGTGATGGGAGTTTCGTATGTATTGGTCTTGTACACGTTAGGGTGGAGTCATAAAAGCCACACAACTACTTTTCTCTTTTGTGTGCGGAGATACCTATTTTCTGACTCAAAGTTAACAGCTAGAGAACGCCACAGATATGAAGGCAGGAACTATGAATTATAGATGATTCTTTACAAGTGAAAAAAAAGAGTGCGTTAATTGTGGAATGTCTAATCTTCCAGAGACGGAGGCACTGTTGTTTTTGTGAGTCTCTGTGTCCCTACACCAGCTGTGATCAGAACAGATGACCATTATATTCCTTCTGAAATGGAAGTAAAGGGTTTGTCCTATGGAATCATAATAACTACACATACTACATTTTGTGTAGTTTATTTCATTTAGTTTAATTCTGCTCATAACAGCAAAGTGAAATGGCTCAAAATTATTAACTCCTTTAAAACTTGAAAACTCAAAGTGGTGGTGTTTCCTTTGTGGTGTGGTCATTTAGAAGCCGAATTGTTTTGAATTCATGTGATGTTTTTAAGAATTATGTGTCTAAGGGTACAGCTCTTAAAACCCACTTGTCCCACGTACTACAGGAAGGACTTTCCTCCTTGTTGTGTGAGTGTCACTCTGCCCTGTTATGATATTTGAAGTTAGAACAATGCCCTTGTTCTATTCCGTATAATTTCTACACTCCCTGGTATACGGACGCCGAGAAATTTTAATAAGAATGGTGATTCTTTCTCTAGCCAAGATTTTCTCACAAAATGTAGCAGTCAATGAGGTGCCACAAATTTGGGATAATTCCTGGATAGACTCAACTCTATCCGCCAACGTCAACTACACATATGATGATAACCTTAACAGTCTCCAAAAAAAAAGAAAAGAATGAATGATGTTAAACACAATTTAAGAGGCTAAAGGAATACAAGGAACATCTGACTTTAAATGTACACAGTATCAGTAAAGCCACACGCAAGTCATAAAGCCTAAAATGTCCGTTGTGATTTCCGTCACGGCCCTTGACATTATCACAATGATAATAACATATTAAACGCAGAAGATGAGCAGAGACAGAGGCGTCATTCACTCAACTCATATGTATTGAATTCACGTTCATGGTGAGGAACTGCGTTCGGCCTTGAGTCTCCAGCTGTGAGGACACTTCTCGGGCTGCAAGTTGCTCAGGGGTTTCGACAGAGATGTTGCACCGGGATGGAGCCTGGGAGCCTTCGCTCTCGGGGAGACACCCACGCACATGTTCCCACGGCGCTCTGTCCTCGCCGCCCTCCTGCTGGTTCCAATATTTGTTGCAGACTCTGCTGGTTCCCCACCAGCAATCACTCCAGCCCCTTCCTCAATCCTGAGTGCTGTCCAGCCCACGCTCAGGCAATGCTGCCTGGGAAGACGGTTTGGCCTAAGCCGACACAGTGGCCCTACTCCCCCGGCTGGGGTTTGGTTTCCATATGTCCAGGTGATGCCACTGCTGGCCAGGGGCGTGATGGGGAGTTGCCTGGGGTGCGGGTGGAGGGGCTTCTAGCCAAGGGCCTTCTCGTGGATGAAAGGGATCGCAGAGGTGGAGGAGAGTTCTCCTCCCTGCCCCTCAAGGCGGTTACCTGGAGCGGGGGTGCCTTGGGGCCACCTCCCACCCTGGAGGAGTGGGCAGCCTGATTCCACCAGGCTTGGAGCAGACACCCTATCCTGGACTTTAACAAATGAGTGTCCCTTTTGGTTTCAGCCTTGAGCCAGGGATTTCTGTTGCTCTTAGTTGAAAGCAGCCTGAATCTGGTTTTGAACTGGCTGTTTGCTTTGCGAGCCCCTCCCTGGTCTGTGAGCCCAGAGTGGCCGAGGACTTACCCGGGCCAAGCAAAGGAAGGTGGACTTCACTGAAGGCGCCTGGCAGTGACCAGAGCACTTGAACCACAAGGACACGATCAGATATTTTTTTTTAATTAATTAATTTATTATTTTATTTTTGGCTGCGGACTTTCTCTAGTTGGGGCGAGTGGGGGCTACTCTTCTTGGCAGTACGCGGGCTTCTCATTGCAGTGGCTTCTCTTGTTGTGGCTCACTGGCTCTAGAGCGCAGGCTCAGTGGTTGAGGCACGTGGGCTCAGTAGCTGTGGCTCGCGGGCTCTAGAGTGCAGGCTCAGTAGTTATGGCGCACGGGCTTTGTTGTTCCGTGGCATGTGGGATCTTCCCAGACCAAAGCTCAAACCCGTGTCCCCTGCACTAGCAGGCAGATTCCTAACCACTGCGCCACCAGGGAAGCCCCCAGATTTGTTTTTTTGTTTTTTTTTAATGTTACTCTCTTGCCTAATTTTATTTATTTATTTATTTATGTATTTATTTATATTTCGCGGTACGTGGGCCTCTCACTGTTGTGGCCTCTCCCGCTGCGGAGCACAGGCTCCGGACACGCAGGCTCCGGACGCACAGGCTCAGCGGCCATGGCTCACGGGCCCAGCTGCCCCGCAGCATGTGGGATCTTCCCAGACTGGGGCACAAACCCGTGTCCCCCGCATCGGCAGGCGGACTCTCAACCACTGCGCCACCAGGGAAGCCCCCCAGATTTGTTTTTAAAGGTGGCTCTGACTGCAATGAGGAGGAAGGTTTGGTGGCTGAGAAATCAATTAAGAGGGAAGGTCTCACTGAACTTGATGATCAAAATCCCGAGGCCTCTTACACTGGGCAGAAGACGGGGGTTCTGGATGGAGGTTGACAAGGACAAAGAAAGGCTGATGGAGTACCCAGCAGGTACCCTTCTGTCCTGGAGGTGAAGAGGCCATCTGATGGAAGAGAGAAGGGCCAAGGGTGTCAGACACTGCTGCACCCCCGTCGGATTCGGGAACCTCGCGGATGCTACCATGGGGAGAGGCTGGCCATGAGACCAGCCGGCTTCAGCCCCTACTTGGAAGGGTCTTGGGGTCAAGACAGAGGCCTTTCTATCACTGTGGTTCATCAGACGGCAGGACAGAGGTGAGCGTGTTGGACGGGATGCCAATGTGTCATAAGTGAAGGCACAGATTCTGGAGGCTGGGAAACACCACGTGGCCCCAGGGATCTGGGACATGACCCTCTGCTCCCAGCTGGTGGGGCCCCTTGAGTGGCCACAGCCTATAAACAGGGGCTGCTTGGCGTGTGTCGGGGAGCGCCAGCCCAGGTCTGTGCAGGCCGGCTGCCCCGCTGGGAGCAGGAACGCCTCCTGGACCTCTTCTCGACAGGCTTATGCTGAGGCCCTGCACGTCTTGTCTGTCAGGGCACCTACCCCAGCAGCTGCCCTCCTGTCCTTCAGGCCCAAGGCCCGTCTCGATGCTAATTCTGGACACGACGTCTCATTCTGTATCTGCTGCCTCCCTTATGAAAATCCCCTCAACATGTAGAATTGGAACTTTATGTTTTTCCCTCTCCAAGTTTTGGCCAACCTCAGGGCCTGGATTCTTCTTCTGAACTGCAGACTAAAGGAAATTGGAAATAAAAAATAAATTTAAAAGAAGACAAGGGACAGAAGAAGCAGGGGTGAGTGAAGAAATTAGAAAAAAAAAAAAACAAACCATGTTGCTGCATTTAAGTAAGTGTTGATTATAAGAAATATAAAAATAACTATCTGGAATAATAATTGCCCCAAATCTCAAGACCACAGGAGGTAGAAAAAAAAGAAACATAGTGGGATTTCCCTGGAGGTCCAGTGGTTAGGACTCGGTGCTCTTGCTGCTGGGGGCCCAGGTTCAATCCCTGGTCCGGGAATTAAGATCCTGCAAGCCACGCAGCTCGGCCAAAAAAGAAAAAAGAAAAACATGGTAAGATTTTTGTTTGTGTTGGGTGGAAAAAAGAAAGGTTCAATATATGTGTTCAAAATTTATGAGTAACAACTAGAAAAGAAATCAGAAGGAGGAAAATTTGTTAAAAACTAACAAACGTGGAGAAATCATGATAAATCGAAAATACATAGTGTAAAATGAGTTAAAATGTATTAAGAATTAAAATAAATGAGAAGTGAGACTCCAAGATTGGTCTTAAAATCTAGTTATATGCTATTCATGAGAGACAACCGTAAACAAAACAAGAAGGTTCAGTATAAAAGGACGGACATCAGGCAAGTATTAATAAAAGTAAATTAAATGTAATAATAGATGCAACAGATGAAATAGAATTCATGATGAAAAGAAATAAAAGGGATAGTTCAAACTGGTAAAAGTTATAAGAAGATTAAAGTCATGGACATTTAAATACCTAACACAAGAGCTTCATATAAAGCAAGCACTAAAAAATATCAAGAAAATAGATAAGTCGTCCACTTTATTAAGGGACTCAACACACACCTAACAGACATCACAGGTTAAAGAAACAAAACTAGTTGAGAATAACACAATCAACAAGGTTGAGCTAATAAAATATGGAATACTCTAGCTAGTGAAGAGAGAATATACCCTCTCTGCAAATAGTTAGGAAATAGTCATTATAAAGAAAAGAAAAAAGCCACAAGGAACTACGGATAAACCCCAAAGTGCAGAAATCGTAAAGGCATTCTTCTGAGCCGCCATGCAAACAACTTGAAATTAACAATACAGAAATAGCCCACCACCTGCTAGGAAAAAAAAGTAATTAATAATAGAACAAAAACTTAAAATACCATATATAAGTAATATAATATAAATTTAAAGATTTTAAAGAGAAAAACCAATTGGAAATTACTACTTAGAGGAAAAAAGAAGAGACAGCTCTACATATCAAAGTCTTAAATAAGGATACATTTATTATAAACTACATGAAGTAAGATTTCAACTCAGAAAGTTGTCCAAAACAATGAAATAAAATCCACCTTAAAAAAGTAGAAGAGAAAAAAATCGGTAAAAGTCAAACAACTTAATGAAATAGATAAAAATAATGAGTTGAACAGTAACACTAAAAAAAAAAACTCAGTAGTCAGATAAACATTGCAAAGTCTAATCAAGAGACAAAAAGAAAATACACATAATCAACCATTAGGAATAAAAGATATGAAAATATTTTTTAATTTAAAAAGAGTAATTATATCAATGTGTGTATATCAATAACTTTAATAATCCAAAAGAAACAAACTTTCTAAAATTTTTTAAGGAATATAAGTTACCAAAAGTGACTTAAAGGATAAGTAGCATCCTTAAATAAACAAAATAATTTCAGAAAAATTTGAAAATAAAGTTGGATATTTTTTTTTAAAGGCACCAGAACCAGATTAAATGGTTTATGGAGTTGGGTTATTTAAAATTTTTTAATTTTTAAATTACAGAATTAATACATGCTCATTTTAAATGAAATATTCAAACATATGTAGGTGTATACAGTAAAAAGATGATCTCCCCACCCCCTCCTTTATCCAAGCTCCAAGGCCTGGGATTAACCCTCTTAACTACAAACAGGCAAATATACATGTATATACATATGTATATTTACAAAAAAGAGATCTTGCAGCGTACATTGTTCTACACTTACTTTTTAACTTCAACCACATATCATGATGTCATTCCATGTGACTAATATGACAGATGCACAGAATTCATTTGTACGGATGTACCACAATATATTGTAGGATACTTAGGTTCAATCTTCCCTGGCTTCAAAGAAATAAACACCCACAGACAACCTTTTAAAAACCTGCAAAAATCCCTTCCACCAGACCACTGGGGAAAAGTCTTCAAATGAAACAAGAGAACGTTACTTCTGCTAGCTTCCCACCAGCACTGAGGAAATGATCAGTTCTAGTGTGACAGAATAATAATGAAAACAAAAGTTCGCAGTAAAAACTTTCCAGATTAGCCTGACCATTTAAAAACTATATGTGTATCCCAAAAAACCCACGTTTTTTTCAGTAAAAAGAATTGCTAATCATGTTTCTCCTTCAGGTCAGGAACGACCTGCACTTCCTGTTGGGAGGAATTAAGCAAATTTTCTCCCTCAAGCATCTACCATGATGCTCCAAGGGCTCATTTAGTCCTTCTGCATGTTCATTTCCCCCAAGTAATTCACTGAAGTGAAAATACCTACAGAACTTCCCTGGTGGCACGGTGGTTAAGAATCCACCTACCACTGCAGGGGACACTGGTTCAAGCCCTGGTCCAGGAAGATCCCACATGCCGTGAAGCAACTAAGCCCATGCGCCTCAACTACTGAGCCTGCGTGCTGCAACCACTGAAGCCCGTGCGTCTAGAGCCCATGCTCCACAACAAGAGAAGCCACCGCAATGAGAAGCACACGCAGCACGACGACAGCAATGAAGACTGAACACAGACAAAAATAAATAAATAAAGGAAAAGAAAGAAAAAGAAAAAACCTACAGAGTGTCCATCCAAATCTTGATGAGCCATTATCCCTTTCTGAGGCTGTGGGCTGAGAACTGGAAAGAATGAGACCATTTCCTGGAAGGACACAATGTGGAAAAGAAAGATATAAAAAATGGAAAGTGAGAATAAGTCTAAGGTCACCCTACTTAAACTGCCAGGATTCTGTCAGGCTATCTACGGGAGCTCATGAATCACAGAGTCATAGGCTGCAGAAAAGCTAAGATTAGGACCAGTTAAGAGATCAGTTAGTTAGTGTAAAGTTTTTACATTGTTTTTACAATACCCCAGATTTTTTAAAGGGATATAAATAGTGTGTGACAACTGTAGTATTGTTCCTACTTCAGATCTACATTCTCTTCCTTTAACATTTTATTGGAGGGAATTCCCTGGTGGTCCAATGGTTAAGACTTGGAGCTTTCACTGTCTGGGGTGTGTTCAATTCCTGGTCAGGGAACTAAGATCCTGCAAGCCACGAAGCATGGCCAAAAAAAAAAAAAACACAAAAAAACAAAACCACAAACCCCCCCCCACACACACACAAACATTTTATTGAAATCATCTAAAAGTCATGCTTCCCTGCTTCATATTAAAAATTGCAGGGTCTTTTCAACAAATGGTGGTAGGACAATTAGACACACACATTCAAAAGAATGAAAAGGTCTAATTCAAAAGAATTAGACCTCTTCCTCACCACACACCCAAAAATTAACTCAAAATGGATCATAGACCTAAATGTAAGTGCTAAAACTATAAAACTCTCAGAAGGAAATATATATTAAATCATCGTGAACTTGAATACGTGCAAAGTCTTCTTACATATGACACCACGTGCAAAAAAGAAAGCAGATAAATCAGACCCAATCAAACTGACAAAGGACACTATCAAGAAAGTGAAAAGAACTCGCAGGCTGGGAGACAATATTTGCAAATCTTATATCCTTCTGATAAGGGACCTGTATCTGGTATATATAAAGAACACTGACAATTCAATAATTCAAAGACCAATAACCCAATTTAAAAATGGGCAAAGGATCTGACTAGATATTTCTCCAAAGAAAATATGCAAATGGCCAATAAACATAAGAAAAGATGCTCAACATCATTAGACATTAGGGAAATGCAACTCAAAGCCACAGCAAGATACCACGTCATTCCCACTAGGATGGTGAGAATCAAAAGATAGATAATGACAAGTGTGGGTGAGGATGTGGTGAAATCCATATACAACGCTGGTGGGAATGTAAAATGAGGCAGTCGCTTTGGAAAACAGTCAGGCAGTCCCTCAAAAGGTTAAGCACAGAGTTACCATGTGACCCAGACATTCCACTCTCAGTTATATAATCAAGAAGAATGAAAACACACACCCCCACAAAAACTTATACATGGATGTTCACAGAGACATTATTCATAACAGCCAAAAAGTGGAAACAGCCAAATGTGTACCCCCGATGAATGGATAAACAGTATGTGATATATGGGAATTCCCTGGTGGCCCAGTGGTTAGGACTCTGCGCTCCCACTGCAGCGGGCATGAGTTTGATCCCTGGTCAGGGAACTAAGATACCAAATACTGTGCAGTGTGGCCAAAAGAATTAAAAAACAAAAAAAAAACCAGTATGTGGTATAAGCACACAAAGAAAAACTATTCAGCCATAAAAAAGGAATGAAGTTGTCATACACGCTACAGCCTGGATGATCCTGAGAAGAGTATGCTGAGAGAAGGAATCCAGGCACAAAAGGCCACATATTGTAAGATTCCACTCACATGAGATGTCCAAAAGAGGCAAATCCATAGAGACAGAAAGTAGATGAGTGGTTTCCAGGGGTGGGAGACTTGGGAGAAAATGGGGAGGGACTGCTGACGGATGTGTATATTACAAAAGCCACTGAATGTACAGATGAAATAAGTGAGGCACGTGATACGTGAATTGCATCTCAAGAGAGCTGCTATTAAAAAATGGCGGGGTCATTACCAATGGTCTTGGTCTGTTCTGCACAAATCCTGACAATGGTCAGGATTTAATAGCCTGAAAGACAGTGCATCTTCCTAGGTATTACATTATATTACAAGTTATTTTTTCTCAAGTATGCCCTGCTTCCCTGGTCTTCTGGTCATTTAGAGAAGGGCCAGTGTGAAGAGTGACAGCTTGGCATCTGAAGGACAGAGATGGAAGGAATGGCTTGTTGCCCTGACTTTGCCGTGATTACCTGTGTGACCTTTGTCAAGTCACTTAACTTCTCTGGGCCTTAGCTCATCTGAAAAATGAGAAGTCAGAACTAAATAAATTCTCCCACTTTAGAATTCTGTGATTCAGATTTAAAATGGCATATGTAAATATTAACATAATTATGAAAACATATTGTATTTGTTTTTAAATATGTAACAAAATGTGAATCAGTGGTTGTCTTGTATGACGGGTGATTAGTGTTTTACCTTCATATGTGTCTCAATTCTTCCATAACACAAGCATATTTAATTTTATATTTGAAAAAAATCTTTTAAGTGTTGTATTGCATGTGTTAAAATGTGATAACTTCATTGAAATACAAGTCTGTTAAACCTATAAATACAGATGCAAGACATTTGTAATTTTCCAGTGATGAGTGGAGATATTACAACCCCTGGGAGTTTTTAAAGTTGGAATTCTTCTATACAGAATTGTTTTCTTTGTTTAAATGTGTTCTTGGTTTTCAGATTGAATATAGTCTTTGGCATACAGCTTTGATTCTCATAATGTATGTGCTTGTGCTGACTTAATTCACACAGACGCTGAGGGAAAGAGGGGGCCCTTAGTGCATCTTTCCCAATAAAAGGGAACACAGGAATCAGCAAGATACTTAATCCTACACTTTCATATGCAAAACTTGATTACATACAATAGATCCGCGCTAATGACAAGATGAAAGCTGTGGTAAAATAATTTATAATATATGTTCAGTAATGTTCCAGTGAAGGAAGTAATAAAACAATGAAGATTCCTTTTAGTTTAGATTTCCAAACCAGGAAACTGTGATCTACACAAGGCAGAGAGCACTTTAATTTAATGGAAAAGGTTTCCTTTAACTGAAGTATTTTTAGTGTGTACATTTGAAATGACATTATATCTCTGTGAGCTTGAAACAAAAGTCATGTATTTTAACCTTAGGTAGAAAAGAGGAAAAAGACATGTCGAAATAACCAATGTTTTCCTAATTAAAGACCAACTGACTTGCAAAAAAAAAAAAAAGTCACGTATTTTAAGAAGTGAATGAAAATATGGTTGAAGGTCTAAAATTTGTTAAATACGGCAAGAGTCTTGGTGGATTTGGGAGGGACATGAAACATCTGCCCACATGTGCCTCCATGTGCTTGTTCATTATGATGGGAAAACTGATCTGGAAGTCATAGTGGACCTCAGAAGCACGTGAGCAATGGGGCCACGAGTGGCTTTTCCTCTGGGAGGCAAACAGCCCCCTGCAACGTAAACAGGCCCAGATAAACACTGGTTCCTTGCCTACTACTGTGTGCAGTTATAGGCAATCACTAGTCTAAAGATGTCCTTGTGTGTGCTAATTATTTCTGCAACTCAGAACACGTAGAGCTGGGATTAGGAAAGGAAGATGTGCACATGTGATGTCAGGGGTGCCGTAGTTTTGCCTGGCTTCTTCATTGTCTTTGTTATTTAAATATCCTGTTGTGTAAGTATGTAGACAGGAAGTGAGTTATACAAAACCTTACAACGACAGCAGTATTGAGTTTCAGATGAGCAGATGTGCCTAGTGTTTGGGAAGCTGATATATATTTCGGTTTTCGACAACGCTAAAAAGTACTCCATTTTCTCTGGGAACATTTTCAATATTTCAAAAGAAGCTTTGACGGTCCTGCATAAATATTCTCTAGTTAATAATTGCCGCTTGGGCCTGTAACAGCAGACTTTAATTATTTAGCTTCTGCTTTGTGTTTCTTTGGAAAACACTAAAATCTTGTCTTCAACGGTGAGAGAGAGAAAGAGGTGGAATAAATGAGCGACACGAAATACACTGCGCATTGTTTCTGCCCCGGCTCTGCTGGGTTTTCATGCTGATCAGAATCTCTGGGCGGACAGGAGGGGAGAGATCCTCTTACGTGGTCCACCCACCACTGCTGGCTTTCCTGCCAAAAACGGCCGCTGGTGTGGGAGCGTTTCCTCTGGTGCACGGAACCCTCAACTTAGAGAGAATTGTTGAGAAAAGCTCCTTCCTCTTTTAGAGTCAGAATCAGAATAGCCCCCGTCTGAGTCTTTTTCTGTTTGTTTGTTTTTCCATTTAAATGTCCTTGGTGGCATCTTGAATTTCAGATTTTAGAAATCTATACCTTTTCTTACGTGGAGGAGTGTAAAATAATTTTGGTTGAGAGTACAAGTTAGAAACACCTACAGAATTGAGCTTCTCGACTCTCGTCTTTATAGGATAAACTGGACGAAATATAGTGAAAGGGCGCTTTGGCGGGGTTCGAGATGTGATTGATTTTGTTAACACACAAAATGGAAACGGTGCTCTTAATTTACAAGGTATGAAAGCGGCTCTTCGCCTTGTCCCAGACGAAAACTTGGGCTTGAGAAGAGGATTTAGAAGGAGAGTTTTTAGGCGTTTCCCTTAGTTTCTGAGTGAGCTCTCCCACTCCCACCCCCGCCTTCCATGGGGTAAGGAGATAGGGCCCATTTTCTGCTGCTAAAATGCTGGAGCCTCATTACACCCTATGCTTCATCTCTGCAGCCAACTCAGTGATGGATAACCGTGTGTCCCTGGCTTTAACACAGCGAATGTAACTTAAGCTTAAACAAATAACCTGTTTCCTTTCAAGTGTCTCTTAGAAAGATCAGAAAATTCTGTTGAGATTTAAAAGAATGTAAAATCCAGTGTTGGAGGTGGAGGGAATTGGCTTCATTTTGCTGCCCTGTGTTCAGGCCGACCATTTGCATTCAGCCAATAATTAGTTCGTCAACAAGCTTTATTTAAGACCTACTATCTTTTAAAAGTCATTTTAAGATTTGAGGAACAGATCCAAATGTTCTATTTCAAAACAAAATCTGCAGCCTAATTCCTTGTCACTGGTTCCACTGCCCTTTTCCTTTCCTTTTTGTGTTACAGGGTATGAAGACTGTTATTTTGAAAGCCGTGTGCGCGTCTATGAACAAATCATTTCAAACAGCCATTTGTATGAAACGTAAACTTAATAAGCTTAAGGAGAGCATTGTTCCGTATTTGGCTTGGGAGCGGCCCACCCCCGCTTCAAGTGGCATTAGTGAAGCCCAGCTTTAAAGGCTTAATGAGCGGGCCCGTAACCCACAGTAGGCAGCCTTGTTAGAAACTACAATTTGGTCCAAAGACAGCTTTTTTATTTATTTGATTTGCTGATTTCTCAGAATTACGTAAGCTGTTGCCGGTCGTATTGATTTCATGTTAGAATCACTTGAAAACATCGTTTGGCTAGCTGTGTTCCAGGCATCTTAGCTGGATCTCTGTTTCTGGGTTTTTCTCGAACATTGAAAAAAACAAATCAATGGTCCTTTGGCCACTTGAAATCTTATCTTTATTTCACTTCAGTAACATGAAGCTGCAGACAGACCCTGCAACACTAGAGCATGTGAAGGTGAGTATAGATGTCCAGGTATTACGTTTATAATTGGATTTTAATAAACACCATCTTCCAGTTACGATTCTACTTTGGTTACAATTTGTCTAGGATTCCTACCCCTAGTCTTAATGTGATAACAAATTTATTCTCCATGAATTAGTTAATGGTCTTTAGGTTTGATACAGAAGCTCTTCTTACATCCATTCATGGGCTTTGCAACACAACAGCCTAGTTTATCCCTAGGACTGTCAGACTCCTCAGAAAATAATACCTCCTGACATTTGCAGGGTTAAAATATGGGATTAACGATCAGCTTTAACATGCAAATTAAGTATTCGGTATAAGAGTATTCGGTGGTCCTTTTACCCATCTTATTTAACTCAAATTCTCCATTAAAATTAGAAGGGCAGGTTGAGTCTTTCCCTCACTCGATGGGAGTCACATTAGGACGGTGCTTCTAACTAGACTTTGGGGGTAAAATGGGAAATTACAAGGAAGGCTACTTGGAAAAGTAGCATATTTGTAGTTCCGCTGAAACGCCATCAAGACTTCAGAGAAGTTAATGATTAACTTTAAGAACTGCAAGGCCCAAATCTGAATCCCTCGTCGCTGTTGGGCCCCAGCCTCTAAAATGAGAGCAGAGGGGAAATCTATGGCCTCCACATCCCAGGAAAAAGAGATCATCTTCCCTTTGCTCTGAGTAAAACTGGAAAAGATGATTTTTCCTGAAAACCTCAGCGTGGTTGCCTGCTTTCTTTAAACGCTTAATAACATTCTTTGTCAGTAGCTCTTCACAATTATATAATAGTTTTCACTCGTGGCAACCTATTAAGAGGCTACTTATATACACCAAATTATACGGTTAAAAACTGCCATATACTTTTGTAACTGGAAAAAGCATTTTAAACTCTAAGGCTAAAAAGAGCTGTGTGTCTATTGTCTCTGCCACAAGAGGGGACATTTCTTTTGCAAGAGGTCTTTGCATTGCAAAAGACAAGTTTCACAGCTGACATTTCTCCTACAAAATAAAGTCCCTTTTTTACTTGAAAAAGATGATTTGCTATGTTCGAACCACCTCCTTCCTGCCATTTTGGTGGGTTTTAGGCTTCTTTGGCCCATTTCTTTGCTATAATGTACACAGTTGATCCCTACAGCTCAATTTTTAATTGCTTATTGTCTCAAATGGTATCATGGGTTTATTGGGCACCTCTGTCCCGGAACAAGGGCACTCGAGGGGGTCCCCTGAACTGCACACCGTGAGGCAGGGTGCACACCACTGGCAGTGGCAGGACGGCAGTAACATGAGACACACACTGTATCATGCACACATCCCACACTCGCACCCAGCACAGCGTTTGGGTCATTCTTTACATCACAGTGTACAGGCTCACAGGAAAAGTACAATTAAACTACCGGGAATTTTGGTCATAACAAACTGTTTCTAAATGGCTCCCAGGGGATTTCTTTTGTTACTTCAATAACAATGCCAATTTCAAAGGATACCACCGATTTCTAAGAATCCGAAGCCATTTCTTGTTAATAGCCTTTGAGAAACTTCAGCCACTTATAAGCTGACCTCATGGAGTCTCTTCTCCGGGCCTTGAGATACAGGGCCACAGAGGCCAAGTTTTCGTGGAAGCCTTCACCAAGTGACACCAGGTTATTAACCCGGAGACACACACGTGAACCTTCAGACCTCACCCTTGATTTTCACCAGTAAAACCCTCGGAAGTGTTTGAACAAAGACAAGTCTGATTTTAGTGAACATTCAGCCAGAGTTCTATCTGTGCTGATGGGTCTGGGGGGAGTGGGAGAAAGTAGAGGTTTGGGTGATCCTGGGGTGCAAAAGAGGCAGCCTTTTGAGCGTTTTGGGGTCCACGGCCTTTCATGCTGAATCGGAGGCCTTTCCGCTCACAGAGCTGCTCCTGAGCTAAGTGGAAATTGCATTCAGCGCGGCAGCAGGTAAGAGCTCCTGGTCAGTGCTCGGGAGGTTTTTTCCCCCCATTTGTTTTGAAAGCAAGCAAATTCCTAGAATATGACGTCTGGGAACGCTGGTGGGATAGGCCGAATCCAGGAGGCCACATCATACGTACATAAAATGCTTATCAGAAACCCTCATGAATGTTATAGAGATCACTTAAAAATTACATTATTGACAGTAGTGAAAATAATTATTTCACTAGGGCCATGATGACAGAAAACAGCAAGGATTATGGCATATCCATTTTCTTAATCTATATTCTTATTTTCTGTAATGCATATCTTACCAAAAAAAACCCCACCAAGCGTAGAGATGGGGCTTTCCTGTTTGCTAGAAAACAGGTGTTTAAACTGTGTAGATGAGTATTTGTCGAATATCAGTAATTTTCACCACCCTTTCTGCATCTCTCGTCTCCCCAAAATCCCCAACCGATGAGCGCCTGCACTAATATTATGGTATGTCACCAAGACCATGCAGAGAGAAGTTTCTACTGAGGCTTCCTTTCTTTTATAAATAGATCTCCAAGCATGTCAGTTTTGCACTGTCAAAAGCCCTGAAATGATTTCGGGGAAGTCGATATTTTAAAAGCCCATTTAAAAGAACCAGGTTTGACATAGGGAGGAGGATCTTATCAGGAGAAGCTCGGTCTTCACACCGAAGGGGAAAGACTTACGTGAAAGAATGAACTATGTTGCATTTAGAAAAGGAAAATTAAGTGGACTTTAGCATGTTTTTTTTACTGTGATCTCTGTTACCCGGAAACAAGTTCTAAGGGACGTTAAAGTCACTTTAGTTCTTTAAAATGAAAGTCAAAAATGGGGGTAAAAAACAGTCTTTGGGCATGAGAAAAACTGCTGTCTTAAAAAAAAATCCAATATCTAGAATTATACTGAATAAATACCAAAAAATACTCAGTGATTGTTCAGACTAACAGGCCAATTAATATCACTTTTAAAAGGCATTGGATGGCCTGATATAAGACACCAGGACCTCGGCCCCCATGTCTTGTTGACTTGAGATCGCCGGAGACAACTTAGGGTTTGCACACCTTAAATCAAATAGAAATGAAAAGTTGGTAAGATCACAGCAACATGCACACACGATATAAAAGTGACAATGCACACACAGAATTCAATTACATTTTGCAAGAAAAGTGACTGAGACATGTCACAAAGTTGGATGAGGAAGAGAGAATTTCCCAACTACCGTCATAGTTCCTATGTCAGACTGTGATCAGTTTATATTTACCAAAGTAACAGAATAAATAATTAATCCTTAGATGCTACTGTATATTTTTTGCATTTAGAAAATCTTTGCAGATTGCCAACCTAAAAAAAGAAAAATCACTGATGCCTTTAAATGGAAATGCCCATTTACTTCCTCATCAGAGATTTATGTCTTCCAGTTTTTTTTCATGTCCCTTAGAGACTGATCAGTGATGCTTCCACCAAAATCCAATATATCATTAAAAAGAAATGCAAATAAAAGAAACAAATACTGTTGAGAAAAGCAGATCTTAGGAGGCTGTTTATCTGCTCCTCAGATGGTTGCACAGGCAGTTTTCTTATTTTAGAAACCATAGTAAAGAACCATCTATTAATTAGTTTGTTAATTCTTGAAAGAAACTGCCCATGCGAGTGCCTGCTTGCGGTGTTGGTGAGAGCAGGGTTATTATTCACCCACACAGGACAATATGGATCGTCTGTTCGAGCAGGCTTCTCCTGGAGTCCCCACTGCTGGGCTCTATTTCTTCATGCACCAGGAAGACCTCGACGTGGGCTTTGGGACAGCCATATCTTCACAAAAGGAGCCTTAAACCCTCCACGTTTTCACCACCAGCTGCGGTGTCTTCTGCAGAGTAACGTGTCTGCTGTGCCTTTAAAAGAGCAGCTGCGTCCTCTCCTCTCTAGTGTTTGCACTTTTACCTGTAATCTGATTGTGGGGAGGAAAGGAAAACCTGGGCACCCCTCCCCGGCACCCTGGCACCATGATCGTTTGTTTAGTTAGTAATTCTACCTAGCAGGGACTTTTCCCTTCTCTGGGCTTGCTGTGCTCCATCCACAGAACTGCATCTCCATGGCAATGGAAAAACACGATGCTGGAGAGACAGAGAGGGCCCAGAGCCCATGAAACACTGCCCTCAGCTCCCCGCCTCGTGGGAGGGGCTGGGCTAATTTATATGTCACGTTTAGGGGTGTTGGGATTCAGAGATCAAAGGAGGTCAAAAGGGGGCTGTTGGAATGGGAGATATTTATTGTGTTTAATATAAATACAAATGTGTCCAAGGAGAGAAACTGAAACCTTGAAAGTCCCATGGATTGTGGTGAGTAAACATAAACACCACGTCTGAAAATGGGCAGCATGCTGAAATGAGCTAGCACTTTGAATAGCTGTCTTATTCTAGACGGGGGTAAATTAAGACAATAACCATCTCAACGCAAAGTGAAAATACAAATCAGTTGAAAACATTGGTTAAGGTTTCTGACTCTGCTTCAGATCCGCTGTGTAGTACCTTCTGGCTGTAAATGCCAGGATGACCCAGATCGCCTGAGAAATTTCTGGTTACACTTCTTAGCAACATATGTTTTGTTATCAAGAACATTTGTTTCATACTATTAACTATACAGTTAACTTTGTGCCCGTTAAACAACATTAATTTGACAAATTGTGGGCTGGGGGTATGGGTGCGTGTTAGAGAAAGGGGCTTTGTGCTTGGGGGTCTCCATTAGTGAAACAAGAAATAAGCCCCTAGTTAAACTGATATGATGGGGAATGACTTCTATTCAGTTAACTCAATTATTAGTGCTAATTGGGGGCCAGGTGAAGCATGGATAATTGAAATTCACAGATAATCCAAAAACCTCTATTTAACCAAGAACTTCAAACTTCTTCCCCATTTACCAATTACCGGAGGACCTAACAAATAGAAAACATGGATTAAATTGAATTTCACTTCCCCAAAGATTCCCACTATGATGTCTTTTTATCGATGAATTCAGGACAAAAGCCAAAGATTGACTATATTCCAGAGACTAAATTACAGACGGTCCTCAACAATTAAAAAGGAAAGGATTTTATTCCGAGAGTTTGTTTGTAAATCAGCTATTTGAAACTCGGAACAATGTGATTTATTCACTGCCTGTTGGATTCCAAGGCAGCCCAGAGAGGCCGACTGGTAACCTAATGACACAGGAAATATATTTAGACTTCTAAGTCCCTTAATCAATCCCTTTTGAATCCTAAACCCTTAGCCTCCAACCCCTAAATCTCTCTGAGCCTTAAATCTAAGGGCTTTTTTTAAAATTGAAGTAAAATTCACATAACATAAAATGAACCATAATAAAGGAACAATTCAGTGGCATTTAGAGCGTTCACGGCATTGTACAGCCATTACCTCTATCTACTTTCTAAACATTTTCATTGCTCCCAAAAGAAACACCCTTTAGATCCATTAGCAATCCTTCCTCACTCTCCCATCACCTCAGTCCCTGGAAACCACCAATCTACTTTCAGTCCCTATGGATTTCCTGTGGTGGACATTTTATATAAATGGAGTCATACATGCGGTCTTTTGTATCTAGCTTCTTTCACTAACATCATATATTTAAGGTTCATTCATGCTGTATCATGTGTCAGTACTTCATTCCTTTCTACTGCCAAATAACATTCCATCGTATGGATGAACCACATTTTATGGATCCATTCACCAGTTGAGGGACAATTGGGTTGCCTCTATCTGTGTCTGTGTGACTAAGGGCACCATTACCCCTCAGATTCCACCCTGATATTCTCTGCTCCGTGAGGAGTTGGGCAGTGGAATGGATGAAGGATGGACTGAAGTGTGGGAAGAGGGGCGCTCCTGTGGCAGAGCGCGGGGGGTCTCCTTCAACGTGCCCTGGGCTACGGTGCACAGGTATCTGAGGCAGTCAGGGCCTTTCCCATGAGGGGTGATGTCGGCAGGGGACATTTCTCAAGAAGTACCAGCAGTGAGGGATAATTCAAGACAGGAACAACCGTGGTGGAGGAAGGGGCGGGAGAGACAGGAAGAGTCTTCAGAAGAATGGTACCTCCCTCAGATTCAAGGGCTGCTGGGCCCTAGAATGAGAGCAGAACGGGACTGACCCAGCAAGAAGTCTGGCAGGTGTTCTTGGTCTGTTTCCCACTTTTTTGAAAACATAGGTGCCGGAAGAGGTTTCCATGACAGCCACCAAATTCAACACTAAATTCCACCCTGCAGAGAATTCTGTCACTGCTAGGGTGGCCTGTGCCCACAGAATCCACACCTCGGCACAAACTCCTCCTGCCTTGAAGCTTCAACCCCTCCGCATCACACCCCACACCCTCATGCCCTCTGCACCTGCATCCTTGTGAGGATGGGAGGGGCCGGCCCACCGCTGGGGAGCATTCCGGAACTCCAGATGCAGGTCCTCCCTTGCTTCCATGGTGCCCATTTGGCATTTTCAATAACTTCTGTTGGTCAGAGTTCCTTACAATGGAACCAGATGAGCTCCATAATTTCTGGTTGTGTAATTTGCTTCATGTCTATGTGTGTTATGTGTGTGTATGCACGTATATGTCATGTCTATATACAATAAGTATATGTATATACCGATGAAATGAGTTATAGTTATCCCTGTCTTATTTATTCCATAAAGTTCATTATTAATTCAATAAATAAAATTCATCCGAAATCCAACTATATCCTACTAACACATTAACATTTAGTTTTTCCCATATTCCCTTATCGTTCTCATTATAGAATATTGTTTTGTATTTTGCCTTTCCCACTATTTTAGCACTTTTCTCAGTGTTTCATAATTTAATTTAATTGGCAGCATTTGTGCTTCAAGACTTGAAAGGCGGCTGGTCCTTACCTGACCCGCTTGGTCTGGTCCTGAAAGCCCCTGAAGGTGGCTCCCATAAAAGTGCCCTGGTCTTTCGGTTCCCGGTGGGGTGAGTCAAGTGCTTTGCAGATGCAAGGGGTCCCCAGTTTTATGAAGACCTGGGAGGGTCGCAGAGGCCAGGCTGGTGGGAGAGCCTGAGGGGCGCTCAGGGAGGGAAAGTCACTTCTGCGTCTCCCTCCCCTTCCTGGACGCAGACCTGCCCCTCCTGCGGCAGGGTCGGGGGAGGCCCCAGTGCGAGGACGCCTGTATTTCTCCAAAACCAGATAGAAAAGGGAGACGATGTGGAGAAGAGGGAAGAGTAAAAAAGTTGCTTCAATTTTTTAAAAAATTGGCGCATTTCTTTTTAAAAAATTAAAATGTTTTTATTGAGGTGAAATTCACATAACATACAACTAACCCTTTAAGATGTAGAATTCAGTGGTATTTGCTGTATTCACAGTGATGTACAAACACCAGCTCTCTAGTTTCAAAACCTTTCTTTGACCCCATAAAAATGCCCTGTACCCACTCTGCCCACCCCATTCGAGGTGACCTCGAATCTGTTTTGTTCCCTATGATTCACCTGTCCTACAATACAGGGGTCCCCAACCCCTGGGCCACAGACCGGTACCAGTCAGTGACCTGTTAGGAACCGGGCCGCATGGCAGGAGGGGAGCGGCGGGCGAGCGAAGCTCCATCTCTATTTACAGCAGCCCCCGTCGCTCGCATCACTGTCAGATCAGCGGCGACATTAGATTCTCAAGGGGGATGAACGCTGCGGGGAACTGCGCACGCGAGGGGTCCTGGCTGCACACTCCTTATGAGGATCTAATGCCTGATGATCTGGGGTGGAGCTGAGGTGGGGACGCTGGGACCCACTGGGGAGCGGCTGCTGGTACAGATCCTCATTAGCAGGGAGGTTTGGCTGCACAGAGACCGTAATAAATCAATGGCTCGCAGACTCATATCAAAACCCTATCAGTGAGTGGCAAGTGACAGCAAGCTCAGGGCTCCCACTGATTCTGCATTATGGCGAGTTGTATAATTATTTCATTATATATTACAATGTAATAATAATAGAAGTAGAGTACACAACAAATGTAATGCGCTTGAATCATCCTAAAACCATCCCCCACCCCAGTCTGTGGAAAAACTGTCTTCCACGAAACCAGTCCCTGGTGCCAGAAAGGTTGGGGACCACTGCTACAAGAAGAATCCTGCACTATGTGTCCTTTTGTATCTGGCTTCTTTCACTGATTGTAATTTGTCAAGGTTTGCTTTGGTCTGAATGTTTACATCCCCCTCAGGTGCAGGTGTTGAAAACTTAACCCCTAATGGTCTTAGGTGGGAGGGCTCTGGGAGGTGATTAGCTCATGAAGGTGGGGCCCCCATGATGGGATTAGTGCCCTTATAAGAAGAGGAACAGACCGGGGGATCTCTCTTTTTGCTCTCTACTGTGTGAGGTCACAAGGAGAAGATGGCCCTCTACAAGCCAGGAGGAGGGCCCTCAACGGATGCTGGATCTGCCAGCACCTTTGTTTTGGACTTCCAACCTCCAGAACTGTGAGAAATAAACGTCCGTTGTTTAAGCCCCCCAGTCTGCATTTTTATGCCCAGTTTATAGGTAAATAAACTGAAATGGCATAAAAACATAGTTACTGAGAGCATGTGTGTGTTTGCTGGTTTTCTTTAAGGAGTGGATCTTCCTCTGAGAGGGGGCTTATGGAGTTGAAAGGGGATCCCAGAGGTCACCTCCTGCCTAAAACCTGGCAAAGGAGGTAAGACAACCACGAGAGAGAAGCCCTCAAGAAAAATCGGGTTTTATGATGCTGGTAGATCCAATGTCCCTGTTTATTGCTTCTTTGTTTTCCCATTAGGGATTAGGGATTATATTCAGTGGTGCTAATGGCAGGATTGAAAGTGGAAAAAGACGTTTGTCTCCAAAACGCAAACCTCTGTGACAGTGAAAATAAGGTGGCCTCACATCCGTCCACACCTGACTTGTGGGGCAGGTGGCTGCATCCCCGTGTCCACTGGCTCACGATCAGCCCTTTTCAGAGCCTTCCCTTCTCTCCACCCTATGACCACATGCTATTCATGTAGAAAGCGGAACATGTTTGTATGACACTCAGTAGCTTGCCAAATCTGTTTCTTCCCATCCCACATGGTAGTGATCCAGATGTGTGATTTTTCATGGCTAACCATTGTGGCTGGAGCCACTAAGATATTCCACTGGGATGAAGAGTGATGATCTAGTCTTAGTTAATTCGTGGGATACTATTTGATTGAATTCATCTGTAATACTAAAGACTCAGAATATCTCCCAGGACAATACTAATATCTAAATGAACATTTTCAGACTTTGTCAATCCACACAAAAGCAACATTAGAATTTCACACAAAGCACCCCAAAAGAAGGTTTCTCCAGCGAGGACTGTGGCGTCACCTTGGCCATGGATTTTGATTTGACTATTGGTCACCTATGAAGAGTCCTTGCTGAAATGCAATCAGTGTGGCATTCTAGCTGGCACTGCAGATGGACCTTCTAGAATGGTTACTCTATAACGTTCAACAACAGTACACAAAGTCCAAGTTCAAGGACTCACCAAGGACTCGGGGATCTTTAGTGAGTCAACCAACACTTCCAGGGGCAGGGACGCATAGTAAATAAGAAGATTGTCCCTCTCGCACAGAGCCGGCCACCAGGAGGGGAGACAGACATCAGGACACAGACACTGGTCACGAGGAAGGGTTCCTCTCCGCCCCCCTCTCTCCTCTTCTGCCCCAAGACACTGTCCTCACCCCGTGAGTTCTCTTCCCTAGCCAATACAGAGTCAGAATTCACAACCGGCCAAGTTTCTGAGCGCTTCTTCTGTGCCATCCACGGCGTTATTTAGATTTATATACACATATGTAATGGCATTTCATTTAACCCTCAGATGTGCTAAGTAGGGTTATTTTAAACCTTTGGTCAACCAGCGAAAATTTGAAATATTATCTGTTTAGTTTCCCTTCTCCAGCCCTCGCCTGCCAATAATGAAATATGTTTATATTCACTTTGCCTCTTGCCTCTGTGTGAACTTCTGTGCAACTTCAAGAAATAGCCATTTTGGGGTTGTCTTTATGTCACACAAATATCTGAAAACTCCAGATGATTATAATAATGCACAACCTCATACAGGAGCATTTAGAACAAATGTGTTTAAAAATGAACAAATGCATTTGCGTGTCTGAGTGCAGATCAACAGGGCACTAAATACATAAGTTACTCTTCTGTGGATCAAAATCCAGCCACGATTTCCCCCTTTCATCTCACCTATTTTCTAGGAATTAGAAAACTATACGGCAAATAATGTAGAAGTTGAAAAGAAATAATAGGGAGTGAAGAAAATGGTTCCAAAAATAAATAGATCTGACATGTTCGGTACATTGATAAGGACAGACAGTTTGACTCTTTACCATTTTCTTATCTTTGCACTCTGAACACTGGGACAGCAAAGTCAGAGTCTATGCTGGCAGAGGGAAACGCTTTACCTGAAAATCCTGTAAAAAGATAACATCCTCATCTTCAAAAGGACGACACACGCAGACCTAGTGGATTCTGTGAAACTCCTGGCATTTCTGAGTCACGTGATAAGCAGCATAGACGTAAGCAGGTGAAATTTCTCCCAGAATGTGGTTTAAATAATCTTCTTTTGAACGAGTGTCTTTGTTTTCTCTGTGATTGGAGCGAGTGTTACACACACCGGAGAGAGCCACGCAGAAATAACACCTATGGCAAAAAACCGGGATGGAACTCAGGTTCATCAACGGTGGAGCTGTCAAGGTGCTATTTTTATTTGAGTTGATACATGGCTGCGCGGCTGCAGAGTGAACTGAGTCAGAATCACATCCCAGTGGGACGCCTTCAGCTTCCCAAAGGCTTTGCCAGCAAATTCCCAAGTCCTCATCCCAGCCCGCTGGCACCTCCCGCCCCAGGATCTGTGGCTTCCCTCTCCTTGCATTGAGCGGAAACCATCTCCTCCAGGTGCAACCCCCCTGCTTCTGCCTCTGCCTCCAAGTTCTCTGGTCCCCAGACGTTTCAGAAGGTCCCTTTGTGTCCCTGTTTCTCCTCACAGCTTCCTTCCTGTTGTGTGTTTCTTAGTTCTTCAGTTGATTTGCCCATAGACTGATCTTTCCTTAACCTGGAGAAATATTCCCTTATGGGCTTGGGGCTGGAAGGGGCAGGTGAGGACGCTGCTGAGGCGGCTGGACCGGCGGTGTTCTCGTTCTTAAGCTGAGCAGTGGAGACGCAGAGGCCATTCTTTATTCTTTTATATTTGTATACCTTTGTGTGTGTGTGTGTGTGTGTGTGTGTGTATATATATTTTACAGGTAAGAAACATCTCAGGACAATTTTTTAATTTTAAATTTTAATGAACCTAGATTCATTTAGTGTCCTATTTTTTCCCCATGTCCTAGGGAGTTCTTCACTGAACACTTGTCTCTTTTCCTCCTTCAAAGTCTAGTTCAGGATGAAGAGTCAGGAAGGACACCCAGCCCAGGCTACAGAATCCCATGGTTTTGATGTCTGTGTTTGCACACTTAACTCAGTATGGATCCCTGGCGGCCTCGCACGTGCGTTAAGTCGCTGCAGGGCTCGTGGAAACGTGATCACCGCCCCCTCCAGCGGGCAGAGCTGGTCCAGCAGATCTGGGGCTGCTTGAGAATCTGTTTTCCATCAAGTTCCGCAGCGGTGCTGATGTTCCTGGTCTGCATGTCACCCTTGGAGATCCGAGGGTGCAGAGGGTACAGCCGTGCAGGGTGACCGCCAGGTGCCCCTGAGGCCAGAGCAGGTGCAGGTGTGAAGAGGAGGTGATACACCTCTGGACTTGGGAGTTTCTCACAGGACTTAACAGACTTATGACAATACATTTCTTCTGTGTTTGAATTTTTTAGGCTGAGAATACATTGCTTGGGAAATGGTATTTTTAATAATAATTTTTTGCATGAACCCAAATACTACACTTGCCATGAAGAAGACTAACGATACCATCTGGGCTCGAGCCATGTTCCTTCCCTCCAGCCCTCGGGTCTTAGTAGATGAGCATACTACATAGTTCAGAAGTTGTAAATGATGTGCCTACATGAACTTGGCTTAGTCTTTGAAAATCAAATAAAAATTAGTTTTAAAAGACTGATTAGAATTTTTTACAATAGCAGTAAGCTAATCTGGCACATTTTTTAAAAAATAAATTTATTTATTTTATCTATTTATTTTTGGCTGCGTTGTGTCTTCGTTGCTGCGTGCAGGCTTTCTCTAGTTGTGGCAAGCGGGGGCCACTCTTTGTTGTGGTGCGTGGACTTCTCATTGTGGTGGATTCTCTTGTTGCGGAGCACGGGCTCTAGGCGCGTGGGCTTCAGTAGTTGTGGCGCTTGGGCTCAGTAGTTGTGGCTCGCGGGCTCTAGAGCGCAGGCTCAGTAGTTGCAGTGCACGGGCTTAGTCGCTCCGCGGCATGTGGGGTCTTCCCGGACCAGGGCTCGAACCCGTGTCCCCTGCATCGGCAGGCGGATTCTCAATCACTGCACCACCAGGGAAGCCCCACATTTTTTATTGATATGCATAATTGTTACCAGTTTGTCTGAAAATCAGGCAATAAAGGTAAAGAAAGCAACTAATAGGTGGTTTTTTCTTTTACGTAGCCCAAACCATTTTTTTTAGAGTTTTGCTGTCCTTTTGCTACCCTGCCTCTCCAGTGTGTATTACCATCAGCACCACCGCTCGCAGTATTGCCTTAGTGATGCGCTGTTTAATCCGCATCACCTACCACCCTACAAAATATGCACATCACGTTCTTCCAACACTCAGAGCTCGAGACTGAGGCCCATCATGCCTTGCTGGGCTTTCCCAACAAAAGGCCATGTTGATGAAAACGGTGAAGAAGCTGGTTAAGCTGGTGAAGACAGTAATGAGGTCCATCATACTGGCCACTTTTTCAGTGCCAGGCACCGTCCTGGGTCCCTAGGACAGGTCATCTTATTTAGTCTTGTTGATAACCACACACTGTAAGATGGTCACCCCATTTCATAGATGAAGAAATGGTCACCTGGCCAATGTCCATCGCTAGAACAGGAAGGGCATAGGATTTGATGCCAAGGATCTCTTTCTCCACAGCGAGAGCAAGAGAAAGGTCACCTTTGCCCCTGGAGGCGGCTCCCACCGGCAGCGGCCGCCAGCCCTGGGTTGGCCCACACGTTGGCCGGCAGGAGTGGCCATTCTTTGGCCCGTCTGGTTCTTCTGCCCAGCTTCCTGCCCCTCCCTGCCCTCATGGCCACACGTCCACGTCTGGCTCAGCATTCAAGGTCCAGTCCGAATGCCCTCTACTTCCTTAAGCCTTTTCCAAGGAGCCTTCTTTCTGCTGGCCACCTCCACACCCAAAACATGCCCAAACCGTTGTAAACGTCACGGCAAAGTTTTTACCACCCACTGTAAACAAATGAATGTTGCAACGCATCAGATAGGTACATGTGATTCAATGCAGAGACAATATTTTAAGTCTTGTATAAACCGGTGTCCAGGGTCAGTTTCCCACTCCCAAGGGTCCACAGCGCTTCGTAGATACCTAAGTTTCCCAGGACTCTGCTTCTCTGTCAAGCTGCACTTCATTTCCCCAGAAGGCTTCAAACGCAAGGATCCACGCACGAACAGGTCACCTTGACATTTCCCACCGAGCGTAGCACTGAAGGAACACCAGGACGTAATTTGCTGAATAAATGTTACATTCACCATGCCACTCCAATCACACAAACTCCTAGCGGTTTTCTACCGAACTCCTTCATGGAGCCTCATCTCCTTTATAATTCTCCTTTGTCCGCAAGTCTCAGTAACTGTTGTCTTTACAGTTGCAGAGATCAATAGTCCCTTTCTACCTTTATCACACCCCTTTGCGGTAAATCAACGTGGGCAACTGGATCCTGGATCCCTAAAGTTGGTGTTTTGCCAAGTTATCATATTTTCTCGGATGGAAATTTACTGCCCCTTTGACAGAATCCATGTTATTGAGACACTTCCCGGAAGCCCTGTGATGGAGAGGGAGGCCTGCCTCCATTCCCAGGGGAATCTTCCTGGAGCAGAAGTGTTGGGGCTTATGCAGTGAGGTCTTCAGGTTGGCCACGAATGCCCAGGAAGGAGCTGCCAGGAGGTGACGCCCAGAGCCAGTGCTCTACCAGCTCTCTGGGCTCCGAGACGACACCAGAGGCCATAAGAAGGACAACAACCCATCTGCCATGCGACAGCTCTGTCTGGACATGGGTCCTTCACGTGTGGACGTGAGGACCTCAAACCCTCCAGCTTGGGTGTGATGAATGGCAGTTGGTATTCACTCGCTGGGCAGCCGGCAGAGGGGCGAGAGCGAGGCCTCTGGAGTCCTGAGGTTTGGGTTTGAATCCAGACACCACCCGGGGGTCAGGGCAGACGCCCTAATCCCTGTGCCTCAGTTTCTTCTTTGGAACCCTGGGATGGAGCCATCACCCACTTCTTAAGGGTGATTAAATACAACACATAAGAGCTGCTTCAGACAATGCAGCACTCTGCAATGTGGTCTGATTATTTAATGGGTAGAGGCTAAGGAAAGGAAAAATCTTCATTCTGTTCATTTTTTTCAGGTATAAAATGAAAAGTGTGAAAAGTCAGAGTGGATCTGTTTTGTGATATATTGTTTTTCTTTTCTCAGTGTTCACTGTAGCTCTCCACAGAATTTTAAAAAATTGCATTATACCTTAAATCACGTCTTAAAGTGAATCCTTTTAAAAGAGATAATGTTAGGTTGACCCACATGAAATTGCCTTTTGTGACATCAAAGATGGTCAAAACTCAGCAGTTTCCTGGGGTGTAGCTGAATATTTTTCTCAAACAATGTTTTTAGTTGGAGGCTGTATTCCTTTAAAAACATTGGCACCAAATCAATGATATGTCCATGATTAACATGATGTCATAAAAGCAAAGCCGCGATGATTATTGATGCCTACACTAATTTTAAATAGACAAATTATGCTCCGTGTCGTTGCATTCTGGGGCTGAAAAGTACCTCAGAGATCGTTAATCTCACATCATTTTTAAGATATGGAAATTGAGTCTCAAAGAGGTTAATCACGCACCAGGACTGGACTTCCTATTTCCTGATTTCCAGCTCAGCCCCGCACCCGAGTCCATAGGCTTCCGTCCCTGATCCAATATGCACGAGAAGCAGCTTATGTGAACAGAGCCCAGTATTGGGTCAGATTTGCATATAACAAGATAAGAAATCTGTTGTAGCATAAATAAGGCCTAAATGAAAATATTAGCTGTTAAAATATGAAGCATTTACTGATACCCTTCACACCTAGGACACATCTCCTTTACACTTGACTTCCAGGGACCCATCTCCACCTGGTCTCTGGGGGACGGCTGCCCGCCCTCCTGCATCTGCCTTCCCTCCCACCCCACCGCCAGGTAAAGGAGGGACAGGGTGATCCGGGCTCTTTGCAAGACACCCCTGATCTACCTCCTACCTTGCTCGACCTCTCAAACGAGCAGGCTGGTGCTGCCTACAGGTAGCAGGGGGACAGATGTAAGCGGGACAGTAGAGGGGCCTGTGATGCCCCGTCCTTGGGAGGAATTGAAATCTGAACAGGACAATCTCATTTCTGCATTTCTGGGTGCACCCAGCCCCCCAGGCAAGGACCCACGTGCGGGGCCGTCCCCTCGGCAGCTGCGGGGGGGCAAACAGTTGGGGGGAAGGTACCTGGCTCGCACGAGGCGGGGCTCCCGCACAGTTGTCTGGCCCTTTGTGTGACGATGCAGCCCATGGCCTTGGTGAATGCACTGTCACCCAGAGTTGGAGAAACCCTCCAAGGCAAATCAAGAGGACACAGGCAGCCAGCCCAGACCTGAGGCTGGAATCACAGAAGCGAAGATGCCTCAGGCTCGGGTTCGCTGAGCAGAACTTGGAGGGGAGGCCTGTACGTCCGTGCTGAGCAGGGAAAACCCCTGTGGTTTGCTGGCTTCCTGAGGCGCCCTGCGATTTCAACCTGGAGAGCACCTGGCATCTTTAACGGTGTACATCTCCGCTCCACCCTTCTGACTGGGGGACTCTTCTGCACAGGTATGCCGTACATTTTTACCTCTGCAGCCTGTCCTCACGACACTGAGACACTCATTACATGTTTGTTGAGTGAATGAGCAACCGTGTGTGTTTTCTAACCAGGACTGTTTCATGAATAGGCAGAGGCATCTGCGAAATATACAAACCCAGTGGCTCTTCTGCCACTGATTTGTGAAATTACATTATTAAACACTCAGTTAGTTGGATGAAAGGATTATTCTATGCTGGCAGGCACTTTTGAAATGTAGCCCTGCAGGGGTGGGGTGGGCAACCTTGGAAATCATGACCGCCCTTAGCAGCTGAGTGTCAACTGGCTTCCCAGTTCACTTCCCTCCCTCTGTGGCTCTGGAAGCAGGCCTGGCAGGCTGCTGGGTCTGGGCTGGAGGAGGATTTGGAGGCTGAAAGAAATGTAAGGGAAGGACGTCCTGAGAGAAGCAAGTGAGCTTAGAGGGAATGGCGTCTCCAGCAAACTTCTCCCAGCTTTTCCAGGAAGCCTGACCTCGAGCAGGTGAAGGACCCTGACACCCCCCCGCCAAGGCCAAGGGCATTCATCGTGTGTGTTCATTTGCTTATCCACTTACTCTCTTCAAAGAAATGGATGAAAGAGGTCCAAAGGTACAAACTTCTAGTTATAAAATAAATAAGTTGTGGGGATGTAATGTACAGCATGGTGACCATAGTTAAAAACACTGCATTGCATATTCTAAACTTGTTAAGAAAATAAATCTTACAAGCTCTCATCACAAGAAAAAAATTCTGTAACTATGTATGGTGACAGACGTTAACTAGACTTATCGTGATGATCATTTCACAATACATACAAATATCGTGTTTTATGCCTGAAACTAATATAATGCATGTCGATCATACCGCAGTAAAAAATTTTTTAACTGAAAAAAAAAATTATCCATCAACTGCTTGGCAGTGCCTGGTGCACGGAACACTCAGCAAATGTTGTAAAGCACTAAAATGTGACAAGCGTGGCTTTGCAAACCGCGCCCCCCCCGGCCCCCCCCCCGTCAATGGTACCACGTAGGAACACCAGCCTCCTCTCCCGGGTCCCCACTTCCTTGTGGGCCAAATGGGGACAGTAGCTCCACCTCACAGCTTCCACCTGCCCCCAAGAACGAGCTGAAGTTACTACAAGTTTAAATACCTTAAACCGCTTTGGGCCCTGGAGACTCCATGTGTGTGCATGCGTGTGAATGCGTGCGTGCATGCATGTGCGCGTGTGCGTGTGTATGCGTGTTTGTGTGTGTGTGTGTCTGTGTGAGTGTGTGTGCGTGTGTGACTGTGTGTGTGCGTGAGTGTGTGTGTGCTAAGAATCGATTACTCAAAAATGTAGGGTTATGATCAGTGTCAAGGCCATGCTTTAGAACAGTTGAGTCTGACTTGCGGAAACCATTTTAAGAAAGAAAGAATGAAATGGTTTTGTGACGACCCCTAAGTTAAAAAGAGACCTGGATCTGGAAGAGAAGGGACCATGTGCCCGTTTTCCTCTGGAGATGCTGTATAAACATCCTCCCCGCAGGTGCAGTCCTAACATATTCCGGAGACCCCAGCCCACGGCAGGCCCCCTGTGCTTTTGTGTCCCCAGCCCCCGTCTGAACACCAGCGCCACTTGAAACCCTGCAGGGTACAGTTAGCCGTCCATCAGCTCAACCCATCTTCCGAGGGTCCAGCCCACGACATCCAGGAGACGGCGCGTCTTCCCAGCGAGTCTGGACCCTGAGCCACGGAGCAAGCAGGGGTTCGCCCTGGACGTGTCCCTGGGAAAGGCCTCAGGTAGGACACGCGGGTCCCTCGTCACCGAGTCTGGGCAGAAGGTACAGAATCTCAGGCTCCATTTCCGCTTCGGGACCGGGCGTCTGCGGGTTGCTAACTTTATTCGTCTAGCAGCCTGTGTTTTTCCTCAGAAGGGCTGGGAGGTGCTGCGGTCACGGAAGGATGTCCTGCGGCCCCGTGAGGGTCAGAGTGCGTTGTGGTTTGTAGTCTGTCCCGCCTGCAGGAGGGGACACAGCGCTGTTCAGATGCCTCGTCCTGTAGCCATGAGACCCTCACAGAGGCCCAGGACTCATCCTCACGTCACGACCCGTTTCCCCACGCGCCGGGGGTGCCCCATCACAATATATTGTCACATCCGAGCGGGAAGGACCGGCCACATCTCCCATGAGTCCTAGTCAAGCACCCCAAGGAGGTTGGGAGGGAGGTCAGGGGTCCCCCTGGAAAAGAACTGTTCGGTGAGAGAACAAGTAAATTTCACAAGTGATTGTCTTTGCTGCTTTCTGAAGCCACGTCTCAAACATAAAGACTTCCAAAGAAGCAGACAGCAGGGCCCAGAAAGAGGCACGTTTCCTTTTGTTTCAAAATGTGTCAGGAACCAGGAACTCGGGGACCTGCTTCAGCTGGAAGTGATTCGGGGCCCCTCCTTATCACCGGCTTCTCTTCCAATACTGTGCTCTTCCGGCTGAAAATAACCAAGCAAGCGGGATGTAAATATGCACCTTGCATCCGTCCTGTCATCGTCGTGTTTCACTGGACAGAAACAGGAAGGCTGAAAGACGCATCTCCCTCAGGTGAAGAGGCAGGGACAGTGTGGCCTCGTGTCGAGTTGCTCTGTTTTGTTCATCTTTCTAAATACAGAATCAGTTGTGAATCTGATTCTTGCCTTTTTTTGGCCTTTTTTTGGTGGCCTTGTTTTATGAGGGTTTCCACGCTGTCCTCCTTGGGCCACCACCTTCTTCTAACAATGGGCAGGAAGAAAGGCTGGGAGGAAAAAGATCTCCTGGAAGTAATTATGAGGCTGCCGCGGAACTCAGGAGATTGGGTCGTAGAGAATTTTATTTTATTCTGTCTCTCTGCCCTTGAGTCTCAAGTATGCCTCGTAAAACTGTGCAATGAATCTTGACATGTACAGATTGGCCAGAATTCTAAACCTCAGAAAACACACCTCAGCAAAATTCTACATGATGTTATCATTAAAAGCATGAGAAGGAAGGGACTTTAAATTATTAAGAATAGTGGTATTGTATTTTTACTGCTTCCATCCGTCCCATGTTGGCTTATGGAGCCTTGTTGCCTTAACTCGGCTCTGTCTGCATTGAGTTTGTTTTATTTTATTTTATTTTACGTTTTAAAAATAAATTTATGTATTTATTTTTTGGCTGCATTGGGTCTTTGTTGCTGCACACAGGCTTTCTCTAGTTGTGGCAAGCAGGAGCTACTCTTTGTTGTGGTGCAGGGGCTTCTCACTGCGATGGCTTCTCTTGTTGCGGAGCACAGGCTCTAGGCGTGAGGGCTTCAGTAGTTGTGGCACGCGGGGTCAGTAGTTGTGGCTCACGGGCTCAGTAGTTGTGGCTCATGGGCTTAGTTGCTCCGTGGCATGTGGGATCTTCCCGGACCAGGGCTCGAACCTGTGTCCCCTGAATTGGCAGGCGAATTCTTAACCACTGTGCCATCAGGGAAGTCCCGGGTTTGTTTTATTTTATTTTTTTCTCCACCATCTTTTCTTTTAGGCGCTTCCAAGAATGGAGCGTACAGTCTCCTCCAGGAATTCACTGAGACTTAACTGCGCTCAGTGCTAGAACATGTCTCCTTGCTGCTATCCAAACATCTCCTGAGCTGTTTACTCTGCTCTGTGCCAAGCCCTCTTCGGAATGACATTACTCCAAGAGTGAGGCCCCCTCGTTCGCCTGGGAAATCGGCAACGCATTGTCTGGTGCATCTCATCCTCTAAGAGATACTGATAGAAATGGATTTGAACCTTTACCACCCGTATTAATTACACACTTGAGATTTCAATAGCTGGCGAACAAAAATGTCACTAATATGCTGTAATCAGGCAGAGGGAGATAGAGGCGCATAAATTGTAAATTTATGTAAAGCTACATATAGGGAAGAATGACCCAGTGTGTGCGTGCAAAGGGTGAAAATATTCGTTTGCGTTAGCGGGTGCCAGCTGGGAAGCTTGACACTGCCACCAAGCCTCTTGGGGGTGGGTGGTGACCATGAGGACAGTTCCCCGAGGTTTGTTAGAGATGGCAGACTCGCAGGCTGGGAGTTTCTTAGACATTAAATAGTAGCTTTTCTGACGCTTTTACTGTAACGGGCGATTCATCCTTACATTTGAGAAAACTGTGTGTGAGAGCAAACCAAACCGTGTCCATCACGGGTTAAAGGTCCTCATAAAGATGCATGATCTCAGGGCACAAAACGTGTGTCCTTTGCTTTACCCCCAGACCCTCAGATCTCGGCCCCGCCCCTCCTCCCCCCGCGAGTGTCTTCCCCTCCCCGCCTGCTTTAGCAGGTGTCCCATTCATCCCGTTCTCCTACAGTGAATGAAATGAACACAGAAAATAGCTTCAGGATTTACTTTATGAAACACACTTGAAGTGGAAGGTATGTGCATATACATAGTATCTGACAGAGGGTTGAGTTAACTGTATTTTCCTCCTTAGATGCACAGCTCCCAGTGGGCTGGGCTGGGTCTCATCCTTGTTTCAGTAATTAATTAATTAATGACCACACTTCCTTATTCCTTAAAAACAATTTCACTTACAGTAGCATCAACAAGAAATACTTAGGGATAAATTTAACAACAGAAGTGCAAGACTTGTACACTGAAAACTATGAAACATTGTTGAGAAAAGTTAAAGAAGACCGAATAAATAGAAAGACACCCTGTGTCCATGGATTGGAAGACTTGATAGTAAAATGAAAATACTCCCTAAATTCATCTACAGCTTCAATGCAGTCCCTAGTGTGACTGTATTTGGAGGTGGGGCCTTTAGAGAGGTAACTAAGGTAATTAATGAGGTCAGAAGGGTGGGACCCTGATCTGGTCGGACTTGTGTCCTTATAAGAAGAGGAGAAGGCACTCCACGTGCACGGGCCGAGGACAGGCCACGTGAGGACACGGTGAGAAGGTGGCGCCTGCAGCAGAGCGACCAGCAGGGGGTCCCTTCAGCTGGCACCTTGGCATTGGGTTTTCAGCCTCCAGAACCTTGAGAAATGAATGCCGGCCGTCCGGGCCACCCAGCCCATGGGGTTTATCATGGCCGCCTGAGCAGACTCAACACCCTGCCCCGCTCTGCCCCGCACAGTGCACTGGCTGTTCTCCTGGTGGACGCCCCGGGTCCCCTCATCCTGTCTGGACTCCAGTTCCCACCTGCCACCCAGACAGACCGTCTCCCACCCCCAAACCAGGCTGTGTCGGGAGGATGTGGTTCAGAACTTACCCCACAGGGAGAGGCGGGCAGTGCCGTCCAGAAACAGGACAGGTGTGCTCCAGAGTCCCCAGGCACCTGGACCAGGTAAGGTGTGAGCAGAGGCAGTGAGGCCTCGGGCTGCGCGTGCACACGGAGAGACCAGCGGTGCTTGTGGACTTAAAGGAATCCACTGGCGTCCACTGCTGCCCGGTCATGATCGGATCCCAGTTTTCTTTGCAGTAAAAGGTTGGTTATGGGTAAGTGAGGAGTCCACTCGGGGATGACGGGAAGGACAGGACACCTCAGAGGCCATGCTGCCCGCTGGAAGGGACCTGCTTTCTGTGACCTGTGCCCTCATGGTCGGGGCTTCATACCCTAAATCCATCAATTGTATGTTTCCCTTTTAAATGAAAATAATAGTATAAAAACAATTCATCTATGGAGCTAGAGTATCAGATGAGAATTTTCCCCAGAATATTTTCCAAAAATCCTTAGAAAATGTGAATTTACAAATAGACTTTTAGAACGGATAGAACTGAGAAGACTTTGGGTATCGCCTCCTCAAGGTTGAACTTTCTTTAGAGATCGTGGAGTTTCAAGTACGGTCATCTAAGCTCAGATTCCTACTGCCTGATCTTAAGTGAATCATTTGACGTGTCTGAACCTAAGTTTCCTCATTTGCAAAATGAGAAAAATGACTCATACCTGCTGTGTACAACTGGGAAGAATTCTTACAACAATCAGTGTGGAAACACATGGCAGGACGCTCTGTAAAATGCGTCATGTGGGAAAGCAGTGTCCCAAAGCAGTAGTGACCCACTCTGGGCGGGTAGCCCTTTCATTCATGTGGTCACCGGCCGTGCAATATTCAGGAAGGATAAAATGAGAAGGTATTCTTGTCTGTGGTCCTTAATTCCTGCCCAAAGGTGAAAACAATACTGGCAGATTATTTCATGAATAATGAAAAAGCAATTTGTCATTAATATGTAGTTCCTTAATGTTTTAAAGAAGACGGTCTTGGTCATAGTTGAAATGAAAGAGGCTTGGTTAGAATTCCATCCGTGCCGCTTCCTAGCTCTGTTATCTTGGGCAAATTACTTAGCCCTTCTGAGCCTCCATTTCTGCATCTGTAAAATGGACACCATCTTTCCTATTATTTGTCAGGGTTCCTGCGGGGAATGGATCAGATCACTTACGTGCAGCCTCCTAACAAGATCCGCCAGGCGTCTGACGCCCAGCTGGTGCCTGGTCTGCGATCTTGATATCTTCTGCTACTCGGAGTTGCACCTGTGCACGGGCTTCTCATCTTGCTCTCAAACCTTAACGTTAGGTGTCAGGAAGGCGTCAGACTTTCCAGAGCTGGAATGTTGCCTTCTAAATTTTCAAAAGCTTTGGCAGCACTAGGAAGCCGAAGATAGGCTTTAGCTTGAATGATAGGTCAATTTCACTAAAATTGAAGGCTTGAAAAAACAACTTGCTGATTCATTATGTTTGCAGAATATGCACTTTTAGTGTTTTTGTGCCCAAGAAGGTTTGTTTAATATTTTATCATTTGATTAAAGAAATCGTTCCTACTCAACGTGTGTGTTCCAAATGGTCGCTTTGTCTCCCTGTACTTTCTACAAGATCCCTTTCTTGGGGGAAATTGTTTGTGTGCAGGCAGCACTTCTGAGATGGTCTTTCCCTGCAGCGCGACTTGCGGGTATTTATGCGGGGAACTCAAGTTTCAGGTAGTGGGCGGGGAGGCTGCTCAGCCAATCGGAAGGGGGATCTGCTCAGGTCATTTGCAAGTCGCAGCCCACTTTTCCGCAGTGCCACCAGGCCGGTGAAATATATCCTTGGGGGGATGTCACCGCTCTGGTTAAGATTTCCTTTTACTCCTTGGCTAGAGCAATCCGAAGATAACTATTTCACATGTGCTTGCGGCGTTCAGGTGGGTGGAGCTGTCAGAAGACTGTAAAATCTCGCCCATCTTGCGATTGCACCTGAGGAAGACGAGGAACGACTGCTTCCTCAGCACCGTGGATTTAACTTTGCCCATTAATACCCTGATTTATGAGTTGGTGTTTTCCTTTGTCTCAACGTGACATTAGTACCTGCAAAAAGGCAAACGTGTGAGAGAGAATGCTTGTGAAGCAAAACCCATTTTTGCAAAGGTAGTGATGTTCTAAAATTGGAAGAAGTGCAACTCAGGCAGAGAAAAAAAAGGAAATAAACCCTACAATGACTGAGCTCTTCTTCGTAGCTTTTCAGAGTAGTAAAGATTTTCTCGATGTGCTATCAGATTGGTTCCATTATTTAAAAATACTTTTCACACAGGAAAAAGTTAATGTTTCCTATTTTCTGTTTTGCAGTGTGACCTAATCACTTGCTCTTCCAGATACTGGCTCTCACTGTGCATTCAGGCTTGCGGTTTAAAATGGATCCTCTATAAGGATTCATTCCCAAGTCCTGAAAAAAGTGCCCAGCTGAGCGAGGGACTTGTGTATTGCCCCAGGAACATTACACAGACGTGCGCTGGACTTGGGCACTGCCGAATTCAGAGGGCGATGCTAGCTGTAATAGTAATAGTGAGATGTTGATATTTGTATAAATGAAGCTGTCCAGGGGGGAAAAAAACCTAGAAGAAAACGCTCAAATATAGTTGTAATTTGTGCCAGACCCACCCAAGCAGGCAGCGGAGAGCCGTCCAAGAGGGCTGCCTGGGCTGCTTTCTCTGTGTGCCTTGAAGAACGTGTGTCTATGTGAAGATGCCAGGAAGAAAAACCTGCTGCTCCCTGCAGGTGTGAATGGTCTCTCAACAAGCATGGGGTCTGTGTGCACTCACATGCCTGGGCCCCGCCTCGGGGAGGGCAGGGAGGATGGTGTGTGACATAGAGGGTTTCTAAGTGCCAGCAAAGAAGAAACAGGGGAATACTCTCCTTGGGGACTTGAGGAGTGGTGGAGGTGACCACTGGCCTGAGAAATTAGTCAGTGAGGGCTTCAGGGCACAGCTTGGAGCTGACGTGACACAAAATCCCACCCGTGCCAGGACTAAAGAAGGAGAACCTGCCTGAGGCCAAATTTGCTGCAGCCAACAGGGCGGGTGTGTCTCTAACCAGCTGTCTCTCCTGGAGAGGAACCCACGTCCTTTCGCTGTCCCTGGGCCCACTTGGGAGGGACTCTCCTTCCCTTTGGCTTTCCTGCTGGCCCCAGGCCCCAGGATGAGTCCTCTGTCTTCCCGTCCTCTGGCAGGACCCCTCTCCTTGCCTATATGATGTGAGTCCATGTCTCTGCCGTGGCCAGTGGTTGGATGGGTCCTGGGTACCACTAACGGGAGGTGGCTGGGGACAGCGCATGCCCACCCGGGCCGGCGACGCACAGGCTCCCCGCGTGCTGAGGGAGCCCACTTCTGGACGAGCTTCCTGGGGCTGCTGTAACAAAGGGCCTCAGGCTGCGTGGCTCACACGGCAGAGATCCGTCCTCTCACAGCCCTGGAGGCTGGAAGTCCAGATCCAGGTTCCTTCTGACTGTGGCAGGGACTCTGCTCCTGGCCTCTGCCCTGGCTGCTGGTGGCTTCTGGCAATCTTTGGGTTCCTTGGCTTGTAGATGCATCGTTGTGAGCTCTGCCTCTACCTTCACCTGATGGGCTCCCCGTGCCTGTCCGTCTCTGTGTCCAAAGTCACCCTCTCTATAAGGGCACAGACACACCGGGTTAGGTCTGCTTTAATGACCTCATCCTAACTTAATTTCTGCAAAGACCCTAATTCCAAAGAAAGACCCTAATTCCATTCACAGGTATGGGGCGGTGGGGGGGGGCAAAGACTTCAACATCTTTTGGGGGCACCCAATTCGGCCATGAGTCGAATAACAGTCAGGACAATTGCTCTGAGCCTGGCTCTCCGGTAGGGGCTCTGAAACACCGGTCATTTGCCACTTGGGCCGCGAGCAGAATGGGAATGCACCCATCGCTGATCCCTGAACTGCCTTCTGATCCTGGGAGCCCTGCAGGGGTTCACCGTGCACATCTCACACTGTGCGTGTGTCTGCAGCCTTGTCGTGAGGGTCCATCTGCTGGGGCAGATGAGAGGTGCTTAGGTGAAAGATGTGCCCACCCCCTGGCCAGGATGCTGGGGGCGGCTCAGTGAAGGAGGGGGAGGGGCTACAGGCTTTAAAAAGGTCAGAGGCTTCCAAGAGCCCACACTCTGCCCCAAGAGGGCAGCTCTGGGAGGGCTTGTAAGTTCAAGGACAGAGCCACATGGTAGCAACAGATGCACTGAGATGAGGTTCCCCATGTAGGTACATTTCCTGTTAGTTATGGGCTCCAAGCCATGCACTGGGATTGGGAAGATTCAAAGTAGAGCATCTTGTATAAAAAGTACACAATAGTAAACGTTTATACAAGCACAGAATAAAATATAGTCTAAAAGTATAGACTTGACACCCGGAGGAAGCATTCTTCTGTCTGGGTCATCTGAGAATAGAGAGATTTCAGTAGTACTTTCCTGCACGAGGCTGTCTTTTTCAATCAGGGGCGGAGTGGGAGGCATGGAAAGTAGATGTCTGCATCCTAACCACCTTCCGGAACATTCTGTCCAAGGGAGGTGGCAATTTCTCAGCTGGAGAGCAGCAGGGCCCTCCCACACCTCTGCCGGGGCTGCGTCTCTGCTGTGGATTCCGGCTGGTGCCCTTTGTCCCAGGGGCTGCAGGGGAAATCCAGGGTTGCTCTGGTCTTCAGAAATGACACAGCATTTTAATTTTGGTGGCAAGTTAGTGAATAAGAAAACTGAAGAGAGCTTTAATATCTACACATGAGAAATTCCTGTTTGTTTGTTTTGGCTTCAGAGCTTATTGGAGGAATAGACGATTAACATTTTATAATACAGGGTCTGGACAAATGAGGCTCATGGGGGGAAAAAAAAGGAGAGGGATTCTGAGTGACACACCTCCTCCCGGGCGCTTTCCTGCCCTGAAAGAACTGGGCCCCGTGTACACCTAGCAGCCATAGATGGGGGGAAGGCGTCATCTCAACACCCATCCACTAACGAGGAGACTCATGGCCACCACTTAGCGCCCAGGGGTACGTGTTCAGGGTAGCTTTGGCAAAGGCAAGGAGGCTGGTGGTTGAGGCAAAGTTGGGGTCTTGCACAGGGGTGCAGTCAGCACTCCCCAGACACGCCTCTGTTATATCACAGAAATGTTTCGTGATTCCTCCTTGAAGTAGCAGAGCTTCCTAATACGTGCTCAGGGCCCCTCCACACGTGACATTCGGGTAAATGTATCTTCTCATCCTTTCCTGTTTCCATCTGATTTCAAAGGCTGCTTTCTAGTCAGAGAAATAAAAGCACTGTCGAATCACATTTTGCCCCTGTGTAACGTAACCCTACATGTTACAAAACAGCTTTGGATTGGGAGTCGGGGACCGGGAGCCCCACGCTGGGCTCTGCGGAGAAGGGCTGTTAGCCCCCTGCCCAAGTCCGTTTAGATTCTCTGAATCTCACTTTTATGCTCTTCAAAGGTGATAGAAATGGCCAATTTTCCTACCACCTGAGGTTATTGTAAAGGTCAAGATAAAAAGAAGTGAGGGGTTCCACATATAAGTGATATCATATGGTATTTGTCTTTCTCTGTCTGACTTACTTCACATAGTAGGATCATCTCTAGGTCCATCCATGTTGCTGCAAATGGCATCATTTCATTCTTTTTGACGAAACAAAAACAAACTTGCAGGTACTGAGAACAGACTTGTGGTTGCCAAGGGGTAGGCGGGTGGGGGAGGGAAGGATTGGGGGTTTGGGGTCAGCAGGTGCAAACTGTTATATCGAGAATGGATAAACAACAAGATCCTGCTGTACAGCACAGGGAACTATATTCAATACCCTGTGAGAAACCATATGGAAAAGAATCTGAAAAGGAGTGTATGTACATGTATAACTGAATCACTTCACTGTACAGAAGAAATTAACACAACATTGTAAATCAGATATACTTCAATAAAAATTTTTTAAAGGTAAAAAAAAAAGTAAGGGGGAAAAGTGCTTTGTAAAGTTTACAAGCCATGTAAATAGAAAGTATTATCTCCTTTTTTATATCGGCTTATACTGAAACTTCTACTTCTACTTTTTAATTGGAGACGTCTCAGAAACCGATCAGATTTTATTTACGTGGCAAATGATGTTTCATTATGTGCAATCACAGGGGGAGCACCGGCCCTGCTTCTCCTAGGATGTTTACTTACCTGGGCTGGTATTTGCATCCCAGACAATCTGGGGCAAATGCTTTTCTTGTCCTGCCATATAGAGGCCTCCCTGGGAAAGGTTATATATGGACCTGAAGGCCATTAGCGTCAATTATACTTATTTTGGGTTCACTGAGCCATTAGTTCATCTGCTCTCGTTCGTCCTCCTGAGCAGAGAATCTGAAATGCTTCTGCTTGGGCTCTGAATCTGGCCTTCTCTTACAAAATCGTTATGACGTGGGACAGAGGCTAATCAAAAAAAGCCACTTGTTCACAAAACAAATTGTTTTCCATGAAGCTGCAAGTTTTGTTTACTTTTAGCAAACAAGTACCATATTTTTTTTCTGCATCGAACTATATAGTTTTGTTTTGGGTTTTTTTGGGGAAGTAGTTCTGTCCAGGCAAGTTAACTGTTAATATCTGACCACTGATACTGTCTATATCTACATACAGGTTTGAATAAATCTCTTTGTTGCTGTTTAAAATAACATTTGGTTTTCTCTAGTTTCTCTAAATATTTTGCTTTACAAACTGTTTTTCTTAAGATTGTTCGTGAAAAACTTGTACATGTGCCAATCTTACAAGTATTGAGTGACATGAGCCTCTCTTTTCCAACTGTGAAGATGTATACTGTGTTTTTCTTTTAACTAAACTCAAGCTACTTGGGAAGGAGAAGGATTCTTTGCTTATTTTAACCTAAACGCTCTTATTTAAGAGCATCTGACCATATGATATTTGTATTGGTCAGCGTTCTCCAGAGAAATATACAAACAGAGACAGAGACAGATTTAAGAGACTGGCTCACAAGATGGTGTGGGGCTGAAGTCTTTGGAATCTGTGCAGGCTGGCAGGCTGGAGCCCAGTGGAGATTGCAGTCCTGAGTCTGAATTCCACAGGGCAGCAGCCTGCAAACTCAGGAAGGGTTTCTGTGTTGGAGTGTTGAGAATTCACTCTTTGGGAGACCTCTGTCTGGGCTCGTAAGCCCTTCAACTGATTAGATGAGGCCCAACTATGGAGAGTGATTGGCTTTACCCAGACTACTGATTTCATGTTAATCACACCTAAGAACACACCTTCACGGGAACATCTAGACTGGTGTTTGGCCGAGCAACTGGGCGTAACAGCCTCGCCAAGCTGACACACAAAATCAACCACCACAAATTCTAAAACAGCTCTTAAAAAGCTTGATCACATAAACCAGACTCTCCACGACTAAAGGTCTAAAGGGCATCTTCATGACAAGACAACTACCTGTTTGTTTGTCCCCAAAGGAGAACAAAATGATCACATTGTGCTTGTCTGAGCCAGTAACAATTTGAACTGGCTCCTCATAATGTCATTTTGGAGGACTTGCTGAGGTCACTACTAGGATTATGCAATGAAGCACTGTCATTTTAGAGCCTGGAATAAATGCTTTTATTGTCCTTCTTTTACTTTAATTATGTGCCACACAAGCACCTTGTGCCTGTAGAGGCTTAATGAATAATGAATAGTCCCGTCGCTAACGAAAACGAAGAGTCTCTCAGCCCAGAACTAGTTCACTTCCCCCCAAATGTCAGGCTGCTCTTAGGAAGCTATAAAAATGAAACAAAATACCCTGAAACCCCAAACTGAAAAAACTCACAAATCTAATCAAAATGTTTTATCTGTAAAAATTGTGTCAAAATATTAAACTGGCCAATTCTAAAATCCAGCCAAACTTTCAAACCAGTTCTGGGAATTTGGACAGTTTCAGCCGTACGTTCTGATCTTGCCAAGGGGTTTATGCTTGGATGGTCGCTGAGTGCTAATGGAACCTAGGGGAATAAGTCCTCCCCCCGTTGAGATAGGGTTACACAGATAAGGATCAAAACAGAACCCTATCTGGAACACTTCGGATTTACTCAAAGAGCCCCCTCTTTGTCTTCAGAGGCGTTCTCACACACAAATCCTTCCCCATCAAGATAAGCAGCTGCCCCTAGAAACCCCCGACTGGTGGGAAGCTGTAGGGTCCTTCACTGTCGCAGTGAAGGCTTAAGTCTAAGAAGGAGTCTTGGGCTTGAAAACAGAGTCTGCGGAAGCAGCAGAGGCATCACAGTAAGAGTGACCGTCCCCGGGCTCAGCTGCCACGCTGGTTTGAAACTGAGTTGGCCAGGGTAAAGGGACAGTGGGGCTTGGGAGTCTCTGCGGCTTCCCGTCCTAACCCCACTTTATGGATGTTAAGGACCCAGGGCTCCCACCGCCTGCTTCCTGCCGGCGCTGACTCCCAGGACACGGGGAAAATCTGAGACAACAAATCACAGAGGAATGTGCACAGAGCCAGCGACAGAATTTGAAATGATTTCCTTATTCTTCTCTAAAAATGATCCCTGTCTCCAAGTTTTATGCAGTTAAATCTTTTAAAATGACCCAAAGGCGTGTGATTGATTGCCTGTGTGAACTCTGTGAAAGCAACAACAATTGCTTGAAACTGTTACCCGGGAGGTGTGTGTCTTTCCTAAAATCACCGGTTTTGTGAAACATGTGCTTTCTCCCTACTTCGGCCTTTCTACAGCTGTGCACTGAATACAAGAAACAAAGAATCCTCTATGATCTGTCCCTGAATTTCACCACGCTTTTTTTTTTTTTCAAATCCTGAAACTAAATTGGTTTCCAACTACCTAATAATCAAAATTTATGTCTTAACATGTGGCTGGCACCATGTTAGGGTGTAGTGTGGAAAGAAGAGGAAAGTACGGGGAGATTATAAAGTACAGTTTTCCTCTCTCGAAGAGTATATAATATTATAGTTTAGATCGGGAGATGGGGGAGGGAAGCCACACACACACACACACACACACACACACACGAGACAATTAGGGAACAAAGTAAGAGAACAGTAATTATGCGCTAAACTGTGTGGTACAGATTATTCGTGCTTTAAAGGGTTCAGAGAAAAAAGGGCTCAGTGTGGGCTAAAGCCATTTGAGATGATTTCATCATGGCCTCAGAGCCATTTTTAAATGCAAATAATAAACTGGTAAGAAGTGCTCTCTTGACAGCTGGGCCTCAGAAGGAGCTGTGTTGGGGAGGAAAAGGAATGCTAACAGTTATGCGGACGGTCACCCCCAACGGGAGCCAAGGAAAGGTCAAACTCTGGTAAAATAAGAAACTTCCTTTAGGTGGGGCTTAGTTTGCAAATTGCAGCAAGGACACAGTGCCCCCAGGATTGGAACCTGCAAGGTGTTTACCAGCGCTCAAGCCCCATTCCGAATCTCTTTCCTTTGCTCCTTGAGGCATATTAATTCCTTTCTAAAGCTATTAAAAGGGGTCTGTTGAGCTTCTTAGGAAGACTCACAACCACCAGTCTTATAAATAGCCGAGCTTCTGGCAAGCTCCATCACGCTGATCCGGTCCTTCTTTTTCCAGCGCTGCCCAGCAAAGCCAGGAACCCCCAAGCAGTCTCCCCGGAACTTACATTTGCTAGAGGAGGAATAGACTCAAATAATTCAAATAATTCGGTCCAGGAAAAGTGCTGAAATCGTGAGCAGTAAAACGCAGTGAGAAACCCTCAGGCCCTAACGCCCTGGTTCCGGCCCCCAGGGTAGACCTGCCCAGCCGCCCGAGGCTGTGGTGCAGCTGGGCGCTGGGAGGGGCTTCCAGAACATACCCCTCCCCTCCAGGGCGCAGGCTTCTATGGGCTGACCCCCAAACTCTAATTGCTCCAGTAGCACATCCTTGATTTCTTCCCCCTCGTTCTTTTAAGCTTGTCTTTAAATTTAATTTAGAGCAGGTCGCAGTCACGGCCTCCTGGTGGAATCTTCTCGGAGACCTGGCTGACCCACATGTCTCCACAGGAAGGTCTTTCCCACGGCCCAGCGGTCCCCACTTCCCTCCAGACGGCAGGGCCTTTCCTAGGGCAGGATGGCTGGGCGACGGGGCATTTGCATTCTAGTGGTCAGGGTGCAGCAAGTCCAGAACCCCCCAGGGAGCCCCGCACAGCGAGGCTTCCACATCCCGAGGCGGAGGATCTTCCTCTCCTGCGGCGGGCTCGTTGAGGGCAAGCCCATCAGATGGCAGGATGGAAGCTCAGAGCACAGGGTCCGGGGTCCGATTCCTGTGGCCTGTTCACGGGGAAGACAGGGCTGCCTGGAGACTTTCTGAAAACAGCGATAAACGTGAACTACTCACACATGACCTAAATACTCATAGTGACATTCTTCTCAACGGCCGAAAGGGGGCGACAACCCAAATGTCCGTCCGCAGACGATGGGTGAACAAAATGTGTTGCGGCCACACAGTGGAATATTATTGGGCTGTAGAAAGGACTAAAGTTTTGAGGCGCGTTACACCGTGAATGAGCTTTGTTGAAAGCATTCTAAGTAAAAGGAGCCAGTCACAAAACGCAACTGAATGAGATCATTTCTCTGATATCCGGAATAGAGACGGAAAGCAGAGGCGAGGCTCCAGGGGGTGGGGGGAGGTTGCGGGGAGACTGCGTAGCGGCCTAGGGTGCTTTTAATGGGGTGACAAAGAAGTTCCAGAAAGAGCGTGACGGCCGCACAGCATCATGAATGGACCAAAGGCCACTGAATTGTTTGCTTTAAAATGGTTAATTTTGTGTTATGCCAGTTTTATCTCAATTTAAAAAATTGAAAAAAACAAGCACATTTGGCAGGCTGTGTGGTGTAGGTTAAGAGCTCAGGAAGTGCGAGCTGAAGATACTCCTGACTTCTGCAGCTCCTTGGGCGTCGCTTCTCTCCACCTTCCCCCATGAAGCATCAAGAACAGAATCACAGGGGAACACGACTGTCAGGCCTATTTTAAAACCACTTCTCTATTAACCTCTCAGCTGCAGCCAGCACCCTCCTACTGCACGGAGCTGCGAGGCGCTGGGATTCCTGCCCCTTTGAGACAAGCCCAGTTGGTGCTGTTTTGTGCATCGCCCCCTTTCTTCCTTCCGGGCCCCTGTCATCTCTTTGCCGCTCCCTACCAGCTATTCGGGGGGCCACTGTGCCCGCCTCGGTTCCCCCCGCCCAAGCCCGGCCATGGGACTAGCCTTCTGGACATGGTGACCCTGTTTTCTGTGCCTGGATCTCAGGGATCCCCACTGCTCTACAGAAAGCCCCGAGGCCTCCATGCAGGACCCGCCTCCCTGAGAACCTGGCCTGGCGTTCTTGGGGTTTGCTTTTCACCCTTGACTCAGAACTCAAAACTGTGAGGAATTTTATAGAGAATTGGTTTCCGATGCCTCATTTCCCAAAGGTGGGAACTGTGTCCCAGAGAAATGTTACCAGGTCCCAGAGGCGCAGGTAGGGGGCAGCCCCGTGGGTTGGCGTGAGCTCCCCAAGGCCCTGCAGCCGGCACATTTGGTGCTGACTGGGCCAGTTTCCTGAAGCTCCCCACTCTGGGCTTGTTTGCCATCAACTTCAGGACTCCACCTGGATGAGGACTGGGGTCCCAGCTGCGAGGGCTGTTTCCTACCAGAGCTACGACCGTTCATCCATCAACCTCATCTCTAAATCAATCAAAGCTCCGTACAGAGAGACCAGCCACCAGAGCAATTTATTCTGAGAGGAGAAACCTGCCCCTGCTCTCCGCCAGACTACCAAATGCAAGGAACACACCTTCTGGTACCTACAGCCTTTTCCAAGCCCCTTTAGACCACACCCTCCTAAGGGCCCATGTCCTCTCTGATGACCAAAGCCACCGTGGTGAATCCTTTCTGTCCCCCAAATTCCACGGGTGGTCTGGAATTTATTCGTAATTTTAGTTTGATTCGCCTACCGTGTTCTGCAAAGTGCCTTGGACTGAGAGCTGGTAGAATTTAAAGAGCCTGCTTTCAGCCTTGCTACCACGTCCTGTACCAGGAGGACGGCCACCGTCTTTATCCAGCTCTTCCATGTGTGCTCATTTCTTTGTCTGTAAGTAGGAACAGCCCACTTGTTCTCCGAGCTATCTTGAGGATTAACTTAATGAAACCTGCAAGGAGGGTGGACAGACTGTAGGAAGACGGGCATCATTAGGATTTTCTCACAGAGGTTTGCCTTTTCCCCTGCAAAACCATTAGGTAAACAGGAAATGAGCTGCAAGACAAAGCAGTTCCAGGCAGCCCTGGGGGCTCAGAGGGTGGCGTCTGGGCCCTGGTTGGTGTTAATTCCCAGACAAGATAAGAACAAACCACCCTCAAGTCCCCAGTGCAGGAGACCTGCGCATCCAGAGAGAGAGAGAGAGCTTTCTGCCGCCAGGTGAGGGCCAAGGGATGCAAGAAGTCCTGGCAGCTGGAGACCCGTGGGCCAGGAATACTGCGCTTTGTCCCACACGGATATCACCAACACAGCCAAAGACTGTGTTTACCTCCCGTATGACTGTGGCCCCTGGATCATTCCGGACTGTTGCCAAATGAAAATGCTTGGGAGCTCTGTCCCCTGATTTAATGGTCCAGATTGCCATAAAACTGTTTGCCCTTATTGTCAGAATATTTGCTCTCTGCTCCAGGAAGGGAGCATTTTTTTTTCCCCCATCGAGATGGTGAAATACACAGAAAGGAAAGATGCAGCCTGTTTGGGAGCAGAATGGAGAAACGGTGCAGCTTCAGCTCTGGGGACACGGGGGACTGACTGATGGTGGAAGCCCACTTGCTCATTTCTACCGAGACTTGCCTTTTAAAGGAAATGGAGACCCATTTCCTCTTCTCGGCCACCACAAATCATTCTCCTGTCATCTTCTCCCTTCCATACTTTTCCAGAGTCCGGGCTCTTGTGCAAATGTTTTCTGGTTTAAAGAAGATACTTTCTTTGAAAAAGAGGTCGTCTTGCTTCTTAAATGAAATCTTATCAGCTCAGATCTCCCACCTCGATCTTATCTTTTAGCAATTTTCTTCTTCTTTTAGTTAAGGAATCTCAATATGCAGTTATTGGAGCAGGTGTTTTTATGGGATGCATTTGAGGAAGAAAATAATTAACATTGTTTTGTCCTTTAATATTTTTAATAAAACTGGGAAATACCTAACATCGTATTTGCTACGTGCCAGAACCTCTTTTGTGTTTATATGATTATATTAGCATGTTTGATCCTTGTAGCTGATAAGTGGGAACACTGAGGCACAGAGAGTTTGTGGGATTTGGCCATGGTCACAAGCGTACAGCCGGAATAAGAACTGGGCCGCCCACTCCCACATCCCTACGCTGTTTTATGGGAAGCTTGGAAAATGAACAGGAAGCAGACAGTCTATAATCCCAAGAGATCATGTCACGGACGCCCTTCTTTTTCACACTTGCCTTGTTTACAGGATTAAAATTATAACACACATTCACCTTTGTGTCCTGAATCCTCTGTTTTAGCATGTAGTTTACATGCTTGACAAGAGCTGCATGGTCGTCTCGCAAGCAACCCAGGTCATTTATAGAGCGATTCCCCATTTATAGAGCTATTGGTTATTGAGGTTGCTTTCACTTTTTCACTAATAGAAATAACGCTTCAATGAACAGCTTTGCGGTATGTATTTTCCTATCATTTCTATAGGATAAACGGGAAAATTACTGAAAGCCATACAAAATGAAAAAATTATCAAAGATCTACCTAGTAGTTTTAAAGGAAAATTCTATTATATAAACCCAAGGAACAGGGATTTCCTCGGTTATCTAAATAATCTCAGAGCAGGACAATTCATTACAAGTACATACCGTATAGAGACATTTCCAAAAGAGATTAAAATGAACAAACAAAAACAGAGAGAACGCTTCAGATCAATATCTCTTATGAAAATTAATGTAAAAATTTTAATTTAAAATATGAACCAAACGAATCTACAATGTATTTTAAAAAACAATATCCCATAACCAAGGCGGTTTCATTCTTGGAAAGCGATAGTAATTCACTACACATATAGATTAAAGGAAAAAAATGTTATGATCCTTTAGATAGATGTTAAAATAACAGCTAAAAATTTCATAGCCATTCCTGATGAAGACCTTTATTCATTAAAATTAGAAAGAAATTTCTAGAAAGTGATTGAAGATTCAAGAGAGAAACAGACAACAGAGCTTAGTAGTATTATTTTGATCTGTTTTGGAGGTTCAGTTATTATGACAAGAAAAAAATAATGTGAAAATACTGAAAATTAAAAGTTAATATTATCTTTTGGAGTAGATTATATGGCCGTAGACTTAGGAAAGGCCAAAAATTTAGTCAAAGCATAATATTAAGTGTTTAGAAAAGTAGCTAAAGTATATAAAAATTATCTTTTTTACATACATATAAACACATAAAATTCTATCGTATTTTTTTATATATAGTGATTCACAAGAGCAGTAAGGACTATATCACAGCTGACATTGAATATAATAAGAAATGTATATGCCATAAACTAAATGATTTTACTGGAAAATAAAAGCCTGAAAAAAATGAAGAGCTATAGCTTGTGCTTACATGAGAAAATTCAATATTTAGAAAAGTCCATTTTCCCCAAATTAACCTTTAACTGCAAGTTCAATTCAAATCTCATTTTTGTGTTGAAAAGTCCTCAGTCAATTTGAAAGTCAGAATGTCCTGCAGCTAAGACAAGTGTGAGAGCAAAAGGTATGCAGGCCTTGGGAAGCCCAGCTCCAGGGGGCCAGCTGTGACAGAGCTGCTCCAACGGACAGAGAGACAGATGATTCAGGGAACAAAATAAATGGTACAGAAATAAGCCCATGCACGCTTTTAGGTTTTATAACTACATGATAAAGATTAGATTTCAAATCAAAGGAGTGAAGCTTGATTAATAAACAGTAAAAGATATTGGATAATCTTTAGGGGAAGAGGAAAAAGTTGGCTTGCTACCTTACAACACTCAAAAGAAATTATATATATATTTTTTATTTTTATTATTTTTATTTTTGGGTGTGTTGGGTCTTTGTTGCTGTACGCAGGCTTTCTCTAGTTGCGGTGGGTGGGGGCTACTCTTCGTTGTGGTGCACGGGCTTCTCGTTGTGGTGGCTTCTCTCGTTGCCGAGCAAGGGCTCTAGGTGTGCGGGCTTCGGTAGCTGTGGCATGCGGGCTCAGTGGTTGTGGCTCGTGGGCTCTTGTGGTGCACGGGCTTAATTGCTCCGCAGCATGTGAGATCTTCCTGGACCAGGGATCGAGTCCGTGTGCCCTGCATTGGCAGGCAGATTCTTAACCACTGCACCACCAGGGAAGTCCCAAGAATTTATATTGATAGGTTAATATATATTAGAAAATAAAAATGTAAAGTAGAGGAGAATACCTTAATTTGACGGGTGGAGAAGGTTTTATTGCTGTTGTTTGAAGCAAGACCAAGAAAATATAAAGGAAAAAATAATTAATTTGGCCAAAGATATCATAAAGAACAAATGGGAAAAAATGCGTAATTTATCCAGATAAAGTATTAATCTCTCTAATACATAAAGGTCAAAAGATTAAGAAGAGAAAGGCAACTTGAGAGAGATGCAAAACACACCAACAACCAGTCCCTAGAAATAGACACTCAAATCACCAATGAGGTTTAAGGGACAATGAAAGAAATACAAAGTAAGAGAACTGGATATTAATTTTCACATATCAGACTGGGAAAGACTAAAATAATAATACGACTTTTTGATGAACACGTATGTGAATAAGTAGGCACATCCTGTTATGTGACACTGTACTTTTGGGAGGAAAACTAACAATATCTATCAGAATGTTAGATACGCACACCTTTGATTTGGCAAAATTCCACTTTCAGGAACTCAACACATGACAAGAGCCTTATTTTCATTACATGTATGTCTAATAACATCTCTCGCAGAATTTTTTTAACAGTACAATTTTTGAAAAAAATCTAAATTTCCATCAGAAGGAAGTTAGATAAATAAACTGTACTACTGTCATAGAGTGAAATCTTATGCGATGTTGCAAATAAAAGCGAGGTGGCTGTATACTGTACTGACACACACGAGTGTCCATAACAGATTTTTAAGTCACAGAGAGGAATGTGGATGAACCCTTTTCCATTCCAATAAGATACTACGTGTGTAAGTAGCACACATACCTCTATATACTATTATACACATGCACGTGATGCACTATTAGACATACAAACGTATATACACACTTAAACACGTAAATAGCTGTTTCCAAACGGGAGGACATACAAAAAAACTTGTAACTGTGAATCTATGGGAATTAGAGAAAGCTTCACTTTCATTTTCTACTCTTTTTACTTTTGCATTGTTTGAAATATTTACAGGTATTCAATAGATGTACCTCTTATGATGTGCAAATATATATAATGTGCAAACTGTGCAAATATTTAAAAGTTAAGATGAAAAGGCCCAGGGAACTGAACCTTTTTATGGCATGGGCACATGGGGCCAACAGCCACTAGCGTCAATCCAGGGAAGCGTGCAAGTTCTAGGGCTTCCGAATCCACAGAATTCCCTGCAAGAGGACCCATGGAGTCCTCATCCTCTCCATCCATCCACCCTGTCATGCCTTCTCCACACCTGCGCCCCCGTGCACTGGTTCCTCCTTCATTCCTTTCTCACGGCTCTTCCAACACAGCGTAGTTTACTTGATCTCTACAACTACTGAGCATCGTCTACGTCCTCCTATTAGGATGTAAAACCCACAAGATCGAGGGTGTTTGTCTGTTTTGTTCACAGATGTAATCCAAGCGGCCAGAACAACGTGTGGCACATAGTAGGTCCCTGGTAACTATCTAATGGGTGAATGCACAGCTACTTTTCTCCCCACGGTAAAATGATTGATGGCCAACAGTCTTTCCAAATGGCCACCCTTAACTCAAGAGTCAACATGAAACTTTTAATGGATAACAGGTCTTGAGCATAAGATATCGAGTTGAAAAGATTAGCATCTTTCTTTGCTCACAGTTCAGATTCCTGGGATCTCAAGATTGGGAGCCCATGTAACCCAAACATAGATCAAAGCCTTTCCTGTGCTCTGCAGCCCCGCCAAGTACTCCCTGGCCTGGACTTAATCAAGTCCAGTGACAGAACTCTCCAGGCCACTGGAAACAAGCTTCAACTTAAAAGTCTTTCTTTTTAAAAATTTGAACATACGTTAATCTGAAACCAACCTCACCGTGACTTCCAACCGTATCCTCACCCTTCTTCCCCAGCCCTCAGGCCAGAGCTTGTATAATAAGTCAAATTTCCTTCCCATGTGGAGGGATGACCTCGAATTTGCCATCGCGATGCCCCTCAGACCTTTCCCCTTCTAGGCTGATCACCTTCAGTCCTTCAGGTCGCGTGCTGTGCTCGTCACCTTTTCCAGATCTTCCTCCATCTTCGTCTCTGACGTCTGGAAACGGTCCAGCTTGCTGACGCCCAGGTCCCAACCCAAGGTGAGAGCTCTCAGATGCGCCCCCTTCTGTAAACGCAGTCACAGGTGACACCCCTTTTTAGTTTTGTCTGTAATTTGTCACTGATTTCATGACACTCTTCACTCATTCTCAATGTGAAAATAACCGTTTTCACAATAGCCCGGGCATGAGCGCTGGCTTGGAAAGGCTTCTTTTTCTCACCTTTGAGGCCAGAGGGAGTCTTGGTGTGGAGGAGACTGACTGACGTTCAAAGAGGGAGACAGCACTTGAGCCCTCCCATGAAATGGGTGGGGGCTCCAAGGTTGTGAGCGAAGGGTACGGTGGAGAGCTTGAGCGAGAGAAACTCAGGCTCTAACCCACGCTGCCCCTTGTGAGGTGAGGGCACCTGGGTCCCACTTCTTCACCTTTAAAGCTGAATTATTCTGATGTGATAATATCATTTAAGGGCTTAATTTATAAGTCCTCCAATTTATTGAACAATGTCTTATTCAATAAATAATGGTTACAATGATTTCCTTTGATTTAAACAAGTGTCTGAGATAGGCATGTTGATATTCAAAACATTTAACAACCTGTACAGGTAACAACGAACCAGAATAATATGGATATGGACGATGGATGTGGTCATGGACATGGCCAGGTGAATATCCGTCAGCCTTGGAAGTAGGGATTATTGCCATTTTACAAACAGGGAAACAGACTCAGAGAGTTAATTGTACCCGATAAATTTCCATATATCTGAAGTATGAGGACAGTCTGAGCGTTTGGGAGAGATGGAATTTCGTTCACCGTCTGTGCGTTGGGTATCTGTGCTGGCGTACCGTGTTGAAAATTTTCCACTTGCAACGCACCCGTCTTTTAATCTTTGAAAAGGTTCAGTGTGAAGTCTATCTCTTAACAGGCTTTAAGGGGCAGCACCACATTTTCTAAATGTGCACGTGCCTTGTGATCTGCAACATTACATAACAAAAAATATCTGACCCTCCGTATTGTCACCACTGACACACTATTTCAGCAGGGTCAGACGTGGCCGCCGTTTAGGGTGAGCAAGAGAGGAAATAAAGACCATGAGGACAGACGGAAGTGTAATAAACGCATGCCTGACACCGTGCTCGTCTCATGGAGAATGACCCAGAGAAGACGCTGAAAATATACTGCGCGTCCATGAATGTTTTGAGGGTAAATGTTGAAGCTATAGTTTGAATCATACACACTGGTGTTAAGCTCGTCAGCTTCAGGGAATATGTTTCTGAAATGCACGGAATTCATAAGCTACCCTGTAATCCTAGTGATTCATATTGAACGTACACCTATGCGTTTTTTAAATTTAAATGTACAAAACGTGCTGAGCCCCTAGGCATTTGTATTGAAATACATTTCTGTTCATGCACGCCCTCGCTATTACTGATGGAAACAGACTATGGGATTTCTGAGTAATTTCCATTCATATTGTATTAAAATGTTCAAGATGCTTTTTCTGTCAAAGAAAGTATCATTTCATAAAATTATTCACTCTTCCTCCATGTGGAAATGTCAGACATTGCTAACATAATCCTCAAATTATTGCAGAGAGTGTCTTTAGGCGAAGAGACGTATTTCCTACTCTGCGGTACAGAATGCCTTGTTCAGTCTGTTCTTGGGTAACCAGTCTTTTTGTTTGTTTCCAGTCCATGCTTATGGGGTGTCATCCCTATGAGAGACTTCTTTTTCCTTTTTCTGTTTCTCTTAGTTACCCTGTGGCGTAGAAATCGAAAACATAATAAAAATATAGAAGATGTCTTATTTCCTTTATATCGTAACACTACTTAGGAGTGATTTTCAACTTTGCTATGCATAGAGAGCTTCTGGAAATGCACATTCCTGGACCCTGCTGTACAATTCTAACTTAGAAGAGTAACCCAGGAATCTGCATTTTGACAAATGCCCCAATCTTTTTTTACATACATAGTGTATAGGTCATGCTTTGAGAACTGTTGCTAAGTACATTGAATAACTCTATATTCAATGTAAATTTCCTTTCCATCTGTAAGCTGCCACTGATCAATCAAGTCTGATAGGTTTCATTCCTCTTCCAACCTGTCCCGGTGCATCCATCCACCCCTCCATCCACTTACCCATCCATCCCTCCCCCCATCCATCCATCTATCCATCCATACATCCTTTTGTCATCCATCCATATTTTCAACGTTTTTGAAGGGACATCCTGTATCTTGGGATTTGGGATAAAGGAAAGACACAAGCCTTGTCTTGAAGGGGCTCAAAGACTTAAAAATAATTCATAATTACCCATCTTGTTTTCTCCTCTGATCTATTACTGAAACTCTAACGCGTGCTCTGAAAGGCCCCCTCACAGCCCAGTGCTTGCACTAATAAACCACAACATCTTACCCCAATCACCTTCTTTGTTTTATCATCTTGGGATAGATAAATCTAGTTTGGTAAGGAATTTGTGCAGAATAGCTTACATAGAGTATCAGTTTTAATGTTAAAGTCAAGTATATGCATCTTTTTTTTTGCATGTGGATAAACAAGAATATATCTCTTAATTAGGAAAGATAAAGCCTAAAAAAATATTTTAACAAAAATAATAAGCCTGGATCCATTAATACTTTGAAAAGCTTAACTACATGGGAATTCATTTGTGTCTAATAGAGTTTTAATTCTATCATTTGCATAACAACTTTTGTCTTCAAAGTAACTTCTTATACATTAAATTGCTATAAGTGCATCTGAAGAGTTAAAATATATTCAGTTATTACATATAATTTCTAAGGAGGTCTAAAATCTACATTTTCCCCCTAAATCAGGAAGTTAAATAAAGTTGAACACAAAAGCAGATTTTAGATGTGATTTTGGAAAAGATTTCTACTTTCTTAAAACGTTGCTTTTTAGCAAGTTCTCCCAAATCACAAAATACGTCAGGAAACTGCTGTCAGAATGCCTCCCCACTGATCCAACGTGGTATTTATGTATATTTTTTCCATTGTTACCATTGTTATGTAGTACTGATGGAATTCTTGTCAACTGTTTAAAAGATGAAGAAATGGCCTGTTTTGAAAAAACCACAGATAAAATTCGTTACGTTCCTTAAAAAGCTCAACGCCTACCAAGCTGTCCTTGTGCATCCAACCATTTATCCGTCCACCCATCCATCCATCCACCCATCCATCCTTCTACTTCCATCTGTCCATATTTTAAACATGTTTTACAATTCATAATAGCAAGACAAATGGCCATTAACCATGAAACACCCTCTCCTGGTCTTGGTTAGTGTCGGTGTTGAACTGCCATTTGAAAACCAAAGGTCGATTTCTTTTTCACCCATCAGGTTACATCGCTGCACACACTGGGTGGTGTACAGCCACAGCAAGGCGATACGCGGGTGGGTTTTGCTCTCCAAGCAAATTCTGTGTTTTTTAAAATCCTCATGCATACACTCAATGGAAGGAAGGATTGGTCCCATTTTAGCCTTTTCAGTGATGTCCACATACGCAAATAGCAGTCACAGTCACAAGGAGCATCTTTAATATAAACTCGTAGAAAAGGCCTCCGTAAACGCCCGGGAATGGGAAGTGGGGAATTATAATCAGTACAGTCTCTCCTCTATTCAGATGTTCATCTTCACTTTCTTCACTAGTAATGGAGGCTTTGCCAGGATCTATGGAGGATGTCATGGTATCTAGTAGAATATTTCAATTATGTAAGTTTAAACATCTAAGCACTCTTAGCAAACTCTTTTTCTGCTTCTTGTTGGAAGAGAGATGGTGGAAGGAGTGAAAATAGATCTCTGAGATTCTACGCAGATCTCAGAGAGACGCTGGTCTAGGTATACAGACCATGTATTGCATCCCCAGCCCCTCTGGGGGAAGCAAAGTGTCCGCACAAGCCCACTTCCCAACCCTGTCATTTTAGGACCCTTCGAAGAAATACTGACCAGGTTCAGACACAACTGGCCTTCATTAAGGGCAGCTGTGGGTCACCTGGATGGCATCCTGCAGAGACAGTAGCACTAGCTGCCCAGGTGGTGCGGCAGGTGGAGTCATCCCCCAGGGACTGGGACCAAACCCCTGAAACCTTGAGCATCCCTGCCCCAGGGCCACTGGTCAACACAGCCTCACAGACCTTAAAACACAGCAGAAAGAGAAGCACGCTCCACTGGGCAGATACTGCCTTCTGTTGTTTGTTTCCAACCGCGGCACTCAAAGGGCAACTTAGGTCTGTTTGTTTAGGTCAATCCATTCATTTTATTCTTGAATTGTTCTGGGCAAAATAAAGTGATCTCTGTTACGTGCATCTAACAAAATACATGATAACCAACCATACCGTTCTGGTTTCCTTTTCTGTTTCTAATTTTAGTTAAGCAAAACAAAATACATTTTTTCAATCTCTGGGTGGCTACTTAAAATATTTTTTCTAGGGTGGAAGACATATAAACATAAAAGGTGTCATTTTACCTTTTTTAAGTGTACAGTGATATTAATTACATTCACAACGGTGTGCAACCATCCACACTACCCTCTTCCAAAACTTTTCCATCACTTCAAAGGACAAATCTGAACGCCGTAAATACGTAGTCCTAGACTTAATTAAGCAGATAAAAGAATAAGAAGCAAGCTGTAACTGGTATCAACATGATACATTTATGACGAGCACGAAACTCTTGGGTTTTTGAACTAAGTGACGAAGCTCACAGCTCAAAGCAAAACCCAGAATTAGAGCTTGGGGTCAATGTTCACCTGGACCCACCGACTTCTGAATTGCCCTATGCTTCTGAGTGTTTTTCTATTCATTTGGTCACATCATCTGGAAGCCTTGGCTATTCCCCTTGTATTTAATTCCAGAGGTTCTTAACTTGCCCAGTGTTTGTTGTTTTGTTTTGTTCTGAAATGACTTTTTCCCCAGAGAATACGATACATTGAATACAGAACGACAGGAGTCAGCACAGTGTTACAGCCACGGTGGTGCATTAGTTCAAGTCTTAAAACCCACGACTGCTTTTGCCTTTGGAAGGGAGCAGAGCCTGGGGGTGGGGGGCATGCCCTGGTTCGAGTCGGGGTCAATTCCCTGAGTGTGTCACTTTTGCCAACCTCGTACGAGTCCACATTTGCAAGTCGCCTGAAGCCCAGCTGCCACCCACTGAAAACAGGGAAGCTGGAGGGGTGGGTTGACTGTGGCCCTTGAATTTTCCCCCTTCCACGTGCCCTCCTGTTGACCTGGGGCTGACGGAGTGGATGGATCTCTGAGAAGGAGTCTGCCATCCTCGGTGGATCTGTATCTATGGTAACAGTAGGACATTATTGTGAATGGGAAAAAAAGGTGTTCAATCTCCCTTTGTAAACTGTCAGTGCATAAGTAATTTCTGGCTTCAAAACATTATTTTTAATGACTACATACTTTTACCATGTAAGCACTTGAGCATCTCTCTTTAGGAGTTGTGTGCTCCCAGGGTGTGTAATGGGAGGTGTTTGGTTTCAGTTACGCACTAGGGAAAAATGCTGTGAGTCAGAGGAAAGAGTAAATTATGCAAGAAAAGCAATGTGTGTGTGTGCGCGCACATGCCCGTGTGTGTGTCGGTGGAGGGGACTCTCACGGAGTTACTGTTGTCGGGATTTGTGTTTTTCTGCGCGGGGACGCGTCTAATGCAGGTATCTGGAGCTCAGTGCCAACGTGCCTGAAGCTGCGCCCTCCGGCTGGTGGCCGGTGCCCCCGCGGCCAGTGTTCTTGCGTCCTGGCCCGTCTCGGGCTGTGCTAACTATCCCAGACAAGGGCCCCCGAACCAGAATCCTTTCCTCCATCTAGGATTCGAGAGATTTCCATATTGGTAAATGTGGACTAGAGTAGATGATCGTGGGCATTTAATTTGGGTGAAGCAAAGAGAAAAGGAAAGAAGAGGAAGAGAAATGTGAAGATAACGGGAGACCCAGGCAGTGCACCCCCAGGAGCACGGGGAAGGCCCCCTGCCCCCCCGGGATGCTGCACCCTGCCCCAGCTCCCCTCCCAGCCTGACTGCCCAGACAGCTTGACCAAAGCCTTTTCAAAGGAGGCAGCTCTAAACACAAACAGATTCTTTCACACTTAGATACATATCCGACAGAGAAGTGGGGAAATGGAGAGGAAGCCATCCAGTCCCACCCCAATATTAACACCGACGCCTGTGATGCGCCCGTCACCTGATCCCAGGTGGGCCTCCTCCGAGCCCAGGGTCATTGCAGTGGGGACGCAGAAGGACGGGCAGCCAGGGTGGGTGCAGGCTGGGGAGACCACATGGTGCAGAAAGGGAACTTGACGGTGGCATTCAGCCGCCAAGGCACCGGGGAGGGGCGTTCTCCATGTTGCTACAACCAATGCTCTCCCTCGACCCTGCTAGCTCCCCGCTCGGGAGCTTGCGAAACATTTCAAGTCCTTCTGGGAAAAAGCGACTGCGGTAGGGACCGAAGGATTAGCGTCCGTAAGCAGGGTGGTCGTCAGAGAGAGCGATGAAAAGCCCTAACGCTCACGAGCGCCTTCTAAGTGCCCAGAAGCCTGCTGGGGGCAACCGGGCGATGACTGTGCAAGGCAGGTGAGACCCTCCTCTTCTGCTGCCCAACGAACCAAGACTCAAGGAGGGCAGGTAGTGACGGAGCCCCGGCTGCATGCTCGGTCTTTCCACTATGGCCTGGTACCCAGGTCTCCACGCGATGAGATTTTGCTCATGGCAAAGAGAGGCAGAGCGGAGTCCAGAGCCTGGAGCCTGGTGCCCGGCCATCCAGGACGAGCCCACATTCCCTCTCACAGCGGGGCCGTCACAGGCAACCGCATCCATCTGAGCCCGCCTTCTTGTCTGTAAAGGAGAGGGGAAGGCGACCACGGTGCCCCCAGAAAGGCCGTGCCTGGTGCCGAGGGTCTCCTCACTACGCTGTAGATGCAGTCATTCCAGAAAATGCACAGCCAGCCGGAGGTGATAGGGCAGAGGTGGGGGGCACGGAACCGGAAGACAGATTTGAGTTCAAGTCTTGACTTGGCCTCTTTTGAGCTGAGATTGGGGCAAGTACCTTGCCAAGCCTCGGTTTCCCGTTTGTGAAAGAGGACACACGTGCCTGGCCATGGGGGGCACTGGGCAGTTCTTGGTGAAGACGACGTGCTGCCCTGCCCCATCCCAGGAGGGCTGTCACGAGGCCTGTGGAAGCAGGAGCTGCTGTGGACGGTGACGTGAGTTCCAGAACAGGAGGTGGTGGGGAGACCCAGGACAGGAAAGAAGCGTGGAGGATGCAGAAGGGGACGAAGCAGGGAAGCGGGAAGAGGAGGGACCACGAGCGAGGAGCTCGGGATTCTGCCTCGGGTCAGAGTGCTGGACCGCATTTCAGGTTCAATGCTGAGCGTGAGTTTCACCCACAGGCTTTTAAAAGATATCATTCCCTATAAATAAAAGGGAGGGCGTTCAGGAGCACAGAAGCAGGGATTATGACCGGGTGCGTGTGCATCTCTGGAGAGCTCTCCTTCCCGAGTCAGATGTGAGGAGTCTCTGTCTTGCACAGGAGAGTCTGCACTGCTCCCCAAAGAAAACCACAACTGACCGGCACGTGCCTGTTTCTGTCTACAGAGCC